>NW_028186712.1:1438570-1924042 GCF_003343005.1 Rhea americana
GCCGGCCGGCCGGCAGCGGGGCTCGTCAGGAGCCGGGGGCTGCAGGCAGTAACCCCTTCCTCTCCTCAGTGGAGGCCAGTGCGCATAACAAGCAGGCCGGGGTGGGGAGCTGTGGGGGGCAGGTGTTAAACCGCATGGCTGACTCCTTCTCCCTCCCCGCCACCTTTCGCCTGCCGCCGCATGAACCGTTAACGGCGCGCGCGACCCCCGCCCCCCGCGCCGCGCCCCGCCGGCGGTAACGGCCGCCGAGCGCTCGCGCGGGCGCCGCGCCCCGCGCTGCCGCCGCCGCCGCCGTTACAGCAGCCCCGGTTCTCGTTGCGGACCGCTTGGAGGCTGTTTCTGGTTCCCCTTCTCGGTTAAAGTTTACCCACGTGTGTAAAGCGGCGTGTCAGCGTGATAAATGGAAGAAGGCGAGATCCCTGAAGAGATAGGGGGATTAATGGTCATTAGTCACTGTTTGAGCTGGGTTTATGTGTGTTGGGGCATCTTATCGTGCCTGTAGATTAACGATAGGGTCGTACTAATAGGGTATTGTTGATAGCTGATTTTTTGTTCGCCTGCAAATTCTGCGTGTTTAAGTACCTTATCGAGCCGGGGTGTCGAGGACCGTGATAAAGTACTGTGCATAACGACTTAGAAATGGCTCTGCCTGCCTTGGGCTCCGTGGTGGCGTGCTCATCACTGCGCTCGGCGCCTGTCCTACGGTCCGGGACGCGCTGTGCGTGTGTTTTTAATTTGAACGGGGGTAGTGGTGATGGTATTTGGTGTTTGGTTTTGTTTTCTTTCTGCATACGCTTCCTGTTAAGAATCCAGATTCATCTGTCTGCAGTATTCCTTCCCTTTCTCAGCAACTCCTTTTATCGTACATTAAAATACGCTATGAAAGTGTACGTTTAAGTGCAGCTAATTCAGTAAAACTTTGTCTCGCAGTTAAGTTTAGTTTGGGCACTAACTTCTACCTTAATTGATTTTTACAGGATTTCTGAGGACCCCTATGAGTAATTAAAGTTACGGTAGTATGAGACACCTGGTCAGTGAATGAATGAATGAAGTTTTTGAAAGACTAGGTTAAGTGCACTGCCTGAAGCTTTAAGTCTTAATTATGTCACTGAATGCAATAACTTATGTCTGTTTCTAGAGTATATCATAAATTTAACTATTACATTTTTGCTGCTGGGTATTAGGTTTATTTCTGTGGCTTCGAATATGGAAAGTTTTGCATTCTCTCTTAAAAAAGAGTAACTCTAACCCTTTCGATAACCTTATATTGTCGTCTTTATCTAGTGGAAGAAACAATTGAAATGGAGGGGGGGGAGAGAGGAGATGAGAAAGGCTTTTCAACAATTTGCTCATTGTAAATCTACTTTGCCAATCTTCCTAACCATAGAAAAGCTGGCTTCATACACAGTGGACTCTATTACACAAGTCTATAACGACAAATCTTTAATTCGAAGTTAACCAGCATCTTTTCGTAGTTACTTTTTATTATCTAATACATTTCTCCTGTGAACACTCTAGACTTCTTCCATATTCTGCTGTTCGCGGGAGCAACAGCATAAGATGGATCTAATTTTTTAATTTTTTTCCCAAGATGAAGACGTTCTCATGAATGATGTTTGCTCCAACTGAAAAGTTGGGCAAAAAAACCCAAACAATTTTTAATGAAAGTTCTTTATTTTGCCTTTAAGCAAAGGCAGTATCAAAGAGAGAGAAGCAAACCGTGTTCCATCTTCCCTGCCAGAGAGGTTTCTTGTTCGTCAATGAGAAGGGGATCAAACAGTTGATCTTGTGTCTGGCACAGAGGACAGGCCAGAAACCTTAGGCATGATGAAGTATGAAGACAAATGGCTTTAGAGCAGAAGGAAGGACAGGAATCATCTGAAGCAGTTTCCACACTGATATAATTTATATTCCACTGTCAGCTGATATGCTTGCATTGCTTGGTCGTTTCTCTTCTTGTCCATTGTAGGTTTTCACTTCCCTTACTTATGCTAAATACTGAATCAATGGATTGTGTGCCCACACTCTAAATATTAAATCTTCTATTGAGAGATGGGAAAGAAGATAGGAGATGGGGAGGAGGAAAATCTTAGTCATAATCAAGAGGTAAATTGGTTAGTGTTTGTGAAAACAGCAATTGGTAAACCACTTAGAATTTAAACCCCCTAATTTTTACCCTGGTGTTGCCTCTGTGCTATTCTGTGAAGTACCTTCTTTCATCTAAGCCTGTGGTTAATAGATGTTGAATAAATTTAAATTTTGAATCATTTTGAATTTTAGAATATAGCAGCTTTCCTCCCTTGTCATTTCAATGCTTCTTTGCATAAAGATAAGAGGAAAAATTGCTTTAAGATGTGCCTCTTCTCCAGTATCCCTGTTTGCTTGAGTATTTACCTGCACTCTGTCTTTTTTCCTCCATTTTGAGACTATCTTTCCTTTATAATCTATAGAGGTCTCATCTCCCCAAGGAAAGAACAGCAGCATCAAGTTGATATGGTCAGAAAATAAAATTTTTCAGCTATGTGGGAAGTAGAGCACTTTTGCTGGGAATTGAGGCTTCAAAGTTCTGTTTTTTTGGTTTGCTTGTTTGCTTATTTGCTTATTAATGTACATTCAGTGCTCTAGCAGTCTCCAAGACCAAGTATGTTACTGATTGATTTTTGTGATCCCACACCAGAAATATTTTTATTTCTACCATGTGTTTCATTGCAAAACTTTTTTAGTTGATTCCCACCTAATCGACATGTTACCTGCTGTTCCCAGTTCGTGATACCACATTCTAGTTACTGTACTTTAAATTGGATTGGTTAATTTGATAAAGAAGGAATTTTATGTTGTATGAAATGGGCAACTCCTAACGACAGACTCAGTGCAGGCATGGCTCTTGTTGATAGTTCTAGCCAGCGGAGGGCAAAATTGGCTCTTATATTCCATTATGGGAAACTCATCTTCTAAGGATTAATACTTTAAAGCATGTCCACAGAGATTCCCCAAAATCCATTGCAGCTGGTTAACCTACCTATTGGATTAAATATATCAGCAATTTCTTTGATTTTGTTTTTGCTTCTTTATTTCATCAGTTTGTGCTTAGAGAAGGAAGTTTCCCTTGTGCAGTATGGAAGAAACTGATAGGCTGAAGTAATGTAGTGCTACTTCAGGAAATGTTCTTGTTCCTTCTCTGTATTCTCTGGTAGTAATAAAATACAGAAAAGATTTAAAAAATTATTATTATGAATGTTGGAGTGCATCTTTGTAGGGTAAATATGTTATCTTAAAAAAAAGAAAAGCACCTACTCCATATGCATTGTGTCCTAAGTAATTTTACTGTAAGAATGTTTAAGAAAGATAGATAGCTGCATTGAAGAAGCTGGCTGCGTTTGCATTGAAACTTTAGAAGAAACAGCTATGTATTATTAAGTTCCTCATTAGAGATGGAATATTATCCAAGTATCTAGGTGTTTGATTGGAAACCACTTTTCCATGTGAGTACTGACAGTGTGTATGGAGATCAACCCCTCCCCCACGTATCTTCCAGTTTGCATTAGTGCATTTTTTTGTTCTGTTTCAGTTAGAAGGAAAGACTTTTTTTATATAGCTTAGAAATTATTTTGGACACCTATCTAAAGAAAAAAAGAATATTCAAACCATTTTCTTTTCTTGCTGCAGTCACTGTTGTCGATTTCCTTATATTTGTGTTGCGTAGCTCTTTACTGTTGTCCCCAAAGTTACTGAGTTTTTTCATTACCAGGTCTGTCAATTGTATCTCTGTGAAGGGATCATCTGTAAAGTTCAGGATTCTGAACTTTGGAGGTTAACTGTGTACAATCCATAAAGTTTGATTAGGAAACATAAATTCATGTGAAGGATATTCTACCCTAAGTCTGCAGTCTAAAGGTTCTGATTCAATCTACAAATGCAGAGGGAACATTATGAATATTGGCAGAAACTAGTGACAACTAGGTAACAACGTTATTTAATGTAAAATATTCATGTGTAGTATCCATTCCAATAATTTGGAAGTGATTGCCAAAGAGTTATATGGGGGATCAAAACCAGTCTCATTTTTGCAGTTCAATACTGTGCTAAAGATAGAGAAAACACATTTTTTTTTTTAGGTGCTCAACACAGGGAAATCTGATGCCGTATTTAAGAATCTAAGAACCCATCTCCTCTCCCAAATTCAGCAGTTTTTGGTTTGGCACCTTATTTGCCTAAATAACTGAAATAGTTTTTGTTTTGCAATCCGAAACAAGCATAATATTAAGTTTCATTAGAGGACATTTTTTTTTTCTAATTCATATGAAAATATGCTGCAGCTAGCAAGTCCAATCACTTACTCAGCTTCTGCAATTTATTGTTTTTGTCATCACTGAATGCATTCTGTGAATAACAGTCACCTGGCTTGTTATTACAATAGCTATTTTAGATCTTTTTCAAAAAACTTCTATTTCAGGGTAGAAATTGACCCTGAAATTGTTGTTGTGCATTCATGTAAGTTATTATTGATGAGAATTTGTTTTTTTTTGTGTATATACTTGAATAGCTAGGAATTAGGCTTTTGGTAATAGCTGTTAATGTTTTGAGGTTATTTTGCTGTCAGGAAGTTGGTAGGAACCTTGCTCTTTCCAAGCATACTGAAGAGCACTTAAAAAATTTATATGCTGAGTTCTGACACATTTTATTTGTGTATTCTGCTATATTGCCTCATTTGGTGATGATAACCTTCCTTAACTTTTCACCTGAGTACATCTTCATAAAACTGTACAGTAAACAGTGAAATAACTGAAGTTGTGACTGAGGTGTATCTTGAGTCCAATAAACTGTCTAAACAGGGGAAATAAGAGAGTTTTCCTGTTAGCTGTTAGAATCTTGGCCAAGAGGTGAGCTTCTTCATGAACTTGGAAAGGCAAAGAGGTGCTGTAAGGGGCAGATAATTTACTAATTCATACCTTCCATTCTTTCTTCTTAAGATTACCCATGTAGGTCCTGATTTTGGTGTTTGAATATGCAAGTCTAATCATGTATGCTGGTGCCTCTTGGCTGATTATTGCATCAGGTTTAAATCAGCACTTAATTGGCATGGGTAGAAGGGCATTTTACACGAAGGAAGCAAATGTCTTACAAGGCCAAATATTTTGAACTCCAGGCATGGGCAGCCTGCTACACTAAACTCCTGGCAATGAGATTAGTATTGTGGGAAATCTGAACAGGTACAAAAAGGGGGGTAGCCAGGCAGCTGATACTGAATTATAGTTTTTAGCCAGATGTGCTGTATTCTGTTTTAATCTTTTTTCCCCTTTTAAGGATCTAAGTTAATAATCAAGACTCTGAAAGACTTGAGCCAGATTCTGTAAGTTACCTATTCCTGAAAATGACTGTAAGGTTTCTTGAAATACGAGGTGGTGAATTTAATCTGACTGCCAGAACTTCTCTGAGAGTTGACACAATGATTTGGGAATCATTAGAAACATCATGCAGCATTTGGTTCTGGAACATTCGTTAAGAGGTGAGAGTATAGGCTTCTCAGATGAGGTATGTGTATGTTTTAATTTGTGTATTTAAACAGCAACATAAAGTTAGCAAGAGGAAGAAATAGGCAAGTATTTATTCTCAGTCATGTACTATCAGTATCCACCTCCGGGTATAATAAGGCGAGAAAATGTCCTATACTTTGACAGAACAAAAATATATTGTAATTCTTTCCATGTCTTGAAAATAAAATGAGAAAACTAATTTTATTAGGAAAGTGGAGGAATATATAAGCAACTAATGACGTTAAATATTCTAAAATACTGAGAACTGTTGTGGGGCTCTGACTCAGAGTTGTAGAGTTTTTTCATTGCCTGTTTTGCCTGGAGATTTTCATAAGTTTCAGAACAGTGAAAATGAACTAGGCTGAAGCATGTGTGTGTATATATATTTATGTATATGAAGCATGTCTCTGCATGATTGATTATAACAAATTAGATGATAAATTGGAAATAATCTGTATTTGGCAGTTGCAGCAGGCCAGTTTTCTAATTTAGCACTTAGGTCATAGTCTGAGCAGCCTTAGGCAAGAGAAAGATGCAGAATGCTCTGCCTCGCCAATACCCATGAACAAAGTCATCTTTCCCTTGCGAAGACTATTAGTGGGAAGACAAGATGGTCTTTGGAAGTGCAGAAGGCTCTCCCTACCCTAAAGGAGTTGAACTCTGTGCTGATAAGGTAAATAGCAAACCTTTTGCCTTCACTTTCTCAGTGGAAATAGTGTTAATTCTGTTACAGAAACAGAAACTTGGAGTCCTAGAAAGCAAGATTTACCACTAATAACAGAGAATACACTTGTAGAGCTAAATAATGAAGAAGCTTGTTTTAAAAGATAAGTTTTAAAGCAGTTTTATACCTGTTTGAAGCCTGTATTTCAGGTCTTCAAGCTTATTCGCAGTTGCTATCATCATCACTCTCCAAAGCACTACAGAGAATTTGGTGATTTGTCTAGCTAGCTTTTAATGAAGTGATGTCAACCAGTTGCTGCAGGAGGAGCATAGGACCTGAGGATGACTTGGGCATGCCCTTCACTTTCTGACATAGATGTTTTCTGACATAGATGGATTTTGGTAATAGTAATAGCATCTTTCTGTCTTCAACCTCATCTCTAACACATTTGATTTTTATTTTATTACTTTTGGTATGTTAGCTGTATGCAGTCAGTGCACCAGAACATCAGATATTTTTAAATGAAGCTCTCTTAGGTATTCAGCTTCTCAGTCAGAATTCTGACATAAATGGTACACTTCTATTGGCATATATGCTTTCCTAAAATAGTAAATATGTTGCCCCTAATACCTCCAGAGGGGCATAGGGCTTTCTATATTACACTAAATATTTATATTTAGTTACATTTAAGTAAAGCACTATAATTTAAATAAGCACATCACTCACTTTAAAAATAACTTTTACAAATTTAGTATTGACCAAAATAAGTAGGTGTATAATATTATTACAATTATATTAATATTTCTTATCAGAAAATATAATTGTTTTCTGGACTGCTGCAGCCAAATACATACTTTCCTCAAATACGTTTCCTTTGCATATCTGACTATATACATTCCTTCAAAATTGTTCAAGTTGCCCTTTTCTGTTAGCAAGTATTTGTTCAATATGGTGTTGTATTACCTTAAGTCTTAAGCTGATATAGTGAATGATTAATATAATGTGAGCACCCCTTATTGTAGATGAAAGATTTGTAAAATTGGCAAACCTTAATCTGTACTGAGCTGTGGATTTAAAATCTTAATATTTTCTTCATCTTGCATAGTGAATCAGTAGTCAAATAAGCTCAGTTCTGGAATGACATATCTTCTCAGACATGAAGTGCAGAGTGTACTGGGGGTAGGTTTCCAACCAATGAAATGGGAACAGTCCTCCTTAAGAGCAGTCTGAGCAAACTGCATAATCAATATACTTGCTTTTCATGTAATTCAATTTTGTAGTCTTTGTCTTCTGCTCCTCTGTCTTGTATATAAATCAGAATCATGATTTCTTTAGTATTGTTAAACAGTTCCATGAATGGGTATGTTATACTGCATTAGAACTTGCTCGGTTAGCATTTTTGTACATTCTGAAATTTGCATATCCCCAGGCAAGATATTTATTTTACATTCTGGGTTAGTTGTAGAGCCTCTTATCCAATTACTTAACTGCCTTTACATTGAAGATTAGACATAACAGTTCACTATTTCAGATTCATATACAGAAGACTTTAATTTCACTATTAACTTCTACAGTATCACGATAAAGAACAACAGTATCTCATCTTAGAAGTTAGTGTATGTTATGTGCCTGAAGCCTAAAGATGTGTATAGGTCCTTTCTTTTGGAAGCAAGTAGAGGGGGAAAGAAATGAGTTTCTATCAGTGACTAGATGGACGTGCTTTAAAGAGGGGCTTGATTTTCAGTAAACACTTAGGTTTTTGTAATCCAGCCCCTTTTGAGTGGTTGAAGTTAGGAACCTACAACCTAAATTGAGTCTCTTAAAATCAGTAGTACCTTTAAAAACACTTGATTCTAGTGTTTAATTTAAATTGTTTAAAATGTTTGACTTCAACTGTGAATGTTTATGGATCATTGTGAGTTCTCTCAGCACATCTAAAAGTGAGATTATAGTGAACTTTTTCTTAAGAATCAGTTAACGGGAAAAAAAACTATTTGATGGTTTTTGCATATACTTCTTTGGTTCTGTGTGTAGTGTGAAGGCAATCAAAAATGTGTTTGAGTAGTTATCTTTTTGGCATCTTCTTGGTTTCTCATAGTATATTATACTATCATTGGTCAGTTGTAGTACTTTTCCTCTGAGACATCTTCTGTTGGCCAAATAAGCCCAAATATGTAAGCCCAAGTATAGCAGCCCGGAAGTCCAAAATAGGCTATGTCTATATTAATACCCATTTACAGCAATGTCACCACTTCTTCTGTCAGAACCTCTTGGCAGCTGGTATAAGCCTCAGCACTTGCTCTAGCTTTATGCTGGGAGATCTGTTGGATGCCAGGCAGGCTCGGAGATAGGATTTGCAAATTCGGAATGTATTCTCATCTTTCCCTCTCACCTCCCACTTGTAAAACAGCTCTGTCAATACCACTTTCTCTTTTTTGAATATAGCTGATGGCCTAGGTACAGTATTTGGCAAATACTTCACAATTAAAGTGTTTAATGGTAGGAAGTGATAAAGTGAAAGAAGTGAGGAAACAAGAGGAGCAGAAAACAAGGTTAGGGTAGGAATAACTCATCTTACCTTTTGCTACCCAGAATAGGAATTGCTGCTGGAGAAGGCAGGGTTTGAGACTATGGGAACTGCAGCAGCAGAATGTAATAGTGAGAGGACATATCAGGTGATGGTATAGCATAACAAATTGTTTAACTATAGCATATCTTATGCAACTGTAAAATGGAAATTGCACTATAACAATGCACAGACATAAAAGTGATTGGCAGGAGGCCCTGTGCCAGGAATGAAATTTTAGCTTCACCAATGTGGAAAATGATGGTTTCAACTGCAGAAGAAGGTAAAGCTTGGAAGGAGTTAGCACATCACTGGCACTGAGGGGCACCTGGAACTGAATGGCTGATTTAAATCATTCAATAGTGATTGATGAGACTCATTGCTTAGATTATATAACCTTTAAAAACTAAAAGGAATAATTTCTAACTAGATGAAAAGCAGAAAGAACTGTTGCTTCTGTTCACCTCTTGAAAGTAGAAGGAGGAGGAAAGTCTTCTTGTGTTTTGATATAAGGAGAAATATAGATGCTACTGTCAACTTCTTAGAAACTAGGACATTTTTTAACAATTAAGAACATTTTGTGACTTAAAAAATGTATATGCAGTAATTGGAACCTTGAAATGAAAAATAACAGATAGGATGGAATCTTCTAAAAAGCAAAGTACTCACCAGCAAAAAACTTCAGAAAATAATTATTTAGATTTTTTAGCTTTTAATTGTGGATGTGAATATCTGTTGCTTGTGGGAAGAGCAAAATATTTAGAAGTATGAAAAGAAAAGAGATAGTACTTAGTTTAACTTTTCTCCAGTACAGTTTGGTTCTGGTAGTTTACTGAGCTGAACGGTAATATAGCTTGGTTTCATATCAAGAATAATGTTCCAACTGTTCATAAGGCTTTTATTCCATAGGAGGATTATACTGCCAATATAAATACACTTCTGTTTATGTCCCAATTTTAGGGGAGGAAATAAAGAAAACATTGTAACATGTGTTTGAATATTAATTTTTTAGAACTGTACGAAGACACAAACAAAGACATCACTTATGATATTACTGCTTAAAGTGGATGGGCTTTATGCAGCAAGTACACAATGGCAGAAAACAAATGTGAACTGGGCCCTTTTAGAGAAAGACATTTTCCCTTTGAGGCTTATCACCACAAATACTAAAATAATATTCAGCTTTAGTCTCTACCAACTAGAGGTTGAGATTCCCTAAATTCTTGTAGAAATTCTCTATTTGTGACATTTTTTGGCTTCTGAATTGCTAGTTATCTCATTTACTTAATTTCTGACAAATTCTTTTTTTTTTTTTTTTNTTTTTTTTAATAAAGCTATATGATTGCTTCTTTTCTCTCCACACACTTGTACAGTAGCCGTTAACATAATGTGGAATGCGAATATTTAATTCCCTCCCTTCACACACGCACACCCCCCATATCAGATGGGGAGTGTTTTTCCTTCAGATGGGGAGAACCAAGTTAGGACATTTGACAGGCTTATATTGACCCAGGGCCTTTACAATGTGACCAGCAGTAGTGAATATGATTTATACAAGCAGCTTTACTTCCTCCCCCCCCTTTTCTCTTTCCCCTCTTACGATAAGGATTATTGATACTGTGGACATCTAATTTTGCCTGATAGCTATGAATTTGGGAAAAATCACTATTTAAATGTGAATGAAATCAACTGTGATTATTTTAAAAAGATTGGGTTAATGTCTGCACTCAGATCATCATGTCATCAGCATTGATATTTCTGTTTTTGACAGTAATTTACATTTTACTTTACATAAATTTACAGAAAGACGTTTACATTTTATTTGCCTTACTGCGGGAAGGAAGGCAACAACCCTCAACTAAAAATCGTGGTAAATACAGCCCAGTAATAATAAAAATTAAATTAAGTTGGTCACTTAAGTTGATCATTTCATCACAATTCCTGTAGACTTGCAGATGATCATTTTGAATTTCATAAAACTGAATTTTATTTTATTCACCTTATGCTAGCCAAATAAAAAGCCATATGAGTTTAGTGAATTCTTTTCTTTGCAATGAACTGAACATGGCGTTTGTTTTTGTTCTAGTCGTCATGAAATAGGAGGGTGTTGGCGACAAGTCCTTTATTGGCTCTGTGCACTGTGCTTCTGAGGGCTCTTACTCCACCCAGCACATTATGTGTGCAAACTGTAATGTACTTGTTAAAACTTGTTTAAAAATAATTTCTTTTTAAAAAGAAAAAGCTGTAATAAGGCCAAAGTAAAAATAGCTCAATTTTTGTATTATCATAAATGAAGAAAAAGCAACTTACTCTTTTTGTGGACTGAGGAAGAAAACCAAAAAACCTAGGTGAATTCTCAGCCACTTAAAGTCAATAAAAGTTTCGCTACTCATTTTGATATTTTGCTTGTATTTCAAAGGCTTAAGCTGAATGTCACTTTGCCACTGCTCAGTATTGCATAGAAATATTTAAGGGAGAAAAGATGATTTATAATCTCACTTTCACTTAAAAAGTTAAGAAAGTTTAAAGACTCTAATCAAACTCAACATTTTAGTTTTGTTTTTTTTTTTTTTTTTGTTCATTGCAAGAGTGGTTTTATTGCATGTTGTGCTGATGCTCACTGATTCTTCTGCTTTCTTACTACACATACTGTTTTTGTATTAGCTTCTTATGTTTATCTACTTTGTTTATTTTTGTTTATTTGCTTGTCCAAAGACCTTTTCAAAGCATTTTTGGCTTTGAATTTTATTATGTTTTATAACATCCTTTTTTTTTTTTTTTTTTTTTTTTTTNAGCGAGGTTTAATAAATAATACTATGTTTCTATTTCATATAGACCTAGTTTTCTAAATAGTAATGCTGAATAGAATTTTGCTATTTCACTACTGATTTAAGACTCAGGTATGTACATATTTTTCTTTAGGCTTTTAAAGGCTCAAGCTTAAGTGGTAGATCATTATTCTATGCATCAAAAGTGAAGGGTGATTAACTCCGTCTGGGTGCATGGAATGTAATTTTAGAGGCTACAAACGTTGTTACAAGTCAGGTTAAGGTTTAAAGGTGAAAGTTTGGCTGAATGAGTTTTACAGCTTTACATTAATGTACGCAAACAAAGAAACTCTTGTTTTTTACCCATTATGTGTCTAGTGAGCAAGTAGCTAATGTGATACAGAAAAGAGAATGTGAAGGTTGCAGTTTACCATAAAGTTCAAACTACATACTTCTTATTTCAAATTGGAAGTTCCATTAAATAAACTACATCTAATACAACTTTGATTTAGACTGTCCGTCTTCTAAATTTGAAGTGAAATGGTAATGGCTTTTACTGAGTGGTGTCTACTTTAGCTTGACTTTCTGATGTGAAGACATTTAGATTTCCTTGTATGCCATTAAATAATTTGAAGAACCTATTGAGATAAAGCCCCAGTAAAATTCCCCCGATGTGTTTAAGCTTTTCTTCTAGATAGTTCTTCTAAAATTGCATTCATAATTTGACTCTTCATTTAATTCTCTGACTTGATGTTGAACTTATATATAGCAATAAACTATGTGGGAAAGGAATGGGGTTAAGAGTGGATGTCTGGCTGGGTGACAGGGAAGTTAGAAAGCCTGGAACTTCTTTTAAAGATACCAGCCTGATGAACCACATTAAAACTGGGAGTAATGAATACTTTGCAGTAGTCTGTTCCCCGTATCCCCTCTCTGTCCTTTAAAAATTTCTTAAGGAGGCACTGTGATCTAGCATGTTTATATCAGAGAAAAGCCAAATAGTGTATGTTTTTGTAGAACCATATACTAATGTAAGAAGCTGGAAAGAGTATTCAGCTGCATCTGAAGTGACCCAGTCTGTTCGCAATTCTGATTACAAATGCCAGGGTGTATAAATGGAATAAAACAAAATAGGAGTGACTAACACAAATAAAAATAAACAACTTTTAGTCTTGGTAAATGATACTATTAAAGCACAGCAGCCTTGTTGGACATAATTAAAGTTGTAAGGCCTGAGGTTGGGTGAGTGGGCTCTATTTTCTTAAGGTCATGATGCAAATACAGAGGTCAGGGTTTCGCACTTGGTCTAATGTAAACAATGTCATGCCCTGGTAAGTATAAGAATTGATTTAACAAGGTTAAGCTAATTTTAAAAAAAAAGAAGCACTTGATATCAAAATTGGAGTGCAGCCACAATGTCTTCAGTTAACAAGGAGATGTGAAGAGAGACACGAAAGTAAAAGATCAGAACTACAAGTTTTTATTTCTTGCTTGCTTGTGGATGCCAGTAGATACAGAGTGATTTTGTGGTGTCAGACTTTGCACAGTATCATTTCTGTATATTTCCCAGAGCCTGTCCCATATAATCTGCAAGTGGAAACAACAAATATTTTTCTAGAGTTGTTCATTTTTTGTTTCTAGTTTAAAATAAGACTTCTTTTTCAGAGCACTTTGTTTTTTAAAAAATTTAGTCTGTTAAATATTACTTTTGCTGCTGGACTCATGTGCTTATTCTTCTTGCCCTATTGAATAGTGCTGTATTTCTCCTAAGTATATTAATCTTTACTTAGCCCTAGTGGTTTTCTGTTTTCATTAGTGGTTTGGATTATGTATTCAGACTTACATTTATGCTTGGTAGAGAAGAAATTCAAAGGTGTGGAGGTTTCCTAACAGTCTTCCCTTCAGAATTATACCAGTTTTCTCTCTTTATTCCTGCCCCATTTCCAACTCTTTGTGTCAGGCCTCCTTTCATTATGGTGCTTTGCCAGTCAGAAGGAACCACTAGCTCAAGACAGAACACACCTCTGACAGTTAAAAGAAGGATGGCTGGCAAAATCCATAATAATTCAATTGAAATGGAGTTCTGTAACTTAAAGTCTGGCAGCCACAGACACCACTCCCTATGAGAAGTTTCAAGGGCAATTGTTCGGGCTTTCACGTGCTTTGTCTAGTCATCTGAGGCTGTGAACTGGGCGGGGGTGCTCAGTTAGATCTGAAATTAAATATTTTTAGTTGTGTAAGCAGTCACTTTTTTGTCATTGCTGCCTGTAGAGAATATAGGCCCTCAGAGGAGAGGAAGATAGATATTCAACATAATGGTTAAGTATGGAAAAGAAACACACGGCAGCTATTGTCTCCAACATTGTTCAGACAGAGTTTCCTTGGTGTGAAATGCTACTTTAATATAGGTCAGTGTAGGTGAGTGTAGTTCTATTGAAGTCACCGAACCAAAGTTAATTTGTTTCACTTGAGAATCAGCCCAAATAGGTGAGTAACTGGCAAATTCAAAAGCTAACAGTTATCCTGAAAGAAAAGTGCAAATTAGTCTGGTGTTTGATGCTTTGTACTTGTTTTCCTTCTCTTCTGTGGAAGAAGCTAACATTCCTACCTTCGGCTTGTGATTATTGCAAGTAAAACTTTATTCTCAGATTAAAGGTTTGTTAACTTTTAAAAAGTTTGTTCCTTAAGTGTTGCTGTTTTGAAAGTAAAGGAATAATAGGTATTTTAGCTTTTCATTTCAGATGCTCTGTTAATAACAAAATGAGTGGCTGAATGCAGCTGAGTTTAACTGTGGTTGAGATCTCAAAACCAGCACTCGTCGTTCAGCATGACCAACATAATTAGCAGGTTCTAGTCAGCAGAGACTGAGGAACCCTTTTAATGGAGACTAACTCTCCTCTCACACTATCCCATTTACATGTATCCAAAGGTTTTTGACACCTCTAAGGAAAGTGAAATACACATCATGTGTTCCCTCAAAAGAACTGATACAACTTTTTCTTTAGCTTTGCTGTCTTTTATTTGGTATTTCCAAGATACCCTCTTCCTTGTCTGTCTTAAGAGTATGTTAGTTATGTCCTTGGTGATATTCATGAGGATATGTATTCTGCCCATTCAAGACTACCTCATCAAAGACAGACTTTGATCAGCCTGTTCCCTGTGGATGCAACTGTATGATACAAAGGATTACAAGAGTGGTAACACTTAAAATTTGCTGTGATTCAAAAACAGTCTTACAGGTCAACTGAAAATTGTTGTCCCTTTTACCAACCTAGATGACAAAGCTGGTGACTTCAAAAGCTATGTCAGAGTAACTAGACATTAGAGTTTCCTAATTTAGTGTTATTAAGTAATACTGTCAATAAAATTGTGAAAGCTATTGAAATTAGTGTTAGCAGTCTCAGGAGCATTTTACTGCTGAACGGTGCATTGCTTGAAAAGGACTTTCAAGTAAGAAAAAAAACTTATTTCTATAGCATACTCTATATCATCTATTGGAAGAGTGTGCTGTAAATGAGGAGGGGAAAAATGCTGACTGTGTTTTATGTCCTTAAGAATCTAGCACTAGCCAGAGACTCTTAAGAGAAGACCCTGTGAACTGGTGGGATGATCTGGTTGTACAGAATTAATCTTGTCATAAGTGCTTGCAGGAATGGAGAATTACTTATTCTCTGCAGGTTTGAATTGCTAGTCTTTCCTGCCCAGTGCTTGAATTGCTCCTATAAGCTGATGTGTTGAGGTTTTTAACATGCAGTGCTGTGCATACCCATTGCTCTGCATTTATATGAGCTTGTAAAACTGGCAGCTTTGTAAAATATTTATTGTTTAGTTTATACTTCCTGTTTTTGTGATCAAATGGTTCCAGGAATAAAGTAGTAATTTATTTTTAAACATTCATAAGCCAGTGATTTTAATTTGGTAAGAATTACTGTATGCAGAATGCTACCTCTTTTATCAGACCAAGGGTTTTTGGAGCTTTTCTCCTTTCTCCCACCACACTCATTTCAAATTAAATGTTTAATCTAGACTGTATTCTGGATATTTCTAAATAGTATTGAGCACGATCACATTGTGTTTTTTGTGAGTGGTTGATAATCCTAGGCTGGGGGCATTGTTGCATCTTGGTTGATGGAGTTTGACTAGAGTTGTTTGTAGCTGGCAGCCACAAGGGGATCTCTGAATCATCGGATGTTTCACCTCCCCTTGTAAGACTGCAAAGGACATAAAGAAAGACAGGGAAATATAAGGAAAGATTCCTCTCTTTTGTTTTGTTTTTGCCTCCTCCTTTTCTTTTCTTTTTTCTTTTCTTTTCTTTTTTTTTTTTTTTTTTTTTTAAGCTGTAACTATAATGTGCTTCGTTAGTATGAGAAAACTGAGGATCTTATATGGCTTTGTGTATAGGGCAAGCTAATATTTGTTTCCTTTCTTAAATTCTAAAGGATTTCAAAGAAGGATAGATCAGGTACATATCACATTTGTCTCTGATGTGAGTGCCTATACAGGGATCACCTGTATAACTTTCTGTGAACCTGTATAACCTTTTGTGAACGTTAGGTAGCACATTCACAGAATGGCTGTTGAATTGTCAGGTGTGTCAGTAGAAGAGCAGCAGTAGTTTGGAGGTCTGTGCTGAGCTGTGTGCCTGCTGATTAAGAAGTCCTTTCTAGGTCCAGGTGGGTAGGATATGAAGGCACTGTATGTCAGTAGTTTGGGGACTAAAATTTAAAATAGTAAACATGATAGTAAGGATGATGAGGATGGAGGATTGGATAGCTATAAGCTCTCAGCACTCTGTGATTTCTACTTGTTGTTTAGAAAATAGCATCATATGCAGGACTTCCCTAGCATTTCCTTCCTTCCTGATTTGAAATTATTTAGCATCAGTAGTGTCACAGGAGAATGCAACAGAAAATTTCTTGACTTAACTGTTTGCTTGTCTGGTTGCTCTGTCACTTAATTTTTTAACAATGTGTCCAAATGTCTCTTATATTTTTAACAGTCTGTCCAGACATCTTTCCTGCCTTGCTTGCTTATAGGGGTTTATTTTTCTTTTAATTGCGGTTTGAGTTAACTTTTCTTTGAACTTGTTATGTCTCCAAAATACACGTGTATTGTTAAAGTCAGGTTTTCTATAACATATCCCATACGTTTTGCAATGTGCATAGTTTCTTGGGAACTGTTAAGCAAAAGTGTATGTCTTCATATGTGGAAGTGTAGGAAATTACTATTTTACTCTTAAGTTATATATACACATTATATATACACATATTAAAAAACCCCTACATATGTATATATTTATATATATGAAACAATGCCCTTGGAGATATAGTAGGATCAAAAACCTATTGAGAAAGCTTCTATCTGAGAAGTTAGTCTTAATACTTCCAATTTTAATATTGTAATTATGCTAATATTTATTCCCAGTGAAGAGATTTGGTGTTCTTGAGGGCTAAAAACAAATTTGAGGACAGTTATGAGACACACTGTCCTCCTAAACCTTAAGCTTATTACGTACCAGTGTACCAAAGTCATTTAGACTGAATCAGAATAGTTGAGGCCTGTTTGTATCTGGAGGTTGAATTCAACTAAAAGAAATAACATTTCAGCAGTTTTGTTGTAAAACATGTCAGAAAGTCTGGACACAGTCCTGGGGAACATACATCAGGTGACCTTGCTTGAGCAGGGAGTTTGGACTACACGTTCTCTCAGAGTGCCTTCCAACCTTAACTGCTCCATGACTGTCAAAGTGGACAAGTGTGTATATGCACCTGCACACAGGATACAGTATCTAAATTTTAATAGATATGCCTTAGTTTCTGAAATTAATAAATCTGGCTTGCAAGCATAGGAACTTAAAATATTAAGTAAATAAGCAAAAATTGTGAGAAAAACAAGAAGTAAATTGTACTTTCTTTCTGAATTGGAAGCTGACTGGAGGATCAAAATCCTTAAACAGTTTCTTTTAGAATTATTCAGTTCATTGCTTTCACTATCTTTTGTTAGCTTATTAGTGTGCAGATTGTCTTCAGGGATGTAATGTAGGACTGTGTACATTTTAGTTAGCTGGAATCCAGAAAGATTAAAAAAAAAAAAAAAATAGGGTATTTCTTCCATTTTTCACCTTGACTGATTAAAGACGCTTTTATGGGCTGATTTGCTTTGCCTAGTGTAAGTGACCATCCATTTATGGAACTGCAAAGTTTAGCTTCAAGTTTTTTTGAAGAGGATTAAGAAAACTAATTAGAAAGCAATGAAAGCCATGGAAGAGGATGGATAGATCACAGCACCCACCCATTGGAAACAATAGTAGTCTGGGCAGCTGTTCACCCGTTGGACCAATTAATGTCTCTGTGCATTAGGCTGTTGATGCTTTGGCCAACTTTAATTACATACATTTGATAAAAAGTAAATGCCACTCAAGCTGTATATATTGTTTAAAGAAAGACCTCTAGCAGGAAGAAAATTGATAGAGAATCTAAACAGTAGTATACTTCTAAATAGCTACAAAGTGAGTTTTGAAATCACTTAAATTTTTCCTCTTTGGGAATTTTTTTTTTCCTTTTGTCTTGGGACAATATTGCATTCAATGAAATAAAGGAAAAAATTCAAAATGTATCCAATATTGTTCTCTTGCCATCATAAGGGAGTGCATTTAATCCTATAGTTGTGGGAATATCCTGCTAGGAATACAGGTTGTATCTACACTGTAACACAAGGCACTGGTTTTGTTCATTGGCTTTGTGTGTGTATGTACATTTGAACTGGTGACTTCTGAGTGGAAAATAGTTGTTCAGAATTCTTTATCTGTCCACACTGCGTTTAGCTCCTGTCACACAGTACTGAGCTGTCCTGGATGTTTGCTTCACTAATCTAATGACATTCAATTGCTAAAATGTTCCAAGCTTCGTTCCCGTGATAGGGCTCAGTTACAGCAAAGTGTACTTGGGAATGTGAGTTAGATTTGTTTTTCTGCCATAAAAATACTGGCTTGCTGTTAGGTTTATCGTAGGCAGAACTATGGCTAACAACAGAAATCATTTTTTGGTTTCTTATGTGTCAATTCACTTTTCTACTTTAATACTTTGGAGAAAAAGCTAACACAGGATGTGTCCCTCCTGCTTAAAATGTGCTAGTATTAACCTCTATGTTAGTTTTATGTTATGTTTTAAAAGTGTTAATATAACTTTTAATATAACTTTTTTTTGTTAAGTCTAGAATGTTAGGTATTTTCTCAATGTAACTTGAAGAAATCATGCATTCTTTTTGAATTTTAGAAGAATCTGGAAAAGAAGAAAGCTCTAGATGATTGTATTTAATAACACTATTTTTATTCTCATTGGCTGAAAATCTTCTGACCACAGTGATAAAACCTGAACAATTTTGATTATAATTTTATCTTTTTTTTTTTCACATTGAACACTCTTAAAGAATAAACCTTGTAAACAGAATTGTACTAGTTTCTAGAGACAAGCTATTTCTCCTTCCTTGCTTTCTAGGAAATGAATGCAATTTGTCACAGGAATAGACTTCAAAGTCAATAAAACTTATAAATAAATTTATGCAAAAAATTCATTAGGTATTTGCCTGTAAGTTGAGTCAGAGGTTCCATATGGCAGAAAGTACAGAAATAGTTTGGGCTCTGTCGTATTTCAGTAAGTTATCAGAATTGAGAGAGAAGCTGGATTTTGGGAGAGAGAATGTGACTAAACTACTACACTGAGTTTTCAATTCCAACAAAATTCAAAGTAAACGGTTGTTTTTGTTTGTTTTGTTTTTATATTTACGAGCAAGTACATAAATAATCAGTTATTGGCTGATTGTTGACTTAAAATCTTTAATTATTTTTAGCTCTCTGCATTCCTTTTAATCATTGATTCTGATGTTTGAATACAGCCACTTCTGACTGGGTCTTAGATAACTTCATTTATATTGTCTTTTCTCCAAAGGCTCATGTAAAAAGGAAATAAGTCTTACTGAATTATCATAATGTATCCTAAATGTAAACAGGTGCAATACACTTAATTAGAAGGGTTTACTAGATAATATGAAATGTTTCTTGAAAATGAGTAATTTTGTAGTTTACTACATTGGTGTATCTCTGGCCATAATTAAGGTGTGATGCACTGGTTTGTTTATTGGACCATGAAATGCCAAACATGAAGACAATTCACTGTCCTAAGTAAGAGGCAAAAGTGTCTATCTCTTCTTCTAAAATCTTTGTCATAGTCTGAATTTCTTCACTGATACAGGTGAAAGGGTTAGTTTGTTTTTCCAGACCACCAGCTACCACTTTTTTTTTTATGCTTAATATTCCTAGTTACTGAGTTTGAAGTAGATTCATTCTTGTATAACATATATTGATACTAGAATGTCATCTTTTTTTCTTTTGTTTTTGTAGCACAGTCATTCATTGCATGCACAGCCAGTAGCTTTAACAATTTTCAGGAACTCCTTTTAGACAGGCCTTTAATCCTCTGCTGCTGCCTGTCTCCGTCGTTATAAATACAAGTTTAGACAGGCCAGAGAAATAGAAGAGGAGGAGAGATGTTTTCTCTAAGAAAATATCCATCCTTAAAGAAAGTGTCCTACAATGTTATTAAAACCAAGAAGCTTACATATAATTAGAAAAAAATGTATAATTTTCATATATATATTTTAACAACTTGATATTATAATTTTATGGGAACTTTGAGGAGGAAAAGGTTGTTTATTAAATGTTTTGTGTTTCCAGTAGAATGATAAATGCCTTATATAAAATGACAAGCAAGTTATTGTCCCTCACACCCACACTTATTAGAACATTTTTTTGATTCTTTCTATAGCTACTTAAGAAGCTACCTGGAACATCGTTATGGTGATGTTAAAGTTTTTTTCAGAAGACCACTCTTCTCCCCCCCGCCCCACACTGCATATCTTTACCTTGCTTGATTCTGCTATGTGAGCACAAAGCTATACAGCTCCTATTCTTTCTCTTTCCATAAAGCAAATGTTGGCCAATGGAACAAAACTATGTGAATGAATTCACATTTTACGTAATATACTAGTTGCAGAGTAGTACTGCTGTAACCTTTTCTACAAATAGAGACGAAATGCCAGGAACTGTCTTTTTATCTCTGGCAGCTTGGTACTACAGTAGAAAGCATGTTCTCTTTCAAGGAAAAGGTAGTTGGCTCCAAAAAATGTCCAAAAGTATTACTGTAAGATGAATAGTGAAAGTCACAGTGCACTGTTACACAAATTGTATTATAGCAGTAATCCTGAATACAACATAATAAGCAGTTCCCACCTTTGGGAAATTAAAATAATATACGATAATATATGAGAAATTTTTAGTTTTTATATGTATTTATTCAAATGCAATTTAATTGAAAATACTATAAAGGTGATAATGGTTCCATAAAATCCATACAGTTCCATTATATTAAACTGTGAACCTCTTAGGACACCACATGATCTGCTAAGTGGTTTGAGATTCAGCTTGAAGAAAACGCAGAAGATGAGCTTTGTGTCTAATGTGAGCTGTGAAAATGATTCCTAGAGGTTGAAGATTATGCCACCAATATTGTATGCACTGTATGTCTTCCAAGTATATTTTTGCTGAGACTTAAATTTTGTAAGCAGGCAGTCTCACAGGCTTCCTTGATCTGAACATGATCATGTGTTTGAATCCAGGAGCCTGTCTTCAGATGCATGCCGTGTATTATTTCAGAAGCTCTTTCACTTCTTAAATGGTTACAAAGAAAGGGAAAGAGTTCTTGAAGATACATTCACCATGCCATGGCAAGCATCATTCTAACCAATGAATCTTTTATAATTAAAACATCAACTATATGACTCAGATTTTCTGTGAGACAGATGGAATGCTTTGTTGCTGGTAATTAAATTACAAGTCTCCTACATCTTGACTATTTTCCAACAATACTTCCCACTCTATGCATTTCCTGTGATAAGACCAGCCTTCTCTTTGATTGCACTATGCTTTCCTTTTCGCATGAGTAATGACCAAGATTATTAGAACGGCGTATTCATTGTCACCCTAGGTAGATGTTTTATATTAAGCACCTACTTCCATCTTAAAAACAACACTATTCAAGGTTTCCTCTCAGTAGAACTAATCAAGTTGGTTTCAGGGATGTAAAGGATTTTAAAATTAATGTGTTTTCATTTAAGAAGGTTTTGTTTATATCCATTAGCATCAAGAAAATTCTAGAAAGGAAATTTAGGATATTAAGCAAGATGTATTAAGAACAGAGTTATTTAAAAAGAGTTGATTTGACATTACATTAATAGGAAGTAGAGGTCCCCCCTCCCTTTTTTTAAATCAGTTGTGAGTTCATCTTAGATGGCATGTCAATGAGAAAACAGCAGTACATGGTGTCAGTTCCTACAACAAAGCAAAAGCAAACAAGCAGAAGAACTTTGATAGGAAAACCATTATATCTGATCTTTTCACCTGTTACGCCCAGCTGTCCTTTGTGGGATTTTTCTTTTGGTTTAAATGCATTTCTGCTCCAGTCTATAGAGGAAACTGTAAACTCCCTTTGACATTAACAATAGTTTTACAAGATTGGTGGAAAAAAGTGTTGTGTACTGAAAAGTAGAATTAACTTCCTAATGTATTTTTCTTGTGTTTATATTGAATTTTGGTGCCGTTTTACCAACCCCATCTTCATTTTTCTACTGTCAAACTGACTAATAGACTGGTCTATTGACACCATCTGTCTAAGGAATCCACAGCCATTCTTAAATGCCTGCTTTGGTTTTCAATAGAAAAGCATTCTTTGTAGGAGGAATTATTTCTCTATGTTCCTCTCTTTCCTTCCTCTTCTCCTCCCTTCCCCTCCAAAGGATCCTCAGTGGTGATTCATACTGGATTTTCCTACAACTCCCTCCTTCCCCTGCCACTTTCCTTTGCATATGCAGTAAATTGCATGATAGTTACATGTGCTGTGCTGATTCTGCAGGATTGTATGACATCTTGGCATGTTGTGTTGCAGTATAGAAACTATAGGGTAGTGTAGACAGAAATAAAACATCAGTAGCTCATTTTACAGATGATTCTCTAAAATTGCTTTGTTCTTTGGAAACTATTTGATGTATGCAGATATGTTTTTAGAAATGGTGGTGCACTAGCCAGATTTAATTGCATGTCTTCTAAAGTGCTTCTGTCTGGTGACAGAACTACCTGTTTCCTCAAAGTGAAGTCAAACTGTACTAAATATTTAGAGTATTCAGTTTCTTTAAAAATAATTCTAGCTGAGTAATACTGGAATGTTTGGAAGAGCAGAAGACTGAGATGCAGTGTTACAGTAGTTACTAATGCTGCACAGTCTGGAGATACATGTTTGGTTGGAAAAAGCAGTGTGATGCTCTAGGCAAATTTTCTTACAGAAAGTGGTCATTTGGAGGAACAATTATATATAATAAAAGTATTCATGTATAAAAAAGGCATTGTAAAGAATGGTGAAGCTTTGGCTTGTGTCTCTCTGAACCTTTTACCAATATCCATTAAGTGAAATTAGTAAGCTAGAGTTTCAAGCCAAGAATGATTGCTGAAAGAGCTACCAAGACATAGTAAAATCTGTAGTTTGTAAATGAGAGTTCAGTCAAGAGATCAGAGAACAGTTTTACAATGACTTGATCTGAGGATTTTCATTTAAAAATAAATAAAAATTATGATCCAGACTAGACCAGCTGTGAGCAATGTCAGTGAGCTGCCATTGTCATTGCAATTTTGAGACTTTGGGAAGTGGAGATGACTTGTACTTTTAGATAATATTTTGAAGTTAGTTGTTTGTGATTAAAAAAAAATTCTTCTGTTCAGCTACTGTGTATTTCTTACTTTTTTAATGTTTAATTTGGGTTAATATTAAGCAACTTTGTGTATTTCAATTATGAAGCTGTACCAATGTACAGATTTTCACATTTAAGCCAAGTCATCTGTGATAGGAAAATCTTTTTATCATCACTTTCACTGGGGTCTGATCACAAGCAAAAGTGATTCAACAGTAACTGGATCAAAGGTGTTAAAAAAACCCACAACCTCAAATGCATACCAAAAGAAGTAAAGGAATATATGCCAATTTAAGAAATTAAATGAGAAGTATATAAGTAACATTATCTTCAGTCTCATACTTTATTACATTGAATGCAATATAGTTGAACAGGTTTGAACTTCAATTATGTTTAAAATATAAAACTATTTTAAACAGACTTCTATCAATAATATGTAGATTTTATAAAGTTTGTATTGTAGTCTTTCAAGCTGAACCACATTTTCCTTTCATACTTCTTATCTTCACCTGATTCTCATTTGTGAACCATCTTCAAGGTACCTTCTTCACACACATACCAAATGTATCTGGCATCTATATGTAACAATTTCTTGACAGTAAGAACGTAAAAGGACAAGTTACAAACAGTGTTTTCTGTGTGTCTCTATGTGTGTGTTTAAGCATTCTCTGATGTGGATATATTTGTTTTTTTTCTAGCAGTACAGAGACATCTTTTCATTTCTTGAGAATGGTACCATATTTTGTAAAACCGTAATTCTATCCTATCATATTTTATTGAAAGCCTAACTTAGAAGCATATTTGCTTATTGGAAATGGGCAAGCCAGATTTACTGTTTTAATTCAGTCATGTTTTGGTATATAGTGTTTAATGGTTTAGAGAATTGATAAGCTCTACACAAATTAACATTTGATGCAGAATAATTTCTAGTCAACATGTATGGTCACATTGTCTTTGGTATTTCTTAAGGAAGCTTTTTACAAAATGTTCAATTTGCAAGGGACTTAAATTACTTTAAATGATTTAATGGTTCGTATTTTCAATTGCTAGAATTTGCCTTCTTTTCTTTGCATGTCAATGAAAGGGCATAATCCTTAGGAGGAAGATTCCTTTCTCCAGTATTTGAACTTCAGTGCCTTTGGGTAATTATCTTTAGTAGTGTGCTCTCTTCTTTATTTTGGAAACAATGCAGTGTCTGCCACTACAACTTTGTCTACCCTTGCAGTTTTTTGGACCAATAGTTATTAAGTAGTATTCAGTCTTGATGTAGAGACAGCACATTGTAGAGTGATAATGCTCATAAAGGAAGGAAATCTCCTTAATGGAAGAAAGGGGAGACTGTACATTAATGAAGGAGAGCAGATAAATTGTTCCAAGGAGAGAGAGCGGGAGAGAGGACTACAATAAGCAATACCACTAATACCACTAAGCATGCAAGGCTGCAGGCACAGCAGTGGTTTGTGGAGATGGCCTCCTTAGCATTATTTTTACTTTTTACTCTCTTTCTCCTTTAATATACTGTCATTTTGACAGCTTTTATCATAAAAGTAAGCATTTTTGCTACTTCATTCTGGGTTTTATGACAGACAGCATTAACAGGAAGATGGGGATTTTTCCTGCTGAAATATATGAAGAAAGGTTTTTTTCAGTGTCAGGAATGGTTGCTACTAAGGTTTGATCCTACTTATTTGAGTATTACTTTTGCAATTAATGAGTGAGGATATTTGCTTAAATGAGGATGAAGGATATTTGGGGTTCTCTTGTTTTACTTGAAAATAGAGGTTAAGTTTCTCTTTCAGAATTATATCTCTGGGGATATAAGAGAGAGAACGTAGCCTATGTTATCCCATCAGGCTCCTGTGGCTTATTGTTGAAGAAAATAATTTAGTATAATTAATAATTAAGGAATATAATTTAATGAGACTGAAGAACTGCAATTCTATACTTGTAGTTTGTTGTTGGTTTTGTAAGTTTAAAAAAGTATAGTTTCAAAGAGTTACAGGCTGGTATTTGATCAAGGTCAAGGAAAAATATCGCTTTCATTTTATATAAGAGAAATACAAAATTATATATAGCCAGTTTTGTATAAAGATTGATGCTGTTAGGCTATTCAAAGGATAGTATCAGGATGAAAATTCACAAGGTACATGAAACTCTTCTGCTACAGCTGAAATACAATATTTAATTAAATTTGCACACAAAGTACCCAATGTACAGCTTTCTGTTTGTTTCTTTTTATTGCTGCTAGTGTTCATGACATAGTAATTTCTAAGAATTCGCCAGTGAAACCTGTATGAATGTTGGTAAGTGCTTGCTGAGCTAACCCGTTTGAATTGCCATGTATGCAAGCACACTGTGGTAGGAGTAGGGTTTCACAGTTGGGGATCTAAAGTAAGAAAACAAGCAAACAGATAAACCCTCCACACACTTCCCTCAGCAATATTTAAAAGTTAGTCAATTTTCAAATCAGCTTTTAAGAATTAGGCACTCAAATCCTATTGAAATTCACTGGGACTTAGTACTCCTTAGAGCCTTTCCCTAGCCTAGAATCAATAAATTGACAATCTCAGAATTGCTTTGTGAGCACCTTTAATTTCATTTTCAGAAAAATGTGTTTTAATGTGATTACAAAGGCCTGGGCAGTGAAAACAGTAATTGTTAAGAGCAGACATGTTGAATCTGTTGCATTTTTAACATTAGATGCATTTTGAGACCTGTAGAAGAGGCAATGTAATACATGAAACACTTTTAGAATGACAATTTGAATAAAATCCCCCCCCCCCTTTTTTTTTGTTACATACTGTGGTTTGGTTTTGTTTTTCTGGAGTTTGAGCACTGTAGTCTTGCATGAGGAAAAATATTTTCATTTGTTTAAATTATTTGCCCCATTGAAACCCAGTCTTGTCTCTGGTATGCTTTTTCAAAGTGCCTGAAAAACTTAGGACCTCCTTAGTCACTTGCAACTTCTTGAACACCTAGATGCATAGTAGCTAAGCACCTGTGCAAAAGTTGGCCTCCACTGATGTAAATAACACAGTGTAAGAGCTTCAGCAGCTGGGCTCTAACCCAGTTCCCCCCAGCCTTTTTTAGTCTGTTAGCAGAAGATTTTCTGGAGAATTGCATATACAACCGTCAAGCTTTCTTATTTTGTCAATAATGTTGCATGGTCAATTAAGAACAAATAGGGCAACTAAGTGAAAAATGTTCTTTCGACAGAAAAGCAGCAGAGGTTTTATTTCTATTCTTACAGGTATGTATCTTAACTTGAATATAAGAAGTTTTCAGCTTTGGTTCAGGCTCTTCAGTCCTTTTACATCTGTTTGAGTCTGAAATCTGTTTTAAGTAGACTGTTACAGCATTGTTGCTAATTCATCAGTTTTTTTTAATCAAATACCAAAACTGAACATTTCACTTTTATTTTTAAAAGTAGTATGATATGATATTATTTTAGGAAAGCCTGCTTAAGTATGCCATATATTTTTTTGCACAGGACATAATGCTACCTAGTGAAGCAATTGTGAACTTCTAATGCTAACTTGTAAGAACAGTTGTTTTATTGCACAGATTAAATCTGTGGGAGTTTTTTTATTTGTTTTTTTTTTTTAACTGATAAGTAAATGGCAATGTTAAAATAAACAGATCATGTTTACAACTCTGAATCTGTGTTATCAGCTTAAGTATTGCTGCTGGGACTTGAGATTTCTCGTTATTTTGGAAAGTGTTTCTCAGGATCTTTTTAGTGTCTCAAAACTGCCACCTGAGATAGAAAAAAGGTATTTTAATCATTCTAGTTAGATTAAGCACCTAAGATACTGCTCTCAGGGTCTCAGTATCTTCATGAAAGAGCTGGTTCTGTTCTTCATTATTTATGTCACTATTTAAATAATGCTACATGTGTGTAGGTAGGTGAGTCTGCTAGCACTTCCCATGAAAGAGCAGATAAATATCTGCTTTCCTTTTACAGGATGAAATAAGCACAGAAGTTAAAAGCAAGATCCTAAAGGCACTTAGGTTCCTGAAGAGGAACTGTATCTGAAATTGTGATGCTGAAACCTCCTTATCTAGTCATTAAAAAAAAAAATCCTAACATTGCGATGTTCTTGACTTTTGGTTTAACATTGAACTCAGAAGGAATAATACTATACCTATGTCGATCAAGGGATTCAGTCCACTAGCACAATAAAAGTCTATCTCAGGCCTATCAGACTGAGTTTCATGAACAATGTCACAATAATTTTCTTCTGAAATTGGGATACTAGGGTTTTAACTGCTCCATGCAAAATTAATGAACAGCCCATGGAGCAGAGTTGTGATCCCAGGTCTCCTGTCCTCTGTGATGTTTCCAATTGTTGTTACAAGTGGGGCCCCTCATCACCTCGGTCGGACTTTATCAGAAAAAAATGTTCTTGTGTGCTTTTGAAAGAAAAGGCATAAACATCCTGAAGACATCTGCCTTGAGCACAGGTCTCTGGACTCCTCATTCCAGGTGGAAGGGGGTGCCACTCTAGTAATGGTAAATTAAGGCATGAAGAAATAAGGGATTTGGCTTTGACTTGGTTTAGGCAGTTCCACACTAAGCAGCTAGTTCTAAGTCATAACTCTTAGTGTTCTCTTCTGAATTGTTTTATCTTTCCTCTGCACTTTGTAGAGATCATATATCGTAATAGAAAATCTGGATTTTACTGCAAGTAAAATGTACATATAGTGGTTTCTCTTAAGGATAAATCCAGAGAAGACCTGAAGTGGCTTCCACCACACCACTGTTAAAGCTGAAAGAAGATTATGTGGTTTAGTGGTCCCTGTGTTTGCTGAAAGCTCTGAACTCCCCATGAAAACCCGTTACAATTTTTTTCCCTGATTAAAAAGTCATGACATCTTGGGTGAAATATTTTAGAGACTTTTTTCTTCTCTTCTACTTTTAAATCTTATGTACCAGGCTTTTTCATTAATTTATCATTGGATTATCATTCTTAAAGTTGATGAATGAACTGCACTTGCTTCTTTGATGGTAGTGTTTTCCAGTGATGATGATGTGCTATGTTAAGAGATTTAGGCAGCTGATACAAATTGAGACTTTCCAATCTTTCTCCAGTGATTCTTCCCTAGCAGTCTTGCAAATTAGCTGTTTGCCACTGTCCTTATGAAGACTCAGATAGTATTGAATTGATCCTATGAAACTTGACAATTTGTAATCCATTTCTCTATATAAGGTTCTCTAGCTATGACAGTATGGTGATCCAAATGCAGATAAGTCAGCTTATAAACACTTGTGGCAACCACTAAGCTATAGAGAAAATTAGGAGTAGAATTCTTAAGTAAAGCACAGAGGGTTCACAATTTGCACTACAATCTCTCGACAAAAAATCCATTCATTTTTAATAGATTTTTAGCACAGATTATTTTCTTGCTTTTAATCACAACACTCAAGGAGAATTTCCTGTTCATTTAAAATACGAATTTAAAATAAGGACAGAGGAGTTGTCATTTAGAAAATGCCTTCAAATTGGTGCATGCCATAAAGCCTACTAATTAGTCATATAATGGTATATTAGATAAGTGGAAAGAATGAGATTAGGGATCTACCTGTAGAGAAGGGACAACCAATATCCGTTAATCAATTTAAAGCCCCTAACCATGCATTTAATTCTCAGCATTTGCACAAGGCCCTAGTGAGCAGCTGTGGGCCTCAAGGCCTAGTGGTTCTATCTAATTAGTCCCACTGAAGGCTTTCAGCCTATTCAGGAAGGCTTATTTTAGGCTGAGAGGTTTTGTTTCAGATAGCTGTTTACATAAAGTGGAAGAAGTCCATGTATTGATTGCCTTTTAGAGTTCAGAAAATATGCTCTGCTTATATTCCTGATGCAGAAAAGTAGTTTAGCCTTGAAAACCCTACTGCAAAAAAAAGTCTGCTTAAAACACTGGGTAGTCCTTTGCAAGGAGGAAGACAAACAAAGCTGGTAGTAGATTGTATCTGCCTCTCAGGCCGTAGCTGATAGCCGACCATTGCTGTAACAGAGATGGATGTAGCTGCTCCAAAAGTTTCTAGTGAGATTAATGTTATGTGTCGGCGGTAAAGATTCCAGTCTACTTTTATCTTTCTGGAGGGATTGGACTAGTTCTGCAGGATATAGTCATGGCAGGAAGGTGGGAAGCAGGGGAGGGAGGGGGTAATTTAAACAATTCGCTTGGTAATAAACTTGAAGAGAACATACAAATTTGGTGAGCATGTAGTTTCAGGACATTACAGGAACTATTATCCTAATCCCAAATAGTAGATGATGAGATATTTGTACTTGAGATGAAATCTGCATTCATTATGTGAATATAGGTAGATTATTATTATTTTCCCTAAGTATTTCTACATCCTTATAAAATGAGGTTTATTTTTTTGGAAGGAAAACTCTAATAAGATAATTCTGTTTTAGAGTCTTACAGACACTGGAGAAAAATAGCTTTCTCTTGCCAAAAGGAGCATACTTAGTTTAGCAGCAGATAGCTGCCCATTTTTGTAGGTGGTTGCTATTCTTATTCCATTTGCCTCTCTATACTTGTCTGTCATTTCACTGTGAAACAAGGCTTGTGAGGAGAAGTAATCTCTTTTATTAGATCAACTGATACAGTTGCAGAAAGATGAGAATTTTAGGGGGCATACAAGCTACTCTATTAATTCCTGATGTAACTTATTTTTTCTTTACCATTTGAACCTCCCTGTCACATAGTGGTTACTATTAGAAATATGATGATTATTCCTCCCCCCCCCCCACCCCCCAACAGCTATTCTCCTTAATCGCTTTGAGGCTTCTGCCTAATTCGCATTTAGATATGTAAACCTTACAAACCTCTGGCCTGCCATAATGTTGCTACATTATGCATTATAATCGTCTCAAATTATACATTGCTGATATTCGCATCATTTTGTCTTTTAAGTTCAGGCTTCTTGTTCCTTTGTTGTGCAGTTTTGCAGTACTCTCCTGAGCTCTATTTCTCTGCCTTTATTTGCTGCTTAAATTAATCTCTGCTTCTTTTGTCTCAAAGCCTCATGATTAAGTGATTACAAATCTTTCTCATACCTCTCCTCTCTCATTCCTTTTGCCATTTTGGACATCTAATCTTGATCTCTGTTTCTCCATCAGTCCCTTCACCAGAATCCCTTGTAATAGTAGCTCATAAGCTGGTTACTAAACAGTAAAGAGGAAGAAAGGAAATAAATTAAAGGAATTATAACTGAACAGCTACAAAAAATATTCAGCATAAAAGCACATTTCTGAGTTTTTGCTTTTGGTCACATCATTACATTTTCCTGATATTTGACTGTGTACTGTTAATAATATTCTTAGCTCTTCAAGCTCTTCCTCAACAATCATAATCTACCGCCCTTTTATTATCTTTTCATTCCATTATAAGTTTCAGTAGGCAGAGTCAATGGCATTTTATTTGTAAAAATTCTCACATTTAGCATGCTATGTAAGCTATAAACATTGCCTTCATTAATGTTTTGGATATGTCAGAATTTGCTTTTAAGGGTGAAAATTGACTGAGGTGGGCTGCATTCCTCTAGGGATTTGTTACTAATCCTTTAAAAGGCCATTTCAAATATTTTGTTTTCTGAAAGTATAAATGACTCCAGACAATTATCCCTAAAATTGTGGTTCAGTACTTTTTCTTGAAGTTAATAACTCACCTAAAACCAGTGCTATTTAAATATTTTTCCTGAATGTGCCTTTCATATAGGATGTCTCAAAAGGTTTGTTTCATATGTTTAAATAGACTTCATCCTGCTGAACACTTAGGCTATTAGCTACGGGTTTTCTGAAAAATACACTATAAATATGCAGGAAAACAGTCTGTAAATATTTATTTTTACTGTCTCTTTTATAAGTAGGAACTTCACTCATTAGTGTGCCTTTCATTTTGTTTTTCTCTTCTTAATTTTGTATAGACAGATGTTAAGTATCATTTGCATGCTTGAAGACTGAAGTTACAGAGAGTGCACTGAACCTTTGATTTGAAGCTAATTCCTTTGAGGGTTTTTTCTTTATACTACAACAAAATCTGTTAATAAAGTAAGAAACAAATAACTGAAAGTCAGATTTCTAACCTCATTTTATATATATATCTAGCTGTGAATGTACAGTACAAGCTGCTTCTGTAAAGGAGTTGTGCAGCATTGGAAAATAGGGGAATTCAGCAATCATACAAGGGATTTGGAAAAATCTCAGTATGTGGTTGGTGCAAAAACTGATAGTGCTATTACAAAAGATGTCTGCCCTGGTACTGAGTTATTGCAGTTAAGTGCCTTCCGGAGACTGTAAAGTGAAAATGAAAGTCCTGTTCTAGTTATACCTGTAGATTTCATGTCAGAGTAGCAAACTGGTGGGTGCCTTTTGTTGGAGGTGCCCTGATCTCGCCTTTCCCTTCCTCCTTCCTCCTTGGTACTGGTAAGGTTCAGCGGCTCAGCTGGTGTGCCTCCCCCTTCCCAACTAGGAGATCACGGAGACATGCCAGTGACCTGCTAGTCTGTGGGGTTAGATTTGCATGTTTTTCTTTTTTCTTTGTTTGTTTGTTTGTTTTTGGTTTTTTTTCCTCTCCCCGCACCCTCCCTCCCCATGATGTAAAAGGGCCACGATCACTTCAACATGGCTCTTATTTACAGTGAACCACTTTTTCATCTACCCAGATCTCACTTCAGTCTTCGGCTGAGAAATTTTGTGTCGTGCGTTGGTAGAGAAAGAATATACAGAGCTGAACTATTTGCTGAGCGGCTTGGCTGCGTGGTCCTTTCCAGACAGTTTTATTCAAAAAGTGATTCAGAGCTTGAAATATGAGAACACTGGATGCCATGGTGTAGGTGATCAAAATGACTTTTAAGGACTATGTGAGAGTAAATACACAAGCCTGATTAATGGCGTTTCTGCAGGCCCTGGTTTTAGGCAGCTTTGAGGTGGCCATTGAATGATGCTGAAGTATTCCCTGTGGTTATTTTCAAGTTGTTTATATTGTACCATTTTTGCTACAGCCAGAACTAAAATGCAATTGAGGAAGGTATAGCAGAGCCAATGGTTGAAATTGGTGGTGATTTTGCACTAGGTTTTCAGCACCTATGCTCTGGAATGGGAACTTAAAACAGAGATGATATTGGTAGTATTAGTTCATCATCCATCAGTGTAGAAAACTTCCTGAGACTTCTGTGCCCATACCACCATATGTTTAAGGAAGTCTTAGGCTATGACTCTTCGTGTAGTGGTGACTATCTGTAATAGGTTGCAATGCTAGCATTAAGAAGTTGTGCATTATGCAAAGAAGGAAGTAAGTTTTTTAAAAAAATCTAATTTTCTGTTTGAATTTTGGAAGCAAAGAAGCCTTAAAAAAAAAAAAAAAAAAAAAAAAAAAAAAAGCTGGATTTTCTGGTTTGCTGAAATGTAAGAAATTCGGAGACCTTGCAATCAATGGGAAAAGATAGTCACTTAGAGATGATTTTGATGGCAATGATGGATGGAATTTAATTTGTGGTGAAAGTTCATGTTTGCTGTTTTGACATAGCTTTGTAATAGTGAAAAATAGCATTAGAAAGATTGAGATCTTCAGTCCTCATTTAGTGATAAAATATTTGGCACAGAAATGTACCTGATATATAACCTGTGGCTTTTTAACATGTAAGCAGTCTGAATTATATTTTGAAAGTGAGCAAGTAACGCTCATTTGTAGGGAAAGTTAAAGTATTCTGGAAGTTTTCTGAAAACTGTATTAGTATAACTAGAATCATCTCATTTAAATTTCATTTTCTAGCAGTATATTATGACTTGAATAGCAGTGTTTTTCTGAGTTCAACAGATGTTTCATTTCTAAACCTGTGGGATCGTAGATTCTTTTTTTCCCTCTTCTTAGGAGGAGAAATTTATTGCTTGTCACTAAAAGCATGCTATCTTTTATGCTTTGTATTAATTTACTTAGCTTCTTATTTGAATAAAAATACATTTTGGAAAAAGGATATGAACAGGCCATTTTAAATATGTAGTTATTTAGTTTTCTGTGAAAAATGATTTTTTCCACTTTGTGCTTAAAAATAAAGAATTTTTAATTAATTGATACATATGTATTTTATGTCATTTAAAATACTTACTGAAAACAGTTTTTCCTTTGCATTTGAATTACTGCTCTTAAATGTGCTGCTAAAACATGGCAGAAGTATATTATTGCAGTAACCCCTTGTAAATGAAAATGCCTGGCCTTTTTGTAATTGACCAACTTAATGTTGTACAAAAAGTTGAGTTGGTTTAAATGGAATGAAAGAAATTAGTTTTAATCTAAATTTTTAATGCTTCAAAATACTCATAGTAGAAGTAAAAAAGAAATTTGAGCTACTTAATAGTGATTCTTTTTCTTGCATTGTTAGCCTTTTGTAAATTACAAGTACTGAGAGTGTTTAATTCAAAATTATTCCTTAGCTGACACAACCTCCCTCTTAATACCTAAAATTGGGTTCATGAGGGCAATTCTGATATTTCATTCACTCTCACAAATAAACTAATAATTATCTGGAATTCAGACAGATGTTTGGACTCCGTGTATTTCTTTTTAGATTTATTTTGAAAACATGAATAAATCACAATGCAAGTTGTATAAAATGCATCAAAACCAGCACAAGCAGAAATTTAGAGATGCCATGGACTGTGTTGTTACAATAACAATGAGGATATTACACTATGCTTCTCTTGCCTCAGAGTTGAGGATTACTGCCTCATAGAGCTAAGTAGAGGAAACCCTTAGCCCTTTCAAGAATTGCTGTCTCTTTGGCTTCGTTATAGTCCTGAGGGTGTGAAGATCCTTTTTTCCTTCTCTCAGCAGCTCACAGACCTTTCAACGTGCAGGTGATCAATATCAGAATCAATCTCATGTTGAATCTGTAGTAGGAAACAAATCAGAAGATAGTATTCATAAGTATGGTAGGAGATGGGTTTGAAGCGTCTAAGGTTTTGGAATAGTATGTAGGCAATTTATCTGAAATAATAGAAATAGAATGTGTTTATACACATTTGTTTCCATGAGTAAATGATTTTTAAAAAGAGCAACCCAAAAGGCAATTGTCTGCAGTTGTGTTTGTTTCCAAATGAGGAGTACGCTCATCAGTAGGATATTTTGTATTTTATTTGTTTGTTCAATAGATAAAACTTTGGAGTAAAATAGGCTAGCGGACTATAAGCAGGCCACAAGCAGCTGAAATCTCAGACACTGTTTCCAAACAAACCTCAAGTCAAAGCAGGATTTTCTTCATCAGTTTTTCTGACATCTGAACTAATAACACAGAAGTATTTCCTTAACTATGTAATTTGAAGTCACAGGCATTTTCACTAGGTTAGCAGTTTGTTTGGTTCCTTCATTGCAGCCAAAGGTTCTCCCTGGGTTTTGTTGCACTACCATTGCTCTTCTCCAACTTCTGTTTGCCTGTGACCCTGCAGCAGTGATTGCTCTGGGCGGTCCCATATCATCTTCTTATGATGTCCCAACTCCTCTGTTCAGCCTGTGAACTTCCAATGTCTTTTCAGCTAATCCACCAAATTACCCAGATTATCCTCAGATTCTTTCACTTTAGTGAAGCCGAGTAACTGTTTCCCTAGTGGCCTTCGGATCACCCTCTACTTCAGTAAGCCTGATATTCGCAGTCTTTCCATAATCCCGTGCCTCCTTGTCAGCCACCCTCCCCAAGGCATCCCTTTTCGGCTCTTGACTGCTATTCCAGACTCTTGGCAGCTTGAGCAAAGCCACGGTCTTCTCGGCCCCCCTCTGCCTTCCTTTTTCCGTTGTCTCCCTCACCCTAGCAACCATCTCCAAGTGGTTTGGTGTTCCCAGGGTGTCACATCCAAATCCCCAAAGACAGAAGCGTGCCTCAGGTTCACCTCAGTCATGAGGCAGAGTACTCTGGCGAGAGTACTCTTGTTCTCAGTATCGTCTCGGTGCGGGGAATATCCCACAGGATTACCTCAGCCATTTCAAAGACAAAGTGATGAATAAAGCAGGCCTTACTAACTTTGTATTTGTTTTTGTAATATGGTGTGGTTAAGAAATACTCGTGTATTTTGGAAATATCCATAGATCCATGGATCCTTCCTTTCAGGGAAAATACTATTACCATTTTACCTGTTCGGTGTGGAGTATTGTAATTTTTATTGAATGAGGTTTAGTTTCAAAAGTCACTGCTGTAGATCCTGCTATCTCAGACTACTCCAGCAGCTGCTGAAGTCAGATCAGATGAGATAAAATACTTGCCAGAGAGAGCAGAACTAGCAAAAAGAAAAAAACTAAACATTTTCTTACACTGAGATCATCACCTACTGCGTGAAGTTCTGTGTATATATCAGCCTCTTACATAGCTCAGTATAACTGTTGTTTAAATTTGTATTCTAACTACGTTTAGTGAATAACCAGGTCAGGACTTACTTATGCTAACTGCTGGATAGTAGCATGTTTTAGCAAGGATTCATTGTAAAGATGCATCTCTTGAAATTAAATAGTCCGTTCAAAAATAATTTTAAATAAATTAGTTTTTAATTTTGGATTAAGACACTAAAGCACGATTCTTATGGTTGCCACTTCCAGCTTCTTTAAATGTGATCATTTCCGAGAGCTAATCTGTTTCAGCATCTCCTGGGAAATATGTCTTTTATTATTAAAACAAGGACTCAATGTCTGCATCCCTGCAATATAGTACCTGCTACTTTTTTTTCATTCACACCAGGCAGAGCATTTAGGTAGCTGTAAGATGCAGTACATCTTTTCAGAAGTGTTTTAGTTTAAAAACCTACACCTTTTTCTCATCAAATCATCTATGTGCAGAATTACTGCAGAATATACAGCATAGAACAGAAAAAAAAATCATGCAAATCGACAGGTGTTAATTATTTTTATTTCCCCTATTTATTTGCCTTATTACTGTAATACTTCATTTAGCTCCTATTCAGTTGACTAACGCATTATTAAAATATTATGTAAACTGAATTCCTATTGCTACAAATATTTGGGTTGTATCTTTTTTCGGTACAGCTGCCAGGCACAGGATCAGTCTGAATTTGAGACACTTTCAGTACAGCTCCCATTTAATCTTTTGCTTTGGGGAAAGAGATGGACATAGCTTAAAACTCCAGGCTGTTAGTGGTTACTCTGTAGATTTTTTCAGCCTTAAGTATACAGTAAATTACTGGTTTCTGACATATTCTGATAGTGTGGTAGCTAGGACAGAAATGTAATTATAATACATTTGTATTAGCAACATATACACTTGAGGGTTATTTTTTTCTAACTGGGAGAAATATTTTGTGGATGTCTAAATCTAAGTTCAAAAGCCACAACCCACAAACTTTCATTTTATATTTTGTGCGCAGACAGTGTATTTAAACTGCAGCTTGTTTGTTTTGCCCCAAAATGTACTGTAGTAACAGAAATAATGAAAAAGTACATTTACTTATTACTTCGTCTCTCATAAGAAACAGAAGCTTCACTAACAGCTTAAGGGGGGAAATAAAAAGATTTGTGGACGTAATGATATGGACTGAAACACTTTTCAGGGAACATCACAACGGTTTCACGGTAGGGACAGTCAGTGTTCAGTGCTTTTAGGCGAGTCTCTCTCTCCTATTTTCTGTTGCGTACTCAGAAAAGGAGATGATACTGTTTATTGGGAGCACGCAGGGGAATTGCACGTTGTACTGTCCGAACTATGAGAGGCTCGTCACATTTTATGATGTCTAAGCTACTGGTAGGAATTGGACCTGTTCCCAGCTCAGTATTTGGAACTGTTAAATACATCTCACAGTGCGTCCTAGGTGGGCATTAAACCACAGATAATACTACTATGTTCCTACTACTCCCTTTTCTTTGTAGTATACAAAATACCTACTTGCAAGAAAATAACATCTCTACTGCCTGACACTACTGTTCGTAAAGGTGGTGTCCTTTTAAAGTATTTATGGAAATGCTTGCAATTATGACTGTGCAAAGTTATGGCAGAGTTTAGGTTAAAAAGAAAATTTATGTTTCTTTTTCTAGAGTGTATTTTCAGAACTCAATTGTTAGTTATCAATAGATGTAGTAAACAAAACACTGTCACTGCAAAGAATGGCTTCCTGAATCTAAAATGATATAATGACAAATGCTATTCTCAAAGCAGAGTATTTCAGAAATATCATTTTCAGGCAGTTTTGGCAGTTGTGCTAAAGTGGAATTCCAAAAGTGGGACTTCTGTTCTTACAGACTTGACCATTTTGGAAAAAAACAGGAGGCATTGGCATAGCATTACGTAGTTCATTACTTTATATTTTTGTTTATGGATGAAAGACCATAACATCTGGCAAGGAAATTTTGGAGTAGCTGCTTTTAAAAACGCACTGGTTTTGCAGGCTACAAAGCCCAGGAAATCAGATGTTCTGTTTAGGCTGAAGAAAGGTAGTTGCTTTATCATACATTTAAAGAACATTCAAAAAATAGGAGGAACGCAGAGAGTTCTTTAAGCATAGGAGAGAAAGAAAGTGAACAGGACAACATCTCTGTGGATCACAATTGTCCTGTTGAGCTTTCATTGAAAGTTATTTGCTTTCTATAAGCACAAGTAACCTGCTAGGTTAGGTAAGCTGCATGAGACTGAACAGATAAAAAGCTGTTTTCAGAAAAATAACAGATAAAAAGGTGTTTCTTAAAATAACATCCAATTACTGTAGTTAGATTTTTTTTTCACACGATGACAAGCAGATTAGGCCCTTGAGCGAAATGGCACATAAAAGCTACCTGGATTTTGTGACATAAATAAGAGCAAAATGTGGGGTGCCTTTTCCCCCTGTTACCTGATATCAAGGTATCAGGGATTGAGCCATATATTTGATTTCCCTTTAGTTACTGTTCTCTTGCAGCATGATGTGACACTGTTTTGTGATGTGCCCTCGAAATAGTGTTTTTGTGTCCTTGAAATAGTGTTTTAAGTTGTTTTGCTTCTAAAATCTGTATGGTTTGGGTCTTCTGCCTTCAAAAAGGATGAACTAAAACTAGAATTTAAGACAAGGGAAGGGTGAGCAAATCTTATGAGAGAAAACCTTATGAGGTGAGTTTGATTCTAACAGGAACAACCACCAAAAAATTGAAGAGCATGGTAAAAAGGTATATGATTACAATCAGGAAGCATGTCAGAGAGATGCAGTCTCAAGGAGTGTGTGGAAGAGATTTGAATTAAAGGGCAGCTCAGGTACAAGAAGAATTAAGTATTTATTGCTCATGGTTAAGTATTTACTACTCATGGGTATGTTTGACCTGAGAATTAGGAAAAAAATATCATGGATACCATGAGAGCAACAGGGTTCCATAGAACATCATTCCCATCAGTATAAAACAAAGCAATAAAAATACCCCCCACACACACTTCTTGAAAAATTTCTGAAAGAGATTGTGATATGTAACTGAAGTACTGGTAAATTGGGAACAGTCTTATATTACAAAGTGTTATTGTTTGGAAGAATCACCTAACTTTTTTTTTTAAAAACTGTGGTTTTGTTTATTAGCATTTTACTAATATCTTTGATAGCAATTAATCCAATTCAGATCTTACGTTACAACGTAAAGAGCCCCAATAAAAAAAAGGGGGGGGGGACTGAGATCAGTGTTAAATACATTAAAGGTTGTATTTGTGAAATGAAAGAATGTTCTGGTTTTTTTGCTACTTGCCTGGTGACTTAGTAGGTCATGCAGCATTTTTACTGGATATAGGATAAATCATTTACATTATATAGACCTTAGGAAACCAGATTTTTCTTATCTCTCTCAGCTGAAAGTGTCAACCTTTTATCAAAATATAGTCCTGATTTTTGACTTGTCTCAGACTACCTCATGATCGTGGTGGTTGTTGTTGTTAGAGGATTAGAGGAGTCTGGCATAGTATTTGTAGCCCTGATGCCAACAGTTCTCCCATTTAAACATATATTCCTTGCTGTTCTTTTTTCAGTACTTTATATTTGTTTATCATACCAACATGAAGCTTTAAGGAGAGAATAAGGCAATTCTTGCCATCAGAAATTTAGCATTCATCTAATATTAGGAGCTTTCTTTGAACCTTTGCTTCTATTGCTTTCAGCATTAGAATTCCTGTAAAAATAGCTATGGCACCATCCAAGAAACTGGAAACATCGCTTTATGTAATTGTTCTTCTAAGTAGCAGCATGAAATAATTAGTATGGCATACTTTAATTGGTGGCATCCTGTTGATTTCTTACAAAAGACTTTAATTCTAGTAAAAGCAGGGAACATAAGTTGGTTAGTTCCTATAACATAGTGCTGATGCCTTTCTTGGGGGAAGGAATGGAGGGGGGGAAATGTAGCTCAATTGTGTATTTAATGGCAGATCCAGTGCATAATAGGTGCTCTGCTTCTATTTTTTTTTTTTTTTTTTTTTTTTACCAAATATCCCCTGTGGGATGGATTTTTGACAAGAAAATTACGAGATTGGTGCCCAGTATAAGATTTGTGTTGATAATTGAAGCTGCTTCTTCTCAATAAAACATAAATGGGGCTTAAATAACTGGGCTAAAAGGAAAGAAAGATTTTTTAAAAATAACATGTAGATATGGAAAAAGATTATAACTTGGTTGTCAAGGCCATTACATCCCCTCAGGCAGTTGTCACTAAATTTGCTGTTGTGCTTGCTTGGTGCCAGTCAACTACTCATACAACTTTTGTCCCCTTCTGCTTCAAGCAATTTAATGAAATTTTCTAGAGAAAGGTTATGATATAAAATGCTAGGATAAAAACCTGTTAATGTACAGTTCTGTCATTTTACTTCCTCTAATGTTACCTGCCAAAGAAACTTTAAAAGTATATGAACATTCCTGAGAACGTGACCTGGTACATGGACTTTTCCCCCCTCAAGAATTTTGAGTCTCAGTTTTCAAGAAAGCTTACAGTTTGCATTTAAACTCTCATTTTGTGCAGTACTACAGGTTAGTGTACAGCAACTTGAATGTCAGGAGGGAAAATGAGCATGCAGAAAATCTGAAAATAATATTTCATTTGCCTTCATTTATATTTCATTATATTTTTTACTTATTTTGGTTAACGTAATCCATGAGAATGTGAACATGTAATATAATGCACATAGCATAGATGCAGAGTTGGACTTTTAAACAATTGTTAACAATCTTTAAGCATTTTACTTACAAGTCAGATTTTTATTTCTCCATAATGATGTAAAATAATAGCAAAGCTGGCTGGCACAATTGCCTTGCACTGCAGGCTCCTCTCTGCCAGAGTTTGTCTGCTGCACCTGGGAGGAGCAGCTCAGTCTCTCTGTCAGAGTCTCGTCCAGAGCTGTGTAATGATGTGTAGCTAGCAAAAGCATTTGGGAGTTTCCCAGCTTCCGTTCTGCTTGACTATAGTTTAATTTTCACATCTCAGGTAGTTGTTGCAGGTAAAAGGGAGTGTTTATGTTTGCATTAGTTGCTAGAGCCTTGCAATATTTTGGGTATAGATAGAGAAGTGATAAAATATTTCCTATAGTTTAGGAGTACACTGCTAAATACGCTACTACTTATATTAGCTTTTCTCAGAGGACTGAAGAATAGACTGCTTTGCTAGTTGAGTTATTACATACTTAATAAACATTAACATTCATATAAAGCTATCTTACTGTACTGCATAAAGAATGCCAGCACATTTTAATGCAGTCAAGCCATACTACTGGAGATCTGGGATTGTGCAGTTAATGCTAGGTGATTAGTATGGAGTTTAATTTGCACTGATTATCTTGAGGTGAAGGAAATGTGAAATAAACTTTACATGCAAGTTCTACATTTCACAATGTTTTCAGTGTATATATTGAAAACAGAACTCTCTCTGGGACCATCCTCTCTTTGTCTCCTTCCCTTTTGCTTTACCAATTTACGGTCTTCTAACCTGTGGTGAATAGATCTCATATTTCTTCATACTGCTTCACAGCTGTTCAAAAACCATATTATTAATGCTAATAAAAAAAATCTGGCATTTAAAATTTTAATAATCAGAAGTTATTGACCCAAGAGACTAATTTTCTCCATGGTAAAATTGTATATCAAGAAAGAGAGAAATAAGGAAAATAATAAATGGAAATGGAGTCAATGACTTAAAAACCTAAAAGCTTCAGTAACTACTTATGTGAATTTCAGAATTCTTGGGTACTCAGTTTGTTGCCATATGCTTCTGTGGTGTATAACTATCCAGATCATCATTAGAGTTTTACCTTGCCATCATCAGCTTGCAGCTTGAATTAGGCTGAATTTGAATGCTTTTCTAGATGAACAGCTTGGTTGCCTACATTTTTTTTTTTTTTTTAATCCCTGATACTTTCCTCTCAGGTTGTTTTTTATCCAGATTGGATAAAATGTAGTAGGAGAAAGTAAAAAATTTTATGCAAGAAGTTACTCTGGTTTTCCCTGACACAACAGCTGTAAGAAGCGCTCTGTCTTCCATGTATTTCTACCTCTTTAATGCTGCTTAACATGTTACTAAAGGGAGCTGACAGTACAGGTAAAATAAAGTAACTTTGTAGTACCAGGGATGTTAGACTTGCTCAACAGGCATTGCATGAACTAATGGGCTCTGCAAAAGGTCAGATGAGGTTAGCCTTGACTTTGTGTTGTGCGTTAGAGAAGGAGTAGTTTTGCAAAATGTAGCATAATATCTGTAGAGGTTTTTCATAATTCTGAATATGCATATGTAGAATACACATATATATGTATATGTTCATATATATGAATGCGTCAATATAAAAATTGATGTGATTTAGGAACAGGGCAGCTTAGTTCACTAATACAGGTTACCTTTTGAAAAATGCTTTGGAATTTATTCACTTGGGAGAACCTTGCACACAGTGAAGTACATAAAGATGTTTTGAGATTTTTTTTTTCATTTTAAAAAGATGATAATAGCCATTCTTATTAAATCCTAGACTATAGGGTAGGTTAAGTTGTTAAGTTACAAAACTTTATGACTGTATGTGACGCCAGTCTAATAAGAAAACTGCATTTTTATATTGCAGGCTCCCGCCTTCGGCAAGAAGATTTCCCGCCTCGCATTGTCGAACACCCTTCTGATTTAATTGTTTCGAAAGGAGAACCAGCGACTTTAAACTGTAAAGCTGAAGGAAGGCCAACCCCAACGATTGAATGGTACAAAGGGGGTGAAAGAGTAGAAACGGACAAAGATGATCCACGCTCCCACCGGATGTTGCTGCCCAGCGGATCTTTATTTTTCTTACGCATAGTGCATGGGCGCAAGAGCAGGCCGGATGAAGGAGTCTATGTCTGTGTGGCAAGGAATTACCTTGGGGAAGCTGTAAGTCATAATGCATCGCTGGAGGTTGCAAGTAAGTACAGTTTTTTTTCATACTTTAGCAGCATCCTGGCCTTGACATTACTCAAAGATTGAAAATAAAATGTGGACCGCCTTGCATACAAGTTACTGAGTTAGAAGCAATGAATGAACTGTATGCATAGATTTGTTATATACCTATTATTAAGGAAATAGTCATGAAAATAGGAAAGTAGAAGAGGTATTATATTATTTTAGAAATTTAGACTTTGTGTTTTCTGACATCTTTTATGTTTCTGTGCAGTTATGATTACTTAGTGTTTGTTAGATATTGTATATTTAAATTTCCTCATGTTTTGTGCTCACCAAATATCCATGCAAAGTGCAATGCATGGTAGGAGCCAGGAAAGCTAGAATTTGATCTAAAGGGTACATTTGGAATTGTTCTTGCATGAATAAGCACTAGAAGAAATGACCTTTTTTGCTCTTGAAGAAGTGGCCTACAAATTATCTGTCTAGTTATAAGTATTTGGCCAAAGGAAGGAACAGTCAAGTATGTTGTCACATCACTTTGTTATGCTTATCTCTTCCTGTATCCCCTTTAAACTCTACTTATTTTAGAGGAAGCGAGTGTACATGAAAGGGTTTCAAGCATTCATAGGCTGTGACTAGGTTAAAAAAATCATAAGTTTTGAATACTTAAATAGGAGAGGAATTCTTCCTATCCAAAAGTGAGGTGTCTATTTTAAGTTTTACAGATTTCCTCTCTGATCTGTAGCAGTTCATCTGGTGCTCTCTTGAAGAGCTGACTCAGAACTGGATGAATTACCCTCTCAAAATACTCCAATGGCTAAACAATGCGTATTGGTAACTAGCTCTGACTAGACTCCTAACTTCAGACAAGTAATGTTAAACACCAGTGGTGAAGTGTTTTTCGTCTAAGTTCAGTAGAAAAAGATTTATCCGAGTGGCTAGATTTTCATAACTCTCACAGGAAGCCAAGGAAACAGACTGGGAAGTTGTGCATTTGCTTGAGCCCTTTGCCTGGCTGCATCTACATTCACAGAAGATCCCAAGTACTTTGTTAATGCATATACCAGAAGGGTCTCAAGCATCGCTTGTACTACAGTAAATACACCCCACTAAGACCTGTGGTCACATAGTTTCCTTGTCACTGTTTTTTATTGATAAAAATAACTAGTGAATGACTAGTTGAAAATATGCTTGTGCAACAAATGCATAATCTGTTTAATCCTTTTTTTTTTTTTTTTTTGAGGACGTCTGTTGATTTGTTACTCAGAAGTGTACCATGTCTTATAGGTGTAGTTTTGGGTGGACTTTGATGATGATGATAATATGATTTTATCTTATTGCTGTTACTTCCTTTTAACCACTCCCCATAGATCCTTAAATGAGTTTTAAAGTTCTGTCCATGCTTGTTGCGTGTTCTGTGGTTTGTGAGATACCTTCAAAGAAATATTTGAATGGCATGTAGTGTTTCTGCATCTTCCACAGTGTTTTGTCAAAACCCAGAAACGTGAGTAGGCCCCAATTGTTGGTACAGCGTTGCCAGTGTCAATTTACCTGTTAGTTTTTAAATCTGTTTGTGACCCTGTCTTAAGTCATCTTGATGCGATTACAGTAAGAGTCTTACTGGCAGGGTCTGGATGTGTATGTGAAACACTAATATCACTGGAAGATTTTTTAAGTTTCTGCCAATACTTAACAGAAAAATGAAAGATGAATATCTTCTAATGGGGCTTCAACTGTTTGTCACTTTACAATAGTATAGTTGTAAATTGCTAATCCAGTTCAAAATGACTCTCATATTGACGGATAGTCTCAGAAATTTGAAATACAATCAAGATTTGCAAGTTTTTTTCATTTGCAAAATAATCATCCACATTGTTCTAAGGAAAAAGAATCGTTATCTGTGTTTGGAAATGAGGTTTCTAGGTCTGTAACAGTGTAATATTATACAGTTTTAATTGTATCCCAGCAGATTATAGTCAAAGATTTTTAACAGAAAAGGTAATGATGTGGCAGTGCAAAAGCACCAAAATTTTTTAAGTAGCACAAAAGAGGTGAGGAACAAAGAAATAATTGAAGGCTACTAGAGTAAGTTTACATTAAATGCAAAATCTATGGAACATATTAAATTAATAGTTAATATCTAAGCTCTAGTTACATTCTGAATGGTTTGCAACAGATTACCAAACCATTTTGATTGGCTTCTCAGCAGAGTCTTTCTTGAATGCCACAGTGTTGTCATATACCATTGCTGTTTTAGAAATCCTATGTTCAGGTTTAATTTTTGGTTTTTTACACAGCAAAATTGCCTTTATTTGGTGTCCAGTTAGGGAATACAAAAGATCATTTAGAGTACTCCTTTGGTTACACTTCAATGCTGTAAGTTTAACCAAAAAACTTCTGTGAATTGTAAGAAAGAAAAGCTTTTTACTCACTATACCTGCTAGCTGTCACTGGAACCAGCTGTGGTCTAGTGCGCCAGTTCATGTTTTATAACACAGTAAGGAATATATCGCTTTGTTTTCTGCCATTACCTCTTCAGTTAGATGGCTTTTTTTTTTTTTGCTGATCAGTGCATGTGTAGCTATGAGTTCAGATTCAGATAAATACAAAAAATAGATTTTCATATCTATGATTTCTTCATATAGTTCATCTTCAAAGCAGTTCCAACGTTAACCTTTGAGACATCCACAGAAATAACTTATTGTCTATGGAATAAGCTGGACATAGTCTTTTCTTTATACTGTACATAGATTTTCCACCTGCAAATGGGAACGAAGAGGAATCTCAGAAATCTATAAAAACTTCTGAAGTACAAAAACATTAAAAGATGTGTTTCTCTTCTTAAATATATGTATATTTTATCAGCTTTAGAAACAACTTTAGATTTGATATCTACAACTGGAGAGACTAAAATCCTCAGTAATTGTAGAACACAATGGGAGAAAAAAAGTGTTCCTTTCTCTTTTTCTGTTCCTCTCCCTTTCTTTGGTGAATGGGCATGGTGTGCATGTCATCTAATCCAAAGTACGCTGCATTTTCTTCCTCTGATGTGCATCTTTGTTGTCACAGTGTAGTCCTTGCTGAATAGCACTGAACAAGATCTAAATGCTGTTATTTTCAGCAAACTGAATTAGAGATGTATTTTGCTTACCCAATCTCCTCCATTTCTGGCTGTTCCAAAAAGCAGGAAGATCTCATATGTCCACTTATGATATTGTGGATTTGTTATATCCTCTCTGGGATGTTTTTTTTCCTCCCCATAAATGTTTTTTCCAGCTGTGTTTCCTGCAGTTGCCATAGTTATTTTCTTGAAACCGTGCCCCCCYCCCCCCCCCCCAGCCTTTACTGAACAACAGCCTGAAAAAAACAAGATGATCCTTCTGGCTGGCACAGTGGTATCTTTCTTAAATCTGCCAGAGCATTACTTAAACACACACTGACTACATTCTGTTCAGTTATGTTACCAGGACTGTAACTTTCCCTAATCAAATAGCTAGCCACTTGATATTTCAAGAATTAAAACCTTTCAGACACTTTAGAGACTAGTAAAACTATACTGAGCCACACAGCCTCGTGAAATGTAGCTGGGTAATTTAATATGGCATGACATTTTCTGTATAATTGAGACCTGTAAGATCTTCATAAACGGGAAGGATATAAATTTGCATAAATGGGAGCCCAGCAGAAAGCTGAATTACAAGACAATTAAATAAAAAAGGAGACATAACTCCTGCTTAATTTGGGGAAACGTTTTTTAGCTGACTGGTTTCATCGTTATTTGAAATGTTATTCCCTCTGAATTTCTGAAATGGAACCTGACGATGTATCTTCAACTTTAAGTTGCAGTAGAACGAAGCTTCAGTATGGTAGTCCAAAACCAGTGCGTGATGGGATAATCAGATAAGACTGTAATCATCCTGCACAGCCTTATACCACTGCAAGTCTGTTTGCCTCCCTCTTCTTGACTTCCTGAACTCAGCCTTTTGATCGCTGGAGACCTACTTAAATTAGCTCCGTGTTTTGTTTTTGAGGAATGTAACTGGTTTCAGATTACTACCTACGAGTGACACATTCCCCGGTGGTGAAAGGTCCTAGAGAACGTGATAAAGGGCATGTCCCTGTCAAAAGGAAACTGGGTAATTTTCGCTATAAATGTCAGCTTTTACAGGTGGGAGCACAAACTGGAACTATTCGTGCTTCTCTTAGTAAGTGCTTGAGACGGAGTTCTGGCTATCACATAAACAACTGTGAAACAAAAGTCATTTTTCACTAGGGAGATGCAAAAGTAATTTTGGAAAAGCAGAAGTGTTACCCATCAGCAGCCTGGGAAGTGACTGCAGCTGCTTCCTGTGCTTGAGTTGCTGAAGATTGATGAGCAGATGCACCTGATCAAGATCAAATTCAGTTTTTGCCATGTCATAGATTGCTTCAATATTTAAATTTTCTTCTTATATTTTCCCACAAGTACTCTTTTCTTGAGGAAAGTGGTATCTCTCGATCTTACAGGTATCTGTTTTGTAGCATTATGTAGAATTTATCCGTGATCAAGAGTGGTAACAACAGCTGCAGGCTTGTATGCAACATTTTCTTTCCACTCTACAGATTTTGAGGATCTAAAGAAAAATCAAGTAAGAGTGAAAATTACTTATGTTTGCTGGGCACTGATTTCATGAATCTTTATTTCAAATTACGTTTCTCTGAGAGGATAGCTTTCAGTTTTGCTATGAAAGTTCAAGGGTAACTTTTATGAAAACGGCTTTACTTTCCATTGATGAATGGATTTGCTTTTCGTAGAGGCTTGCTTTTGCAAAAGTCTTTGTAAAGAAGTACATATGTATGTTCCCTCTATCCTCAATAACAAGATACTTCTTGTAAGATCTTGGGTAAGCTGTTGGGTATAAAAGTTTGCAGACACACTTGTTTTCAATTTGCAATGGACAATACTCCAAGTATTTCCTGTATTATTTCCCAAGAGAGTCCTAGTTGCGCCTAGTATGCAGACTTAACATGCAGTGATGTTGAAAAAGTTCCATAGCATGGGATTAATATGAAAGATCATCTAATAGTTCCATCTCTTCAGTGGTTCTGAAACAGTAATATACTTCTTGCATTGAGAAGGCATATTTCTTTGGATATTGTTTTTCAAAGAGTCGTGATATGCTCTGTATGTACTAGGTTATGTTAAATTAGTGAACGTGATCTTCTGACTGTCGCGTAGCATCGTTGTTTAAACCAAGCTGAAATTAATGAATAAATTTGCAGATTTTGTTAATTGAGTTGTTACCTTTCACTGATGGTTAGTGCTGAGTCAAAAGCTTATTCGTTCTTTTATTTATAATGAAGATGACTCTCACTTTTAGGAGAATCTTATTAAGCTTCTTTTTTACATTGCTGCTGCATCATAACATAGCATGAAACATATGCTTCTGTAGGACAGTGATTCATCAAATTGATCCTTCAAAAATGTTTATCTATTCTTTCATCCTAAATTAAAAAGCAAATATTAGTATCGCTGCTCTATCACTGCTAACTTTTCAAAGCGTTCTGCTGAGACTGTTTCATGTTCCTTTCAAATGAAAGACAGACATTTAAATAGAAAGGTTTGTTTGGTTGCTTGCTTTCCTCCTGAAATTTCAAAGGAAAAAGTACATTTAAAAAAAATAGTGAAGCTATGCCCAGAAGTAATGACATTAACAAAAGTTGCTTGAGTCAATAAAGGTTTCATAGTAATGCTGTTGGTAATGCTTATTAAAACATTTATCAATGGTAGGTTTGCCTTGAAACTAGCTTTTAGTATGCAGCTGTAACAACAGTCGAAAGCCTGGTTTACTAAAAAACGGCCTCTGAGGCATGTTTTAAAAAACAATGTAATGTCATTTAGGAGAAATTTCTGTGCAACTATGATATCAAAGTTGCTTGTAAATGTTCTACTTTTTATAATGTAGCACTCTGTGTGTTAGGAGAGTAAAAGCAATTGTTTTAGCTACTTCATAACAGTTTAGGTGTGTTAATTTCCTTTGCCATTATAGTCAGTTGAAGAACAGTGGGACATAATCCTTTAAGGCATCCACCTAATTCTTAAAGATAGAGCCTTGGTTTTTTTTCTCTTGTGATATTCTACTTCCTTTGCAAACCATCTGACCGTTGCAGAACTGGAGGCGTTTGCTAGTACTATTAGGAACTCCTGCTTAAATGTCACTGCTATGAAACCTGTTGGACAAATAAGACCTCAGAATGAATGAAAAAAACGTGTTGAAATGAGAAAATAAATTATTCCAAATTTACTGTTATAATTCTAGGTGATAGTATGTGTATGTTTTTGTGTCTGTGTCTGTTTTCCTTTCTCTCTCTCTCTCTCTCTCTCTCTCTCTCTCTCTCTCTCTCTAGACTGTATAGTGCAGTAGATGCATAGATAAGATGCAGTGATGCTGCATTCCTGAAAGTCTGAGAAGTGAACCTCGTTCTTTGTTATGTTAAAAGTTGCTAGAAAGGCAAAAAGTTTTAAACAGCTGCGATTCTGTCTTACATGCATATTTTGATCTACATTAAATAAAAGGACTAAAATAAAAATGTTAAATCCAATTTTTTCATTAAACAAAAGTGATGTAGTCACATATTCAGGCCTAATGAAAATAATAGATGCTTTACAAACCTCCTATATGTAAAAAAATCCTTACCGAGTTGTTCGGGTACAACCCAGTAGGCTGATAGAAATTTCTTTGTTTGATTCAACCTCTCTTAGAAAATAATGGTCTAATATTCCTATTTTATATTTTTAATGTGTACAGCTCATTTAAATTTCTAATGTGAAACAAAGACAGGCAATAAGGAAATGTGTATGCACAGAAATCCAGTAATACAGCAAAGGGAAATACTTTATTATTATGGCTATTATGGTACTTAGATTTAATGATATTATTATTACATTGATAATCCTAGTTCAGGGTTAGAAAAATTGACCTTCTGCGAGCCTTCATGACTGTCATATAACATATTCTAAAGATAAAACAGCGACATTTAAACATTTAAAATGTGTATTTGAACTTACAGCATGGTGCAAATGGGGAAAAATACAGCAAATCGCAAATGAGAACAAGAATTGCTAGGGTGATTTTCTTTGCTGCATAGAAATAAGACATATATTTTTTTAACCATTTTCAAGTGGAAGAGTCCTGATGTGTGAAGGCAATATCTTGAATTTCTATGTTCAAGTTGTCTGTGAACAGAAAACTTATGCAAGCAATCCACATACGGCCTGTGTCAAGTTTCAGAGAAGGTGGCTGAACCAGCTTAAGATGATTTTATTTGTTGAAATCAAGACATGAAATCTGATGTTTCCTGCTAAATTAGACCCTTTTCCTGTTTCCTTCCTCCTATGCCATGTCATAATGAGTTTTTGAGTAAATACATTTATGACCGGGGAATTTGTCATGATTCTTTCATATAGCAAAGTCTTCATTGTAACATAGTCTTCAATATGGATTGGAGTCATTGTTCTAGTTTTAAAAGTGCATCATCAAAAGCTTTTAATATGATTTTAAAAGGAGTAAAAATGGCATACAGTCAATGCAGGTGCCTTCTTATCATTAAAAGCACTTCAAGTTCCTTTGAATTTGAAGGAATAGAGATAACCATCCTGTGGAGAGGATGGTTTCATCAGCATAATCATTAATTAATGTTGATAAAATGAAATATCCCCTGTTGTTCTGAAATTCTTCTGGCAGATGAAGAAAAGGTTGCTATAAAATCTTGAAGATCAGTGATGACTTATCTACAGTTCATTTTCCTGTGTTATGCAGAATATGAACTGTTCAATTAGCTGGAAAATTCATTCTCATTTTCCATTAATCTTAGACAAGATAGGGTCTGAGAAAATATTAGCATTATTAGCTCCGAATGGTTCAACAGTGTCAAAATTCAGACCATTTAATTTTTGTAAATGTTTTATGTCTTAAATGATTCCTAATGTGCAGCCACTGCCATTCTGAAAAGAATCAAGCAGAAAATGGGTTATTCCTTTTTCAGTTGCATGACAATCAACAAAACATTTTGGAAACATTTTGGAATTTCCATGATTGGAGACACTCATGGCCTCAGAAAACTGCGCCCTTTCTTTTAACCAAGCCATCAGTTCTTTTCCTCATTGAAAAGAAGAACTAAATATATTACTGGCAATAAGCAAAGCTTGTGTCTTACTACACAGTATCATTTTAGCATTGGATGAACCTCAGAAAAACAGCATTGTTCATTTGCTGTTATGGTTGAGTTCTGTACAGGTGAGTAGGCTTAACATTGATGCATATGGATGCTGGTATACTTTCTGTGCTTCAACAGCTACCTGGTTTACTATATTTCCACATTTCTTAATAACATTTTTTTTCTTTTAGGAGCTTTGCTCTTAGAAGTAGTGCTAAGGTGATTTTAGTAACTTGCTTCCTTTGTGTGTTGTTTTACAATTCATAGCTCACTAAATTGAGAGGAAAAAAAGAAAAAGCCAACACTCGTGGACTAGATTTCAGCATTTTTTACGGTATTTGCTGCTATCTTTAGAATGATCTATGCAGAATCTTTTCTCTGTTCATCCTGGAGAAGATAAGGCTTCTCTTTAACTTAGTGAAGGAATGTTGCCATTAGAGCCATGATCCGTATCACAGACTCACTAAAACAGTTACAGACTGAGTTTTAGCTCATCGTCATTTTATCTGTGCAGTATCTTCTTTCTAAGTGGCCAATAGACACTTCCGCTGGTGCACACTCCAGCTTCTATTTAGTGCAGGATAAACATAGGAGCAGAAATCATATTTTAAATCATATTTATAAAAAAGACTATATATGTGACTAAAGCTATAGTTCTTTTAGGAATATTAAGTAATATATTTTAGGACATATTTAAAATTATATTTGCTTTCTAATGAGGATAGAAATAATTTCTGTGTACAAAATGCACATAAATTAAGAGTCCTTTTGGTTTTAAAGGTGTTGCCTCCATGAAAATTTTGAGATCAAATCCATTCTGTTGGATCTGAAGCAAGCAGTCCCACAGCAAAGGTAGCTTAGATTTAGCTAGACCCTTGGGGACGTCTTTGGAGGAATATGTATTCCTGCCAAGCCAAGCACAAGTCACCTTCTGTTTCTCCTTTCACTATGGATTCTAGAGCTGATTTGTGGACTTTTTCAGTAGCACCGAGCAAGGCACAGGCAAAACACAGTGTAGCAGTGCAGCATCCTTGGGAAGAGAGTCTCTCCCCAGTTTGACAGGTTTCAGAGTTATCTGGGCCCTGCTGCGGAGAGGTGTTTTAGGACAATTGCTATGTACAATACTTTGCAGTCAGACATAGTAAAAGCCCACGTATGGCAAACAATGTTACATTTTATGAGGCAAAATCTCACGTGGAAGTTTTGTGGGTGATTTTTCTTCAGATGTGCAATTCAGTATAGCTTTTATATCACAAATGGTTTGGGGTGTTTGAACTTTTATATTTTACTGAAAGATTAGGTTTCTTCAGGCCAAGGTCCACACTTGGTGTGGGAGGGAGAGCAGAACCAACAGCTGCATTGTTTTAGTGTTGTTGGTGTTTAGTGATAGTCTTGCCCATACTTGTGAAAGAAATGATTTAAAAAAGGAAAGTGGCTTATCAGAGTCATTAGATGATCATACTATGAGTGCATTATAAAGTTGATTTTTGCATTGAGGGCTAAAATTTAGATTTAAAAAAATAAAGAAAAGGCTTGATTGGAAATATCTTTTAGTGTGGGGGAGCATCTCTATGTAAATCTATTCTTAAAGGAAAATCTCTATTTGTATTATCTAAAATACAACTTGTATGTATTTGGGAATACATAAGATAAATTTTTAAAGGTCTGAATTTTATGTAGTCTGCATACTTTAAACTTGTGTTTTATGAATTTTGTTGTTCCATGGAGATGACTCAAAGCCTGTATTACTTATATATTTCTTAGTAAATTTGAAACACCAAGATTCAATGTATTTTGGAAAATGAGTAAGAGGATTTTTATTAAGACTGTGTGTTGGTATAATATTTGAACAGTATAATTAATTTCATAACCATGACAGTTCACAGGTTGCTGGTATCATTAGATAACAGCAATACAGATGCAAGGAATGAAAGCTTTTTCTAGATGCTGATACATTTGAGACTTACCTAGATGCTGATACATTTGAGACTTACAACTACTTTGAAAACAGAGCATTTCTAATGAAAGACTCTTACTCATTCCAGGAATTAGAAGCACATACTGGTTTGTCACCAAGAAAATTAAAATGGATAGAATTCCCACTATTGCTGACAGAAATGCAGGCAGTATCCAGGCTAGAAGATGCAGCTGGCTTAGGTGATATCAGAGCACTTAGTTCTTTGCCAGTATGAGTTAAAATTGAATTTGCAGGCATAGCAGAAATCACGTGGAAAACAGGACAGATGAAAACGAGATAGGTAACTGGGCATGTTTGTCACCTGTATACCCTTACAGCAAAGATCAGGTAAGTTGCAATACTGTAGCTGTTTTCCCTGCTAAATATTTCTAAGCAAATGCTGTTTGAATAGTCTCACTTTGATGTATTCGAATAGGAGCAGTATAAATAGAAGATGGATGTAACAGGTTTTTGGTCTGTAAAATGCCTTAAAGATGTTGTTTAATTTCTATAGTGTTTGAGTAATAGCACTTACTTTCTGTTAACACAGTAAATTCTGAAGTATTTCTGATTTGTTTATTTTTTTATAGTTAACAAATATGGCAGGCATGGTATGAGTTTGATTTGTTCACATCTTGCATATTCCATACAGAAAGACCTGTAGCCCTGAAAAAGTGTAGTGTGGAGTATAAAGAAAGAGGAGAATTGTAGAATGATTTCTCTCTGAAGAGACATTGAATAGACCAGCCCTTCTAGTTGTGAAACAGACTGATACAAGATACGATAGCTGTATTAGTAATTATATATGGCACTTGGAAAATGAACAGGAGAATCCACCATTGCTTGTAAGGGGCAGTAGGTGTGTTGGATAAAATAAGCAGGCAGAAGTTTAAGGACAAGCAGAAATGAAGTACGTTACTGACCTGTGGAATTCAGGGCCATAGAATGTGGCCCAAAGGTATCAGTGGCTTCAAGCAACAGATAAAATCATATAAAAGAAGCCCATGAAAATGCATGTAGCTCAGATTTTCAGTCACAGGATGCATTTAAGTTACGTGGGGCTTCCTTGTATGTGTATATATACACACATACTTGTATTGCTTCGTACTCATCCTGTTCAATATACTGCCTGCTGTTACCTACTTCTGCCAAATTGAAGCAAAATAATAGGCCAGGTGAGCCCCTCGTCTGACCCATGAAAGCTCTTCTTATGACTTTGTGTCTTGCCAGGAATTATGTTAAACGGAAGAGTTTAAGTTACTTTAGCCTAGAGAGCTTTTGCTAGATTATGATACTGTGACTAGTCTTAAACTGATGAATAACCTTGGATGTTATAGTGAGCATGTTAGGATGGATGATCAGATAAGTTACGTGGTTTGTAGTCTTGCCAGAAATTGCAATGCATCTGAGCAAATTCATAAAAGAAAGAATGTGGTGGCAGGTTTCCTGTGGATAAAGAGACTATGTGAAACCTCAAACCAAAAGTGAGAAGTCAGTTCTTAGAATAAGGTGGAAGCTATGCCATGTAGGTATAGACTCATCAGTCATTAGCTTCTGCAGCAAATCAATTGGATTAAAATTGCTGAGGTTTAAAGGGATCTAACTTTCCAAGCATGAGGCTGAGAGGTATATAAAGCCTTCTCCTGAATCAGACCAACACAATGAATTGTTACCCAACTCTTAATTAATTCTGCTGTTGCTGTGCAGAAGCCTGTGGAAAACAATTCAAACTATGTTAATATCAGCTTAAAATATCAATAACAGGAACCCCAGGTACATGAAGAAGGAAAGAGAGGTCTTAACTGCTGCAGTCTGTGGCTGCTGCAGTTGGACTCCTTGCCTTGCTACCCTGGTGGGCAACATGCTGCTTGGTAGGTCTCAAGCCTGTCTGCCCAAGCAGGCTGGGAAAGATGGAGCCTGGTGCAGAGGCCAGAGGGAGCTCCTTGGTGCAACAGACTGGGAGGACCAGAAAATGTGTCTCATCTTGCTTCTAGTTGAAGAGCTCTCTCTAATCGAAAGGAATTGTATACATTTTTCAACTAAGTCTAGTATTTCTTTTGTTTTCAATTTCTGCTTTAAAATCTGAAACTCTATTTTGGTTTGCTTCCTCCCCACCCTGAAGACATACTGATAGAAGGGAGGAAGATAAACACTAGTAAAAGAAGACAAAGTACATTTCCTACATGAAAATGTAGGTGAAAAAAATAGGATATAGGCAAAGTCAGAGAAATAGAATGCTGAATAACAGTCTCATGCATTGGTGGTTCTCGTGCTTTTTTTCCCAGTCCTCCATTCTAAAACGTGTTTCCCTGAAGTACTAAAGCATCTACTTGTAAGCTAAATTTAGAGACAAATTTGCATTATGCCAACATCCTGTTGTTTAAGTACATAGAGCTTCTGGCAAATAGCTTATGTGGGAGAGATATTTTATTATTATCTTAAATCACCATTCCCAGTTGTTTGTGTGTGTATGTGAAATATTTGCTGCAAGTAAAATTGCAAATAAATTGATTTCTCTATCTTCATGTTAAAACATTTCTTATAGTACAGATAGATTTACATTTTTGCGTCTGCAAACTGTTTTGATGAGAACTGTCTGACCCAACTTGGATCCTGTATGTAAATTGATTTCAGCTGATTGCTTTGAATTTGAAAGGAATTTAATTTGAAAACTGCCCTGTTCCTCTCCCTGTGGTAGTAGATGCTCCTCTACGTCATCTGTTAAGCAGTGCATAGTCAGCATATGGCTGTTTCCCTCCTATTTAAACTGTTTTCTCTTGAGAAAGAGAAATTCCCTTCAGACCAGACACACATCTGCTGACTCTCTCTTACTAACAAAGCAACCGAAAAGATATCTTTCCTGTGATTAAAAGAAATATGTCTGGAGGCTCTTAGTTTTGTTCAATTAATCAAAGATAAAACACATGTGGACTCTTTAAACTGAGCTTCTTTGTGCTTCTATCGGAACTGATTGGAGGGGAGCTGTATGCTAGATCTGTCTGGACTGAAATTTAATATTTTACTTGCACACATGCTTTAATTCAAGTTTAAAAGTTCATAATAAACTCAAAAAAAGCCCTAAAAGTAAGCTATTTTGTTAATTTACAACTTAAGAATATTCCATTTAACAAAAAACCGTAATGGCCAAACTTAAATACTTTTTCTAACCCACGTTCCTCAATAAAGTGAAGTCTTACAGATATGTGAATATGCTATTTTATACACAGTTACCATTTTGGTTTCTGTAACTGTTTCCAGATGCAAAAGCCTTCGTGGTTACTTTTTTCTTCAATTCCTATTAGTAAATGCTTTACTGGAAGAAATTGTGAAAGAAAGTGTGAAAAGTCTGGTATTTAGCTCAATACCATATTGTTTCTTGATGATTTTACTACAGATAGAAAGAATAGAAACTTTTAAAACTTGGAGATTTGTCTCTGAGGTTAAAAAATAAATGATATTTTCTCCCTAAAGTTTACAAAGTATGTAGACTAAAAACGCCACAAGAGCCAGGATGGTGATAATTAAGTAGATTCCTTGAATACCATACTGCTCTTAAATTTTTCATCAGACACTAGCAAGACTCTCTCATAGACATCTTTATCTGAAGATAATTTGTTTGGCTCCAGTTTTTTAGTGGAATGAGTTCTTTGGTATAGTCTGTGGCAAGGTTTTAAAACAGGAAAGGCTCCACTGATAATGTGACTTTTCTAAGATATTTTATAAAACTGTGCCTTCTGGACTGCTCTTTCTAATAACTTCATGTTTGGTTAATTAACTGATTGAATTTTCTTCAAAATATATGAAAACTTATCTATGTACCACTTTCTGAATAGCCATTAAATCAAAATACAATGGAAAAAACTGTCCTTTGGTAAAGAGTCATCAAGCAAAAAAAATGGCAAGATAACTTGATACGCTGGCATAGTTAGATCAAAGTTAGTTATGTAATAAGTAGATTAATAATAATTAAAGAAACAGACAATAGACTATCAAAACTGCCATGATAAAATTAGTAAAATAAGTTGTAAAATTTATACTCAATATATAATTTTTCAGTAGGAAAGATGGAATGGTATGTATGGCAAAATACAGCATTTAAGAATACCAACTCAAGTAATGAAGCCTTTTATTTTTTTTTAAGAAAAAAATCAGTTGCAACATTTTTACTTATTTTATTTTTAGAAAAAGGACCAAGATCCTAAGGGCCAGCTAATTTTAGTAAAGATTATCCTTCTACAGAAAAAAAGGTTTCTTAGTATTTCTTTATGATATTTTCTTTTTAAAAGTGCCTTGAAATGTCCATATGCTTCTGTTTTCTTTGTATGTTTATGTCCATTCAAGTGTTTAAATGTACTTGCACTTGGATAGGAAGGAAGTCTTACTATTGCAATTCTGTAGACAGCAAAACTGAAGCCGGAAGAAATTAAGTTTTGGGCTTAGAGGGTCACAGAGACTTCTGTCAGGTCCATAGTGACACCTCAGAGCTCCGCAATGGTTACGTTTGTTCTCACAAGGCTGCTCTTCATCACTGTGCTTTAAGGACCATTTGAAATGTTTCAGAGCTATTTTTAGCACTAATTGCAAATAATTTTCCAAGTCCTTTGAAGTGTTCCAAAATTAACCCTTTGGGTGGTGCTGGGGTATAAATTTACTTCTTGAATGTGTAATTTTAGATTTTCCATATATGGATTTATTTCTCTAGATCCTAGATTGATGATTCCCTATGGTTATGAGCAACATTTTTTCTTTTTTTCCCCCCTTTACCAGCTGCTCGTGGTTCAGATGGATATATAAAGATGATTGTATGCTTAACCCTTCATTGTCTAGAGAGGGGAGGCTACAAAAAGCAAACCTTGATAATATATAGCTGCTATAGGATGCATTTAGAGAGCTTGGTACAGGGACATTTGACTACAAAGTCCTTTGATGATGGACCCAGCCTGCTCTCAGCTCAGCTTAGCTCCGTGCTAGCTTCTGCTGCAGCTAGCTGATCGGGAAAGGTGAGGAAGCACCGAAACTGTTGAGCTTCCAATTTTAGCCAGTCAGCTGTCACACGCACTGTTTTTTCTTCACCACCCCACCTCCTCCTCCTCCCTGTTTCCTTTCCTTACTTTCCTGCTGTCCTGTGGGCTAAGCACATTGTTCAGTCTTGCTCCAGGCCACTGTGGGAACCAAGTGCAACTGTCTCGCAGGGTTGGATTCAGCCTTCAGGCTGTCAATTAGTTTTCCCTGTTGTAGAGGGAGAGTCACAACTCATACATATTTCTGCTGCATCTCAAGGAAGAGATGCTGAGCTTCAAAGTTAAGATAGAAAATGGGAGAAGTAATTAGGAGTCACAGTCCTTGAGTTTGCTTCTTCAGTATGCTGTCATCATTGGAATATTTTGTTACTGGGAAGAAAAGAGAAAGTTTAATTGTTCCCTGACTTCAATTATGAAAAAAAAAATAAAATAAGCCATTTTTTAAACATACGAAATAAGATGATCTGAGGAGAGCTTGTCCATAGAAGAACAGCATAAACTAATGATGAAAAACTGATTTGATTTCTGTGAGATTCTTTCATTGTAGCTCATAGAATCAAGCAGTGGCGATTTTCCTCCTAACATGTTAAAAAAAAAAAGATAAAATAATAGATGTATATAGAAATAGTTGCTAAATTAGAAGGACATAGCTCAAACAGGATTTACATGATAATCATTGTTTCCAACTGGCAAGACATGCAGGTGACACAAAAGATGACAGATCAGTAGTGGTGAGAGTAAGTCCATGTTGCATATTTGAACTGAATGGCTATGTAAGTGTATTTTATTTCACTCAAATGCAACAGCATATAGCTAAAGCCATAAGATGTATGTTAAAAGTTTAGTTTTATGGGACCATATTTCATGAGGTAGTGATGCTGAAAAGGATGTAGAATCATGTTAGATAATAAGTCAAAAAAGATTTTTACGTGTTAAACTGGAAAATAGGAGTAGGGATGGGTCATCAGTGAGACCATTATGGGAATGTGGAGAATACAGACACAGAAAAGGACATTGAAAAGTCAGAGCAACTTCAGAAGACAGTTGCATGAATGATTCCAACTCTGAAAAAACTTGATGCATATGTGAGACTTCAGCTAAATAGTTTTATCAAAGCAAACGTTAAGAGATAACTTGATCAAATATACAAGTCACTTATACTATAACGATTTTCTGACTAGTAGTGTGTTTACATGAAAGTAACAGTATTAAGCTACAGTGTAAGATTTTTTTTAAAAAAAAATAATTTGCTGTCTCTTAGAAGCAAGATATATCTTTATCTTTTGAAATAGGTATATATACATGTATTACCCTGGCCACAGTTACAACATTGAAGAATGTCTAAACAGTTTTGGGCCTATGGCGAAAATCAGTAGGTAAAACAACTTGCTAATTTTGCTGTACTTTAACTTGCATATTGCTCTGGGAGCTTAAATAAATTGGCGCTGAATTTTGTTTTATTGCTGTCATTTAGCGTTCAATTAAGAGCATAGTAAATTATGCCACAGGAGGAGTAAGTGAGAGTGCAGTTTGCTGTTCAGATTGGTTTTGCTTCCTAGGTAACGTTTCTGTTTTGAGGAAAATATGTATTTCTTCATATAGTGCACAGATTAATAAATCCAAGAGAAATAGGGGAAAGGGCAGAAGAAAATTTCTGCTGAAACCGCAAATGCACAACTTGTCAGAAACGCACGATAGTTTCTAATAGGCTTTTCTTCCCTAAGAAACATAGATATCGTAGATCACATTTTCGTGAAATGAGGAGATGAGTGGTTTTAGCTAATTTTCCCATTCCTATGTTGGAGGCAAACTGATGAGATGCGAGACTGGACAAGGTTCTGTGTAGTGTCTTTGTACTTGCAGATAAAGGGGAAAGTAGAAAGTGCAGACTGATCTGTGGTGTACATCTGAAAACATTAACTATTCACCAGACTTCAGTTACTGTCATTTTGCCTGTAACTCATTTCGATGGCATCTTGTAAAACCAAAGACCACCAAAAGAGCAGGAAACAGTCAAAAGTGGTTGGTTGCACACTACAGTCTTGCATAGCAGATTTCACTTAAAAGCTCTTGTGCTTTGATGCGTGCATATTACACAGAAAAGAAATCTTTTCTTCCTCAGCCATCTCTGCCTGTGGGCGCTCAGCTGCATCAGATGTGCCAGCTGGACTTTTGTAGGAAAACGAAGCCCTATTTGGCCAGCGGCAGAAGGTGCCAAGCCCTCAGGGCTCAATGCCCCCTGCCTTTCCGCCCCTTACACCCTGTTTCAGATTATTATTCTTTATTCTCTCATTGATTCTTTGTAATAGTATTTATTTTTTGTTCTGATACTACTTCTTGCATCTGAAGCCTTAGCCGCTCTGAGTGAGCGATGCTTTGTCTGCATGCTGCAGTGGAATCGCGGGCCTGGGATACTCCTGCATGGCTACGGAGGAGCCTTTGGCAGTGGGACAGCTGCGGTGTTTAAACTTCCGCGCGGGCTCCTTGGTCCTCTGTCAGAGGAGGATTCAGCGAGAGAACTCTTCTCGGAGTGCTCTCTCAGAAAGGCAGCTACGGTCATTTACCAACAACAAACCAGGAAAGCTCTTACTTACAGATCTGGCTAAGCTAGCTAAAATTTTGCCCGTCCATTATTTCCAAAGATGGGTTTTTTTGAACTATGTCGAAGGCCGTTCTGAAGTTCAGTAACTACTTCCTACATGAAAGCAAACAGAGTATTATTCTTGCTGGTGAATGTTTTTGATCATAAGTTCAGAACTGTGTTGTGGAGGAGATTTAAAGCATGGGAAGATAAATTAAGAGTAGTGATCTCTTCATTCCTGTGTTTAATTAAGGTTTTTGTCCTTCTCTTGCAGTCATTTAGAGAAATAAAATTACTTCCCTTTAACAGCAGTTAACTTTAACATCTTAACTTTGGTTAAGACGATTTGTTGAGACACATGACTTAGTTTTTGCTTATTAAATTAATGCTTATTTTTATCTGATTGTTGCTACTATAGATATATTGGATGATGAATACAGCTGATGAGTAGGAAGCACATTTGAAACATGTATGTGTAGTGGGAGTAAATCAGAGATAAGTTCTTCAGGTCAATTTATAAATGTAGTAGAGTGTCAAACTTCAGAAATACAGTTTTGTTGCTTTTTTATTGCAAGCACAAACAAAACAACTGAGTGGAACCTTAAGACATTGTCAGTGTTCACATAGATGGGATTTTTAGCTAATATCGTGTTGTAATTTAACATGCCCTGATTTTTTTATACTGCCTTTGTAAATGTATTCTAGTATCTTGTTTGAAAGCATATTTGTTCAATTAAACATGTATATGTATAGTATATGAATTTCATGTATATCTCCGGAAATAAAAATTCTGGAATAATTTATTCAGGCATTCTGTTTAAAGCCATATTAACTTAATACATGGAGAAAGCTTGCCTACAAAAATATAATACAAAATACATTTTAAATTATTTCATGCAATAAAGATCTTTCATGAGCCTGCACATTTTAAACTTCATTTTAGATTTACTATATCATCTATAAAGGGAGTATTGCTACCATAAAAAGCTATGACCGGTTTTGCAACTATATTTACCTTCTTGAGGAAGTTCAGGATCTGCTTGGAAAGGTAGAGAGCATCTACAACAAGGATTGGGAAGGAGTGGTGCTCTACTACGGCTAATTAGGAGGAAAGACAGCTAGTGTTTAGGCTAGAGGATTTTATCCAAAATAGTTTAGAAATGCTGTCCAAAGGTCCTCACCCCTTTTTATGGAAGGAAGTAAAGTTAATGCTGGCACATGCTGCATTTTGTTACAATGGGGAAAACTAAGCTTTGCGCTAGTGGGAGGCAATTGTTTCTTCCTGGTAACAACAAAATAAAAGGTGGGAGGATTCCTTTTGGCAACATAATAAACTGTTTTCTGAATGTTATTAAGCATTCAGTGATGATTGTTGAAATAGTCAAAATACATGACTGTCTTCTGAGCAGGCTTTACTGTTTTGATTAGAAAAACAGTAGTTCAGCAATTAAGTTCAAATTAAGACATAGTAAAAGATTGCTAGTAGAACATTATTGTTTCTCTTGCCTCATTGTTTTATAGTAAGGATTATTTATTGGTGGTGTGAAATATAAGATATGTTAACCAAACTTTCAATAAAAAAAATTTCATAGTACAGTTTATAATTAGAACTAGTGATAAACGTAGTGGTACCATGAGGAGAACATAAGTTTTTCATTCCTTGAAGATTGAATAGGCTTTATTTGCTTTTAGACTTTGTTGAGACTCTTCTTTTTTCAATTAAGAACTTTCTGATGCCCTGTGAATGGGACATCTTTTTCAAGCTTCTGTTCGCTCCTCAAGGTTTTGCAGAATATTTTGGAAAAAAATCAGTTCTGTATTTATCACTGAATCATTTCATTGTCTCTTTAGCTGTTTACATCCCAGTCAGAGTCTATGGATGTCTTAGGATTTTTTTTTTATGTGATCTTTTGTAGGCACCCAAACTTGTTCGTTTGTGGAACAGAATCCAAACTCTTACTGTTTTATAGATGATTTTATTAAGAAAGATTTCTGAGGAAGGGTCATATAAAGAGCCACCTTTGGCTACTGTTTAACCATATAAAGTTGGGAAAACATTAAGGAACCAGGGAATTTTGTTGTTTGACATGTCTGAATTTGAGTTCAAGATGAAGCAGGAAGAGGAGATAATTGAGGACAAAAATGATTTGTGTGCAGTGCTTTGATACTATCAAGACTCCTCTGTTAGTGAGTGGGCAGAAAGTTCTTTTTAATTGGGAAATGCAATAGCTTTTCAATTATCTGTTTACTTTCTGGTAGGCAGGAACGGAAATACACTCTCTTTTTCCCCTTTAGTTAAGGATGGGAAATATAATGTGAAAAACTTTATCTTAATGATGAGGAGAATATTTGTCTGTCTTCCATGGAATTCTATATACAGCTTTTACTTCAGCCTTGGGCAAGCTTCCAGTAAAAGAGCTGTTAAAATACTTTTTTCCCTTCATCCTCTGAAGACCTAGTTATCTTAAGAAACTTGCATGTCCCTGAAACTACTTTCACTTACTATTCTTCTTTCTTTACAAGTTTTTCTTCCCAAACTGGAGTTTATCTACATTAACTAAACTAAACTAAATTTAGTCTATGTAAGTAGACAGGTACAAAGGGTACAGACTATTAGTTTAGTTTAATCTGGGATATCTCTAAAGACAGTCAAAAAACACCAACTAAAACTGAATGCCATGTCAGCACCAAAGTTCTGTCAAACTGCTACATGTTTTTTCACAGAATGCAACGTTTGGATTGTATTAATTATTACAATAGTATTGCATCTATCTGTGGACTGCTTGTTACCCTGGGTGGGCTGTATCTGTTAGGTGGCATGTTGACAAACCGTTTCATTCATCACCAGCTGAAAGCACTGGTACTGGCAGTGCCTTGCTGGATTTGTTTTGTTTGCTTAGTCGACTTCATCAAGTTTGGTGCAGTTTTTTTGATAACATCATTGAGCTTTGAACAAGCCAAGTAATGAGGACATCTTTTATTTTAGATTGTTAGGAAAAAAAATCCTTCCAGCTACTTCCAATTCTGTGTTGTCAGAGTGGCTAGTGCTGGTCTAGCCTTTGATTTACAAACAGCTGGTAGGAATGTGAAGCAGTATAAATAAATTCATATCCCCAGTATAGTTTTGTACTACCTATTGAATATCTCTGACATGTTCTTCCTTCATTTTGGAAGATCTACGTGTGTATGCACAGATTTAAAATTCAGTATGACAAACATTTGTATGTATGAACAGTAGAAGTTATGGCATTTGAAAGAAAAAACCTTGGAGATCTTCTGTTCATTTTCTTTTTCTGTAAAGAAAGTAGTATCATAAAATAACTGTTATTTGCTTCTGCTGTCTAAAAAGTTACAAGCTTATTAGTATTTAAAAAACAATATGAAGTATACAGTAGAGTGTATTATCTATTGAAAAAGTAAGGCAACTTATTTTTAATTCTTTAGATCTGTATTGATGTCATCTGTATTATATCGTGAGGTTTTCTAATAGCACTATATGAATGGAACTAGCTTTAAAGAACAAGCAGGTTTTTAAAGGCCTCCTGTGAGAGAGTACCAAGGTCAGGAAACCACAATGTATTCCAGACTTAATTTGCTTTGTGGCCCCAAACAAGTGAATTAACTTCTCTATCCCGGTCTCTAGAATATTTATCTAAACAGTTCTTACTGGCCACACAGAAATGCATTTGTATTGGAATTATATAAAGCAAAGGCAGAAGTGGTGCTCTATAAAGTACTTGGAAGAGAAAGTGCCAATTAAGTGTAACTAGAAGAGTCCAAAAAAGTCTTAGATATTCTTATTGCAGGTCTAGTTAACATTCATCTTTTGAATGTTTCCTTCTATCACTTACTGTTTAATAGTGCTTGTCAGTGCAAAAGTTGCGTTGTAGTTCCAATAACTGTGAAATATCAATACAGAAAATGAGCCTGAAATAGAGATCGAATTCTATTTGGAAATACTTGGATGGGGAGATTGTAAAAATTAATATGTGAACTGTTTGTTCTTTGTCTTCGGAAGTACAGCAGGTCTGGTCAACTTGCAAAACCACAGTAATTAGTTAAAAATGAAGTAAAGCATTATTTTCCCATGAATAATTTTCTTCAAGCTTTTCTTCTGACATTTTCTGTAGAAAAAAAGACTAAAACTTTGATTCATGATTAAAAAAAAGAAAATCCCTATTTGTAAACATTATAGTATTCCTTAATATTAAAACTCTGTAAGATTCAGTTCAGAATTGTAATACAATAAGTTATTGCCTTTCTCAGTAGAATGTTAATGTAGTAAATTTCTACATTATTTCTACATAATTTTATTTTATTTTGTTACTTTTTAAATTTTCATATGATCTGGATGCTTGCAATTTGGAGGGTAAAAGAATGTCTTTTGGACTGCACTTTTGGACTGTGTTTGTCTACCTTAAAACCATTGAATTGCATTAAAATATACAAGATTTCTTATACAAGAATTTATGGTGATAAGAGCTGTAAGGTTTCTGAAATTTTAATAAAATTTCACATTAATTTCTTCAGTACAGTGTAATTAGGGCTTACCAGTGTGAGCAGGACTTTCAAGTATGGAAACATGAAAAATGTTAGAGTTTCTATTTTGTCCTCATTTGCAACCATTGATTTGCCAGTTCATTTTGTTAGAGGTGAACTTTGAGAACAGAAACCCAATGTCTAAATCTTTCGGTATTTTTGAGATGTCTGTCGTTGTATAGAGGAAAACAGGTTCTCCAGTGGAAGGTTGTCTTCCTCGGCTATAGCATATCTGATTGTGAGAATTCAAAAATATCCCTTGGGAGTATATCAGTTTGTTTATACAGCAGCAACATGCTAGGCCTTTATTAAAAACACAGAACCTAAAATAAAGATGAAGTGCATCATAAGTTGCACTCAAAGAAGAAATAGTATTTCAAAGTTGTTTGTTTTGTACAATAAGCAAGTGCCCTCACTGAGGCTTTTGCAGCAGTTATATTAGAGAAGATGAATTGTTACCTTCTGTGTGAATTGGCCTTACGTGTTTATTCCCTTTCTGAATACTGGTGCACATTCTGTCATCTAGTGCATGTGAAGCTCTGCTGCCACAGGTTTCGTTTGGTAGGGATAATAGTTGAACTACTAAAGTGTAAATCTAGAATTACTGTTATAATACCATTTAAGGATGGAAATTTAGCAGACTATTTCTAAAATACAGTCTGAACCATGGAGACTGGAAGGGAGATCTGAAGACTGTCTAGTCCAACTCCTCTGCTCAAAGCAGGGGCGGGGGATCGTCACCTTTTACAAGCAAGACGTTCAAAGCAATGTCAATGCCAAGCTAACTGTGTCTCAGTTTATAAGGGAAAGCAATAGATTTTAGGTTGCTATAGAATGGAAAAATAGAGCATCAACTGTTCATACAGTTGCTTTTTAACTGTTCGTAAAGAGCTTCCTTCAGCACTTTCTTACCTGGGAGAGAATGCAAGAGATGCACTGAGGAGAGGCCATGTCCATCTAGCACAGGCATTTTTAAAGCTGTACTTGTTCAGGCTTTTGTTAGTGGATTCTTTGTAAGTACAGCTGTGTGGAAGAGGAGTGAGAATCCAGCAAATGCACTGTGAGCTTACTTTACTGTTCCTGTTAATTAAAACAAAAATGGGTCTTTGTAAATCTACTGTTTCCAGGCAAGGACTTGTAATGAGTATTTCAAAGAAATAAAACAGAGGTAAGTATAAACCATTTATGAACATATTTTTGTTCTGCCTATGCAATTTCAAGTTCTTAATTAAAAGAACCCAATGAAAATGATGCATTATTTTTTCCATTAAACATCCTTAAGTCAATTTCCAGTGAAGTTTGGCCAAGTTTGGCCAAAACTGATTTATAGTCTTCTGAGAGTTCCAAAACAATCATACCAGATAGGGAAAAAAAAAAAAAAAAAGGCCTGCTTTATCTGTGTCGTACCATCTCAGTGTTGCAAGTGGCACTTCCAAGTTTGTTGGTTTATTTTTATGTATTTTATTATTTTCATATAATGATTTCTGAAATAACTCTTAGTCCTCTTATTCTTTCTTTAATAAGGAAATTCTTCAGTGAGAAAATACTAATCGTTGTGGCTAACTTTCTCCCAAGGTGTTATAATCTCTATCCCCCTTTCCTCCCCCTCCCCCCCCCCTTTAGGATAAAATTGTATTAACATTATGTAATACTCTTGTAAAATCAGAACACAAATCCGAACTTGTAGGCATAGTCTTGCTGACCAAAGCAAAAAGGCAGTAAGAAATCTTGCTTTGCTTTCACCATCTTTTCTGTACTAACCTCAGAATAAAATCCAGTGTTCAGAGGAGCGAAAGTGCCCAGCCTAAGAGTAAACTCATAGAAAGAGGGTAGGAAGGCCTGGGAGGACCCCTCCAAAGGTGTGTCAGAGACTTCTCCCACACAGTGAGGGAGCCAGTTCCAGGTGCTGAATCTCTTGGACTTGTCGCCATCAGATAGTTACCTTAGGCCTTAGGTACTTGGATAGTTACCCTGAAACTGCTTTCCACTAGTTTGCAGTGAGCAGTCTTTACGCCTGAGCTAACAGTCGAAACTGAGTCACAGTTATGCTCCAAAGCTGTTTACAGCTAGATCTGAGAGACTTTCGGGACAGATGCAGACTAAACCACTCCACGGTTGCACATGGTTGTGCGCACATGGATAAGCAAGTGTTCACAGAGTTTCGCAAGAGAAATAAAGCTGTGCGGCCACATAGTTTATTGCTTTACTAAGAACATTTAGCTGACACTCTTATGAATGAGAAGACAACAGCCTAGATGTTGATACAGATGAGTTTGTCTCAATAACCTGAATAATCTGACCAGTTGCATCTGAGACAGCTCAACCGGGAGTTTCTTCACTGGGTTGACACTGCTGAGAGAACCTACCTTTAATAGAGGAGTGTCTCTAGCCTCCTGCTGCTCTGGATTGCTACACCTCACTCTCAACAGTGTAGGAACCCCAAAACAGTGTTATCCAGTATAACTGCATAATGTAACAGATAATTAGATACTTTAGGTATTATACACTGGGAAAAAAAAACATCACCAACAAAGACTATTGATTTTCAAATTCCTACTTGTTCTTTGGATAAAGTCTTCTGAAAAGAGATGGTTTACAACTGGGAACCCAGGAGATCAGCAAGCACAGGCTCTTTTGCATGCTTGGGGAAACACATTCCCATACTGTGGAACACATTTCTCCAGATCCCAGCTGCAGATGTCCACGACTGATCTGATCGCTGGGTGGCTCAGCAAGCAGGGAGTGAGAGAGAATTTCTTCCCTTTCCTCCGTACACACGACCCCACAGAGTTTGGGAGCTGGCTGAACGTGAAGCTAACTTTTCCTGTGAAATTAGGGCAGATGTGCTCTTTGGCTACAGTAAAGCCAGCTTAAGAGGTTTCAGCCCTAGCTGTTAGTTTCTGCCCTCGTGTACAGATACTGCAGCCTCGTTGAGAAGTGCAGCGTAACCACATGTGTAGCTGCGGTCTAGCCCATTCTGTCGAAATGATCTGTTTCGAGAAAAGCCCAGCAAAACTACCCTATTTAAACTATATAGAATTAGTCTGACCGAACTAAGTTAGGGAACAGCTATAGCTAAGCTGTTACTTGGCCTATATTTAGGTGAACAGATCTAAAGCCGCGGTAGCCTTTGGGAAGGAGGGCGGTACTCTCCTCTTCCCATTGGGATGGCGTGCATGGCTATGCCTTGTTGCTGCCAGAATATAATTATGTAGCTAGTGAAGAGATGAAAGATTCTGCCATCTTTTCCGTACTTGCATGTTCATGTAGCATACTTGTGTCTTTAATAATTTTTTCTCTTTATTGGACTTCCTTTAACCTAATGATCAATTGAATTTTTAAAATACTGACTACTAATGTTCCTTATTTCCAGCTGATGTATTAGCTTAAGTAAAGACATATCTTGTAGGAGTCTCTGTTTTTTACCTGTTTTACACAATTTGAACAAAAGGTCTAATCAAATTTAAGCGATACAATTCTGACGGCACAGAAGCTTTATTCCGTCAAAGTTTTTAAACTAAAAATAATTTATTTCTGAGCAGATTTGCCAGAAAGAAAGTTTATTTGAACTATGTTAAAAAAAACTTACACATTTAGTATAGTATCTAACCTAATAAGTTTGTTTTTACTTTATTTAGAGTATAATACAATAAAATATCATCCTGCTGCAGAGTTTTATGTAAGATATTAGCCTATTTTGTATGGAATAAGCTCTTGCTGCATACGAGACCTGTCAAATAATATAACACTTTGAAAGGTCAACCTCATCTTTTTATTCTTGAAAAGAATTCATATGCATAAAAGACTGATACGTTCCTTGATTTCTGAAAAAAAATCTGGAAAAATCCTGCTTATTTCTGGTATCTGTGTTCTTTGTCTGTTCATAACAATACACAAGTGATTGCTCAGTGCAGTTAAGCATTATAAGTAATGTTTAATGGGCTGCTGTGGTTCAGCTGAGGTGGAGTTGCAAACCAGGCATTTGGAAGCTGAAGCACAGTTGTATCTGACACCCAAGTATTAGCTCTGAAACAGGTCTCTGGGGATATGGACGGACAGGGTGACACCCTGCCTGAAATGCCAGGGATCACATGAAATGGAGAAGGTAGATCGTTTGGGTTCACCATGGTTTTACTTCTTTCACCAATTTCCCTCTTTTAATTTTATGTCCTTTCCTCAGGAGGATTAGCTAAAAGGCACTAGGAGATGTAACAAGTTTATTCTAGTGATGCTAATGAAAAACAAATTATTCCAATGATAAAATTAATTGGTTAATTTACAGGCCTTAAATACGGTTCTGTTACCCAGAGAAACCAATGAGCACTTGTCTTCTGTGTCAGGTTTTGAAAAGATTTAGCAAGATATATTGGTAAATTAAAACGTTCCTATTGTAAAAAGTCAAAGCTATATTTTATTAATCAATTTAGGCACTTTTCTTTTAGAGAATATGGAAGAAAAACAACTCAGAAAAGTTGACAGTATTCAATTTGCAGTATTTTTGCTAGGCCTGATATTGGCAGTTAGGTCTTAGCTCACTCTTATTTAAGAGTGGAGATGCCAAGAGGGCAAAGAATTGCACAGAGCAAAACCAGACCAAGTGGAATGTCTGATTTTTCTATCAAAATCTTGAAACACATAATAGTCTGAAATCTTGTTAGTCAGCTCCTAAAGTAGACAAATCCAAATATTAACTACATGTAGTTAAAAGGAGGGAAAAGAAAAATCATTTTAAAAATACTTCATGGAATTGATGGAACTCATTACTGCAAATGGCTGTCAAAATAAACGATGTATTTTTTTGAAACAGACAGCACCAATTAGATGTGACCAGATTAAAAAGAAATGGATTTACATTTTGTTGTTATAGTGTTAGTTGTGGAGATCTTAACTAACATCTCGAACCACACTTGACCTGAACTACTCTTGTATAGCTCAGTTATTTCCACTGGTAGGTGGTGTGTCTGTGACTTCTGTGACTGGTTGAAATAAAAAAAATTAGTGACTTTTGTTTGCAAATTGACATTAATCTTATGATTAATTTATGTATAGTCTGCTGTTTAATGTTAGGCTATATTGATAGGAATGCTTTTATTTTTTTTTCTATTTATACCTTTAAATAACTATCAGTTTATTCACCAAGTTCATTTACTCATCAAGCTCCCTCTTAGAATCCAGCATTCCCCCCCCCCAAAAAAAAAAAAACTATAAAACTCAGGATTTTAAAACTTTTTTTAACAGAAATGGAGATGCAAAAGAATGTAGAGATGTTCAGATTCACCTGTATGCTCCAAGTCTATGCAAGAGTTGAAGTTTTCTATGTCAACCCAGTTGTACCACTGAGGGCTAAGTTAGCTACAGAGCTAGCCAGACAAGCTAGTCAGACTAATAGCTAGCAGTGCTAGCTATGTAATCAGCTTGTATATGATCCCTTGCACACACAGTTGAATATGTTCAAAGCAAATATGTTGGAATTAGATTATATAGTTCTGCACAAAGATAGAATATGAGCAAAAGGTGCGTCTAAAGTTCATATATAGAAATTGTACTTTGTATTTCAACAGAGTTACAAGTTTTATTGTAGATATGAAATCTAGTTTAAGAAATCTATTTCCTTTACAAAATAAGAGAATGATTTTTGGAAGGTGGAGTTCAATTTATATTTAAAGAATCTGAGCATGAGAGACATGTAAAAGCAACATGTGAATTACTGTTGCTATGTAGAGCAATGCAAGAAAAGCCTTGACTTGCCTTAGCTGACAGTAGAAGAAATTTTAGGAGCTTCGATGAACTAGAAGCTGTTTAAATGACTAGATAATTTTGAGGTGATTAGTCAATACATTGTGCATATTAAACCACATTCCCTAAAATGTGTAAACAATTAAAAGTTCCTGTGGTTTAATTTTATGAGAATTTTGATTTCTGCCGTCTAGGTAAAATTTACAGGTTCTTGGGATTCCTTATAAGAAATGTCACATGTTGAAAATCATGTTACTTTGTAGATTTGTTCTTGGAGAGTTTTTTTTTTTTCCTTTTTCTTTTTCATCTGCTAACTCAGCTACCAAATGACTGCAGACAATGGAAGAGTTAATATATTTTAGGAGTAAAGATGTAGTGGCATCTTGTTGTTTGAAAATTTCAAAATACTGAAATACTGAAAAGGCTAGATGGTAAATTTGTGATTTGTGTCAGTATTTTAGTGTAAACTTAGGGATGGATGCTGTATTATGTATCTACTCTGCTGTCACAAATTGCAGGAGGAGTTGTGTGAGTGAGTGACCGGAGCTTTCACATGAAATGTCCAAGAACCTTGCAAGACTCTGGTTCTTTACTTTTTCCTAAAACTAAAAGCAGCACATATGAATACTTGATTGTGGGTCAAAACCACAGTGCATTGTCACGGAGCCTTGCAATAACAAGCAGTTTTGACCATGATGCAATAGTTTCATACAAAATAATTATTTCAACATTTCTCAAAAAAGTTTGTTAAAACAAATAGCTGAGCAGCTGCTGGGACCAAGTATTTGCTGGAACTAAGTAAGTCTAGACATTACCCCAAATAACTGGAGTTTCAGGAAAAACTCAAAATTTGAGATCCTTCATCCTGCTCCTCATTTAGGTATTCCTGCCTTTTACTCAGACATCCTTGATATTTCCTGCAAATGAGACAGCTTTTAGCCACTAACATCTGGCTGACGATAACAGTCAGCTGTACTCCACGCGAGCGATGCCCGAGCACCTTTTTTTTTTCCCCTTTTTTTCAGTCTTCAACACATGAAATGGCAGAAAAAAATAATCCAAAGAGCAAACATGTTCTAATAAGATTTGCAGTTCCCCTGGGCTGCAAAGATTCAGTTCAAGTCTGCTTTCTTGGCTAAGCTATAGTTGTGAAGATGGCAGAGTTGCACTGTAAATGATTCTTTTGCGTATTTCTTAATAAATTTTAGACTGTGTTATAAGACTAGATCTTTAGAGCCACATTCCAAATATAAAAAAACCTCTCAGTGAATAGTAAGAATCACTATGTCTAAACCAACAGAAAGCTGTTGCTGAATTTCCAGTCACCTGATCTCTCTTTTTTTAAAAATATACTTACCATGTGTTTGCATCATAAATGACAGGCTTTGCTAACACTGTGAAACTTACTGCAACAGGATGTTTTTTTACTGGCTGTATAGGATACAGAAATATTTTTATCTGGTTGTTTTTAAAGCTGCAGCAGTAGGCATGCTCTTGAACAGCAGTATCACTTGGTGTATTGCTGAAATGTCAGCAGGACTTTGCACAGAATATAAAGCAAAGCTTGTATGTGCTCTTTTGCCAGATGGTGACTGAAAACAATTCTTCCTTAATATCTTAAATGCTTTTTCTCCCTTTTAGTGTGTGTGTGTGTGCATGTGCATGTTTGCTTTCTGTTGTTTGCCTAAAGTGGTGATGCTAACATAACATACTGTAGATTAAGGCTTCAGGGAGCTAAAGTAAGCGTGAAGCTTAGCTGCTAGCTAAACATCACCACTGAGCTAATCTACAATTTACAATGATCCATCACGAATATTTAGAAGTAGGCAGAGCGCAGCACAAAATTAAACAGCATATGGGTACAGTTATCCCTGTTAAAATGACCAACGTGCCTTGTATTGTGTATGGAAGATAACTGGACAGGTGGTAATCTGTCTTCCCTGAGCGGAGACAGCTGGTATTTTCCTTGGGCTTCAGTGGTGCTTTTCTGTATGGCCTCACCTACCAGCTGATACCTTGCTTGTTAGGACAACACGAAGTGTATATTAACCCTTTTATCTATTCCTGTGCAATGTCCAAAGGGGAAAGTATCAGACTGCTTGTCTATAAGCAAGGTGATTTATGCTTAGAGTGTTTCTGGTAATGTAAGACTGTATACAGCTTGTCCTAATGACCTCATTACATTAATTAAGGTGATGATATTTAGCAGTAGGTATTAGATAAAATCTTACAGATTACTGGTTATTTCGGATCTATTTTTTTTTTAATAGCTGATGAAATTTGAGATTGAGAGAAAGTTTTAGAATTCTCTCTGTCCATTTAATTTGGGACAATCAGAAAGGTTGTACACAAAATGAAATAAGTGTTTTGTGACTTTACTTTTATTTAGCTGTGTACATAGATATTCATGTGTGTATAACTTTTCCATTTTAACACATTAATTTGACTCCTAGCCTGACTGTAATTGGTTATTTCCCATCTTTTCATATAGAATCGTAGAATGGTAAGGTTGGAAGGGACCTCTGGATATCATGTAGTCCAATCCTCAAACACAGCCCTGTACAGGGATTGAACCCACGACCTTGGCTTTAGCAGCACCACACACTAACCAGCTGAGCTAAACCTGCTAATGTTTTCATTTTCCTTTTCCTTTTTCCTTTTTTCCCTCTAAGGAGAAGTTAGGAGCAGCTATTGTATTACTCACAGTTGATTTTTCTCTTATTTCTCTTACAGATCGTCTAGGCTGTCTGGGAACTAGGTACTTACAGTCTAAGACAAGTATCTAGTGTTTCTGAGGGACTGAGTATCCTGCTGCTTTGCCCTGACAAATAGGAGCCGGGTTTACTCATCTCCAAATGTAACTATGTCCAGTTAATTGATAAGACTAATCAGCAGTCAGATTACACCATCGCACCTGACGATGTGGGAAGGGCTGCAGAGTGGGTCTGATCATCTAACCAGCTGCTGTAGTTGCATCAACTCCATTATGTCAGGTTAGGGGAAGCTTGGAGAGAAGCAGTAATGTAGTAGACTTTTTAGTGGGTGTTTCCTCATATCTTTACTTGTATTTCTTCCTTAGTGCAGACAAATTATCCAGTCTATGGTCTGTTTCTGAGAAGGGCCGGTGCAGAGCGCTTCTGTGAAAGTTGAGAGAAACCCTGCTGCAAAATATGTATCGCATTTATCGTATATTTTGCAATGGAAAGCAGTGCAGTGTTCCCAGAAGCGTCACCAGTAGTGACTGAAGTGACTTGGCTATAAAATGCAGAGCTGACACTACTGCCCTGAACTTGAGTCTGTAATGTTCAGATCGCTTCAAGGGACAGCTGCATTTTAGGACACGTTGTGGACAGGTCAGGAGTGGAGAGGACGTTCTATGAATTATCACCACAGAAGTGATAGTAAAGCTGTATCAGTAAAATCAACTAGCACCAATTCTGGAGGAAGAAAGAGGAGGGTCTATTGAAGGATGAGACAGGTTGGAGTCAGAGGGATACAAGGACCAGAGCCAAAGGGAGGCTGACATGCTGCAACTTCATGCACAAGTTCATCCTAACTGCTACCATATAGGCAAGGTTATGTCCTGCAGCTCAGGATGAACCAGGAATCTTTGTGTATTTAGAAGTCTTTTTTTAAAAAATAATATTTAAGAAAACCATATTTATGCTTGTATTTTTTTCCTTTAGTAATAAAAATGAATGAATATAGTAAGCTAGTAAATGATAGCAAATGAATGTCAAAAACTAGATCTGGACTTAAAATAGAGGAGTTCTGTACAGAATAGGAGCATGAATTTTATGGAATTCTGGTGCAGTCGATTAAAGCAGAATGCTTGTCAAGACTTAATTTTCTAATAAAGATTAGAAGAGTAAAAGCAGAAATTCTTCAGAAATTTTGATGAATTAACTTTTGAACTAGAAACTTCCATATTAATCAAGAAAGTGGCCTCAGCTTTGGAAGTCCTCAATAACAGCCAAATGTAATATCTTATAAAAGAATTGAAATATGTGCTTTAATGACCTCACTTGGAATAAAATGATTACCTAGGGAGTCTGTAATAGAGGAGATAAAATTAAATTTCTCGGCAAAATTAACAGTTTTGCCAACATTTTCCCTGGTTAATTGCCAATTGGTAAGTTTTTTTTCTTTTAAATTAGGTTTAGAAGAAACATAAGCATAAAGAACTCCTTAAACTAACCTTCACTCTAGAAAATGATTGTACGTATGGTTTTCTCCTAAATGAGTTTGAAATAAAATTAAATTTAAAAATGTCAACATGGTTTTTGAGTTCTGGAATGGATTCCAAATTTTTCAGGTCAATCTTTGAAAAATATTATCAAAGAAGGATTTTTTTCCATCTTTAACATGAATCTGCCTGGAATAAAAACAATAATTTTAGTTTGATTAAATAAAAGGAAATACAGGTCTTTTCCGTATCACAAAAGAGAGATTTTTGATTTTTAAACATACTGAAGTTTAAGTGTACCTGCATCAATAGTTACGCTGTGTTTGTGATTGTTTTGTAGTATCACTATTTTCCAAATGACAAATTGTTGGAAACCTAAGCAGGTTTGATGGTAGAAGATACGTTTTTTGCTTCGTATATAAATATAATTTAGTGCTACATTGTACTGACTAGTAAAGCTTTTGGAAATAAATAATGTTACATAATCCCATCTCCAATATTAGAGTGTTGAAGTGACTTTTTAATTCTGATTGTCCGATGTTGTGTTTCAGATGCTTTGTTAGGCAGCACCTAGCTACCCATGGAGGTATGAGCGGGACTTTGAGAATCTTCTGTTTGAAAGGATTTTGCTTTACTTTAATTGGTTCCAGCTTGTTAGTCATATGTTTCCTTGGAGAACTTTCAGGGCAGTTACAGCTGCTTTTTTTNTGTTTGATTACTGCTCCCGGATCCACATTTAGCAGCTTTTTTTTTCCCTAGTCATGAAAATATCTGTACTGTTCTGTCCATGTGTTTTTATACCAAATATGATGAGCTAACATGGCAACAACTCCTATCCTTTATTTTTAAAAGTAACATTAGAAACATCTCCTTTTCTGTCTAGGCTCCTCAGATAAATTCTGATTGATTTTAATGTCCAATATTTCATGAGCCACTGCACTTAGATGCTAATAATGTTCAGTGCTGCTTGAAAGCTGGGATTTGGCCTTAAAAGAGAATAAAGTAAAAGCAGTAGTTGATTTAGTCCTTTATGCTTTGCTAGTTGCAAAAATCAAGATTGGAATTTATCTGACAATTCATAGCAAACTAGTAACAAAATGCTACAATTTTAAGGCTTCCAGTCCTATCAGTTTCATTGTAAGGAATATAAGAAGTCATCAGAAATCTAAAATTTCTAAAGAGTTTTTGGTTTATTGCTTTATTTTCGACCTCTGATTTAAAATTATCCAATTTTAGTGCTGTCTTTCTTTTACTTTCATCTGTCCTTTAGAATAGCAGCCTTGCTTGATCCTATTCCAGAGAAGCCTCAGCCTTGGACTAATGTAACGTAATTTTCATTATATAATAATTTACTCAGAATTCACAGAGATTGAAGGTTTTAACTAGAATAAAACATTGAAATCTGTAGTCTGACTTGATGAGATTAATGTAGTTCTGAGTTTTTACTGCATTTTTGGTTTTAGGATCACTTGTCATGCGCTACTGGAAATACAAACTTGAGGAATAATTCATTTTTTAAATTAGTTAAAAGGATATTTTGGCTTTGCAGAACATCATGAATATTGTATTTTAATTAAAAGGAGGTCTCCTCATTCCTATATTGTAAGAACATGCAAGGTCACTGCTATTTTCGTTTGAATTTATACATTTCAGTTGGTCAGTATGCACAAACATGTGTCCACTTAAAGCACATTTAGTGAAAATTTAGTCCATTATTGTTTGCAAAGGAGCATGGCTGTAACAAGAACAACAGTCACATTCATTCAAGAAGTCACAGAAATATCTATGTTTAGTTTCAGAAACTTAAAATATAAGCAATTTTATCCTAGAAAAGATATAGTCAGGAAAGTGGAGGAGAGTTCAAAGGTGATAAAAGCAGATGCAGTGAAAGGGAACAAAGTAAATTTTTGAGCTGGTCACCAGTTAAGAGTCAACTGGATTTTGTAATATATACACAAGATAACTCATCACTGAACCCACTTCCACCCACCTGAAAACAGTCCAGATGGCTCGGGTGGTGTTCCCTGAGGATATGATGATATGTGGGCAAGAAATTTGACCACTGAATTATTGAATGTAAAAAAGCTACATTTGGAAATGTTGCTATATTTAGGAGGAATATTCATTTTCTTTCTAAAAGAGAAATTGTCATCACCTACATGTGGAAGGTTATAGTCTATGATTTCAGTGGTGTGTCATCTGCATACGTTGCTAAAAAAGATGAGATTTCACATACATCCTGTTCAACATTTACTATTTTCAGCAAAATTCTTCTTCCCTGAATGTTTTAGCAAATAGTCCAGATTCACAAAAAGGCATCAATGCTTACAAGAATTTTTGAGATTTAAAATATGAAGTCCAAGAGTGCAGTTTCCAAAACCCTTTTGTGTGAATCCCATTCTGAGCTATCTTTTTCTCTTACGCGGTGGAATGGGAAGTGAGGTATAAAGCTTAGGGAATCAGAATACTTAAAAAAATTAAAAAAAAAAATAAAAAAGGTCCTTTTGTGAATCAAATCTTTAATTTTGCATGAATGCAATATTGAGTGAAATAATGGTTTCCTTCTGAACCATTTCACATTTCTTCTGCCTAGGCATCCTGACCAAAGAGGTTATATTTCAGAGTAGTCAAATTTGTGATTTGCAAAAGTAGAGCAAAGCTCTAGACTATTCCAAATAGATTTTATTTGTGGATTCATTATCTATGATACGTGACAAATCATTAAGGCTTTCATGAAGTGTCTGTGCTGGAGAAATGAAGCCACAGTCAGTGACAAGCTTTATGATTCTCCTATCTATAACAAGTTATTTAATGTATTCCATTTTAATTGTTGTCTTGGAGTCAATTGTAATCTTACACTGCAGCTACTGACAGGAATCATCAGTTATGTGGATGGTGTTTTGCAAAATTGCAAATTCACAATACATCACTCTTCAATGGCAGCAATGTTTAGCAGCTCATTAGCTTTTGGGCTATGCCTTCTGGTCAGTAGATACCAGGAAAGACAGCCAGCCTAGCTGATTTGCAGATGTATAATAGTCAGGATGAGCACTGCAGTATAACTGAAAGAAAACACAATAGAATAAAATAGCAATTAGAGCAGGCTTTCATTAGCTTTGGGGTTAAAAAGATAATTAAAATGAGATTAGAAAACAAGTAAAATTGATTTTTTACTCGGTAACCTACTGCAAAGTATCCTTTATCATTTCTTTTTATGTTGTTGAGATTTTTAAATTCATTTCAATTTCCTCAATATATAGTTGAAGAAAAACAAGCATGGATCTAGAGACTGTAAGCATACCTCTAGAGACTGTATTATATGTTTTCATCTACACTATAGATTTCTTAAATAAAATGTATATAATGTGTAATATATTGGTAATACCGTGTTGTCCAGGGTTACAGTTACAGAGCTTTCGCTCAGATTGGATGACAAAATATTACATTAGGGAAGAAAAGGGAATGGAATATAAGTTTAGAGCCCTTGTAGAAATTTTTGAGGACTGAATGAGTGAGGTAAGGCTTTGATAACTCAGTCAAATGGTAGGATTCATAAGAATTACTACTTTGGAGCTATGGGTTAGTATAATTGGTTAGTGTAATTAGTCTAATATAATTAGTATAATTAACTTCCTTTCCTTCTGCTTTACCATACTTTTCACGATGACCCACTGAATGTGAAAGTGCCATGATGGATCAGGCCAAAAGTGCAGCCAGCCTATATTAAATGTTCAGGGGAAAAGTGTGAGAAACTTCAGGATGCCTGGAACACTTCCCCTGCTTCTGGTAGCGAGCAGAAGCTTATGCCGACAGTTTGTCAGTCCTTTGAATGCATTTATATTTTGGCCCTTCACGTGATTTTGAGGCAGTTAGTTCCACAGTTCTAATAATGTCCTGTGCAACTATTGTGGACTATTTTTTATGCTTGGTTGTTTTTTCTTTTTTTCCCTCTTGGAGAGTGATAACCAAAACTGTGCACAGTATTGTAGCTGAAGGATGGAGAATACATAGATGATGGAGAGAGTCCATAGAAGCATCGCCTTACTGTATCTTCCAAGCTATGTTCTTGTCTATATTTTCTCACAACAGCACTGTGTTATTGACTCGTGGCTCTTATACGACAGGTCCAGACTCTTAAGATTCCAGATTATACAGAGTCAGGACACTGGAAAAAAACAATAACAGTTCTGTATCACTCCTAGACCTGTAATTGTACAGAAAAGATCTGTTTTACTCTGGGAGCTCACGAGCGTGACAGTCTTGCTTGTCGATACGTGTCCATAGATAAGGACTGTACAAAAAGTTTTGGATGCAGGAAATTAGCAGAGTTTGAATAAGTTCATGTTCAGACTAGTTCAGTCTGTTGAACCTGTTCAATCAAAAAGCTGGATGTCCCTACATTATGTGATTATTGTAGCAGAACAGTGGTTTCCAAACTTATCCTCGGTTTCCCTATGCATTGACCGCACATAGCTGAGCACGTGGCCGGGCATGAGTGTGTACTTGCGCTGTACATTAGTGCTGCTGTTGCTAGCCAAGGAAGCTAGGTCTGGGAATTTTAGCAGTTGAGTATCCATATACCTAATGATTAATAACCTCGTATTAATTCATTTATCCTGGAAAATGTGCAGTTTTATGTGATGGAGTTGTGTGGGGAGGCAGGATAAAAGTGTCAGCCTCATTATTGAAAACACGCTTAAAAACACTATGTGATACATGGAGCCATGCTTAATTTTGCTGCAGTTAACACATGGCGTACAAACCTCTGATCAAGGGAACCACAAGAAAATAAATAACACTTAAAGTTAATTCTTGATTGTCTTCTTTGCAGGTAGTATTTGGATTTGTATACAGTGAAAATGTGGTTTTAAGATGATAAAGTCTAATTGGATATTTAGTTACAGTTTTAGTAGAGAAAAATGAGAAAGACATCTCCCTCTGACTTATCCCTCTAACTCCTCCTTCTGTGACTTTCTGTGATGTTACAGATTTCTCTAGGCTGGATACTTAGCATCTATTTCCAATTTATAGTAAAGCTTGCTTAAAGCTGCTTTTATTTATAGGCAAGTTTAATATTCTTTTGTTCTATTCAATTTGTCCATTTTAGGTAAGAGGCTTCGTTCTAGCCATTAGGGCCTAATTTACTGCTCAGTGGCCTATGTGAAATGACTAAGTGAATATTCCCTAATTTCTGGTGCCCAGGTGCTGAAGTTGTATTAAGTGCTACAGTAATCTGCATTAATTGGCAAGCTGTCTTCAAAGAAATACCAAATATTTAAGCAATAATTTAGGAAAATATTTAAGCACATGTGTATTTCACTTTGAAATCAAAGAGTTTTAAGTATGCGAAGTTGACTACTAGGTGTGTATCCAAGTGTTTTGCTTAACAGGATCAAACTGGTAAATTGGAGCATGAAAGACTAGCACTGAACCATATTACTGACAAATCCATCCTTTACAATTATGATTTAGACCGATTTCATCTTTAGTTACACAGTGAAAGAAATCATGGTAGTGTGCTGGCATTGTTGTGCCTGTATTATGGATAAATAGAATGTTTATCTAAACAGGTGCATAAGAAATCAGAATAAATTTCTCTCATTATTTATATAAAAATCATTTTCAGTTATTTTATTCACTCAGTGATTTTCATCAGCAACTCTGACCTACTTTTAAAAGCAGATCATGATTAATGACTATTATCAATTGCATTATATGAAATACAATAAAACCTTGAACAACTTGATTGCAAATATTGTTACTGAAATTATCTCAATGATTGTCATAACGTACCAGAAGGTGAAACAGTGGTTAATGTTAAAAAATAAAGTATGCTTTTTGCGTGGAATGGGAACTGTTTCAGAAGCCTACCTCTAGGTTTACCAATAGAAAAAAAAAGAATATTTGGTTTTTTGGCTTAGATTTTTTGTTCTATTTTTTTTTAAGGAGCAATCAAACAATATTTGCAAGATACAAAATGACAGAGAGAGAGAGATAGCAACTCAATGTGGATATTAATCAAGACCAGAATTAAAAAATAAATCATAATAAATAAACCTAATTTCACTCTACAAATTTCAGAGATAATTAAGGCCAACTTTTGCTTATATTTTTTTCCTGTCTTCAGTACATTTTCTCTCTCTAATAAATTATTAACATCAGTGTTTATAAATTTCTTCCCATCTTTTGTCTTCTGCATAGTTGTAATGATTATTAGACATGGATGAGTAGAATATGAGAACTGATTTTGTGAAAAATTAGCCTTTCATAATGTGGATTTTAAGAAAATGTGAGAAAATACTTTTTCTCCAGATAGACCTAGCTTGAATTATGGTTTTGATTTATCACAAAGCTGATTACAATTATGCAGCTTTCTTAGAAAAACAATAATGTAAAATCGTAGTAAAAATATTTTGCTCCAGACTGGGTGGAGGTTTAAGATTATCCAGTGTGTCCTAAAGACAACAAAGGATAAGGCAAAGGAAACCAATTATTTGTACTAGTTTTATAAATCTCTCTTTATTGCCTAACCTTTTCAAACAAGAAATGGATTTATCCTCTGTGGAGACAGTAATATAAATAATGTCATTCTCTGGCTAGAAATGGCTCTAAAGTCATTTTCTGATCTGAAATAGGGTTGCCTAATTCTAAATATGCTCTGTTCCAAGAGATGCACTCTTAACTGGATTTTTAAAAACTAACAAGGTTTAACTTAACTAGATTTAAAAATACTTGTCAATAAATATGTTTCCTTTGGACCAATTTAATAGTTATAGCATGATACAGTTACTGGGGTGTTTAACTGCTGTTGATGACTTCTGATACTTCGGAGTTTTTCTGGTACTAGACTTGCTTTTACTTTTTGAGCTTGGTAAAAATATTACAGATGATCTTTGAATGAAAGACTGTAGTTACTCCTTTTAATTAATAGGAAAATAGTTCGGTCGGTAAAGGCCGGCCTATAGTGATTCTAGAAAGAAAAGCCATTTTTTTGGAGGTCTACTTTAAGTCATGGCTGAAGAAACTGAGCAGCATATTTGCCTTCCCTTGGACATGGCTGTTAAGCCATGCATTTTTTTGTTTTGTTTTATTAGACCGGTTTGGGGGCTGGGAGGCACAAAAACTGACTTAGAGAAAGAAAACAAGCATGAAAATGGTAATTATAAAGTAAAAATTGGGCAATCATATAAGTTATTAGAGTAGACACTTGCAGGGGTCTATTTTCCAAAAGTAAGGGTGTCAAGAAATGATAGCTAATGCATCTTCGGTATTACAGAAGACAGGAGCCAATTCATGTCTGCCAGGCCTAACACTTTACAAATTTAAATCGCTTCTGTGAGAGATTATTTTTCCCTACCTTAGGAGGTTTTTTGTTGTTATTCATTATCAGCTCTACAGTATTTCCCACTATACAACACTTAAAACAAAAACAAAAAGAAAACCACCTTTCTTTTTATTGGAAATGATGGGGGGGGGGAGTTGCAGTAAATATTACTGGTTTAAAATCACAACGATTGAATTCCCTGCTGAATTTTGATTAGTTCGTAGCTTGTGGTATTTGACAATTTTGAAAAATTCCTTTCGAATAGCAGTGCTTCAACAAAAGTATTTTAGTCTTTTCTGTAGTCTCTTGTTTAACGAGTCGGTTCTTCTTTTATTTTCATATAAAGTATGCCACTGGAGTAGCATCTTCTAATGAAATTTTACTGACCAATCAACTTCCTGTGACTCTCAGTGGCGATGGTCCTTTTGCGCGGCTGTCACGTAATGAAACTGTGAAAATGACCTGTTGTATGAGTGGATTTTGAGCTTCCGCTCTCCCTCCTACAGAGGCAATGACTTCTGGGTTCTGGAGACCCTGCTCCAATAAACACACTGTATGTTATTACTAACTGGAATAAACCTGAGGTATCTATATAAAAATACAGTATATTAAATATTGATTTATATATTGAGCAATTTCCACTTATTTGTCTAACAATAGTTGGCAGGAAGAATATTGCCAGAGAAGGAGAAAATATACGGCAAGAATATGGATAGTTTTTGAAGGCCTCTCCTTTGTTTTTGTTTTAATCTTTTTCATTAGATTACATAGGTAATGCAAACATATTTCTCCTCAGTTTTCAGGTAATAGATGTTTTGAATGATCGGAATCATTTTTCATAGACTTGCTTAGTTAAAAAATTCTTTGCAAATGTGGAAACTGAGTAATAATTAAACAATTGTTCTCTTCATTGCATCATTTGGTGAATAGATTTCTCCTTTGACCAGTCAATCCTAGATTCTGGTTTTGGTTAGCCTTGCAAATCACATTGGCAAACTCTGGAACCATCCATCTAAAACAAGAAAATTCGAGTAATTAGTTACTTTTTCTCTCAGTGTTTTACTTTATAAAAAAATAACAGTTGATAAGAGGAAGAAACTTTGTCCTAATTCCCAGTCCAAAAAAGATTATATGTAAAAGCCAAGAGAAACAATGATAAGTGCTTACATATAATTGGACTCTTGAGGGAATATTCAATAAAGCAGAAAAACAGCATCCGGGAGATGCAGAAGCCTAATTGCTACCATGACTTTTTAAATTTTGACAATGAAACTTATATTTTAAGAATGATGTGTTGCCAAGGGCTTGTTACAGAAACTCGCTAAGTTTTAGTTCCTGTAGTGACTTAAGGGTTCTGAAGATAAAGTTGAAATTGCTGTTCATTGGCCTCACTTTTGAAGTCTTCCCACAGCAAAATAGAGGAACAAAGACTGAATATATTTATATTTTGTCGTTCTGTTTAACTTCATCTGAAACACCCAGGGAGAAAAAGCTCACTTCTGTAGAAGGTGAGCCTCGCTGGACTCCTGGCACAGTTAGGACACATGCCAACGGGGGCTGGAAAGTCTTACCCATACAGGCAAACACACATGCTACTCTTGAATTCCTTTTTAAAGTAGATTTTGAAGGTGACTTAGCTAAATATGTTTGGTGTTCCAAAAGAGCCTTTTTCCTTGTTTCAAACTTAGGTCAGCTCGGCGGCTTATTTCTTGTATTTGCTAATACACATTAAAATACACAAGCCAGTGCGTCAACATGTGGTGTTGAACTGATTTATTAAATCAGTCTAATTTGTGTGTGGACCAGGCTTTCAGTTTCCTTACAGATATTCTGCAGGCAACCTTTCCCCCCCTCCTTGAACTAAAAATTAAATACTGAATTCAAATATATATCCATCCAAGTATTTTTATCCTAAAATTCTGTGATCAACTGGTTTAAAAAAAGATCAGTTCAATGGATTTTTCAGGGTATGTATCAGAATTTGTTTTGTTCATGTTGGAAAAATCTTAGCTTTTCATAAGGACCTTGCTTGGAATAAAATTAGATATTAGTTTAACTGTTACATGAAGGCTTGTGTGGTAATACTGATATAATTTCAATTGCCACAGTTATGCATAGCTGCACTTTTAGAGTTCTTATGGTTTAAATTGAAATTGCCATGTCTACTGGTTTCTGTGTTTTCCTGAAGCTCCGATCACATTTCTGTCTATGAAAGCCCAGAAATAATAGCCTTATGCTTTTCAAATTCCCACAGGTCTCTCTGCTTGCTTTCAACATGGACTGTTTTTCTTATAAGCAGGAATGCTCTGCACTGGCAGGATATGAGGAAAGGCCAGTAGCTACTTTTGTTCTGTTTTTAAAAGATTATTTTTTTATTACTTAATTTATTTCTGTGTTTCTCATACATAGCAAGTGTTGTGGTAGTCTTGATTTATAGGCAGGGTTAGTAGTTTTCCTATTACTCTTCTCTGAGTAGTATCAGTAAAATCATCCAAATTTTTCTGTGCCTCAAGTGTATTTCTGTGGTGAATGCTTTCTGTGACGGTTCTCCAATGACAGATGTAGTAATAAAGAAAGACTAAACTGAACCTACTATGTATTACTGACATTGATTTCATAGATTGATTCTGGAATTTAGGATCTATATCCTAACCCTTTAAATTTTGAGCATGGTAATCAGATTCCCACTGCAAAAAAAATTGAACTTGCAGATTTCTTTGTCCGTCAGGGAAACATAGTCGTGTGTAGAGGGGATATGTGCTTTGAGTAGCTGTACTTTTGACACTGAGCTGACAGTCATGGCATGAGCTGTTACAGCATGTGAAAAAAGAATTTCATGCCTATTTGAATGCTTCACCTGCCTTCTGATTGCTAAAGTATCTGTAATATTATACCTGAAATATCTGAATATTCTGTTATCCTGAATAACTTGAAGAAACTGGTAGATTAATGTGTCTTCCCTCCAAATGCTGTATTTCTTCTACAAATTTACATCAGCCCAAGTACTAAGATAGGCAAGATTAATATTTGATTAAAAGTGGGGTTTTTTTTTTGTTTTCCTCTTTTTTTTTTCCCCCTCTCCCTGAGTAAGGCTTAGTATCACTGGAAGGAACAGCATATACATATAGCCATATAAATATCTGAGACAACTATTACAGGATTAGAAAAAGCTATGCAGTTGCATGTTACTTTAGGGAAGGTGATGTTGATTGGTTGTTTTTGTGTCCCCTTTACCCTCAGTATCAATAAATTAAACGTTGGGAGTGACAGCCAATAATGAACCATCATAATTTTGTCAGGACCAATGGGCGCACTTATCATTTAAGCTTTTAATTAAAAACATGGTTAAACATGTGGTGAGTGGCCCAGCTGCAAGCATTGCCTGATGGACTGTACGTGCTTGGGAACTGCCCCCCAGTTTCATTTTTGCTTCAGTTCCATTCAGTGGGAATGTCCTGTTTGATCTGCAGTTGAGCCAAACCAGGCTTTGAGGCACCAAATGAATCCTTAAAGCAAGAAGAAAGTTTTCTTCGTTTATGTTTGGGTAAAATTAATTTATTAGCTTAAAATAGTTCTATGCAGCATACAGTGGCATAAGCACAAAAGCATCGTGTTTGAATATAAAGGTTTTATGGCATGCTTTTGAGCTCAAACTTATACTTCATGCAGGTAATAGTGTATTTTTATTGCTTATATACTAGAGTTCTCAATCCTTCAACATTTATCCTTGCCATATGATCTTTAAAAATATGAGTGCTCACACTTAAGTGAATGTGTAAATGCTTTGTGGAGGTTTCATCCTTTGTCTCAAGAAGTTAATTGTATTTTTCTTTATGTGTGTAAATTTATTCTCTTGAGTTCTCATTAACTTGAATAGAATTATTCTGCATATGGGCTCATGTAGCTTAAATAAAATTTGGATAATTTGGAAGTGGCCATTGATTTGATTTATTATGATTAAGACCAATTCCTTCAATTAAAATACTTGGTGAGAACATCAGTTGAGGTATGAAACATCTTGTCAAGTCCTAAGTGTGTGCTGGTTCAAATGTGTTTTTAAAGAAAAGCTTCCTTGGAGAATCAGTATCATTCAGTAACAACAGATCATATATCTTCAAAGATTTCTCTAGGGCATCAACCCTGTTAACCAGATAACTCTATGAACAAATGGGATTTGTAGCATCAAGAGAGAGAATTAAATTAAAAGAATTTAAATTGAAATACAAACTTAATCGCATTTAGGAATTATAAGTAATTTATACTGAGATTTTTCCTTTGAAACTGTAATGAATAAATTTTTTCAAGCACTAAGGTAAAAAGTTCACTTTCAGGGTTTTTTAAGATAATTATTTAAAAAATGTCATATCTAACAAGTTTTTCTTTTTTGGTACTTAATAAAATTATTCAATAGAAGTATTCTGAGGAGAGAACTGTGAAAATAATACTTTGGAAATTAAAATATACTGTTGGCTCGTAACATGTTGGCATTTTAATTTAAAATGCTTCTTAAATGCTTCTCAAAGGAAAGATGTTTCAGGGTATTCTTAAAATGGATTTTGTCACTTATCAAAATCTTTTGAACACTGATTTTCATTAAGTTCGAGATGGAATAAAACAGAAAACATTCCAACACCTGATGCTCCGGAAGACAGATTATATTTTAACTATTTTCTTCTGAACAATAGTTTGGAGTATTGGGTCAACCCCTCTCTTGCTTTCTTTTCTTGTTGTCATGATACATCTATTCCAGAGGAACATGTAAGAATGACATTAATATGTTGTACCTCTCAGATTTACAGACATGCTTTTCAGAGGCCGTGCATACCAAAATCGAATTTGTTCCACTTATGTAAAATACTGCTTAGAGGATCTTGGACCTTTAACTTCTGGGTTACATTTTGAATTGGAGTGACAGTAATAGTGCCCAAACTTACCAGTCTTACAGAAATCCTGATGCTTGAGTGACTAGAGTTCTTTGATTTAGGACACTTTTTTAATTTGTATGACAGAAAACTGTCAGTATAACTGATGACTTTATAGGCTCAGTGGAGATCAAAGATCACCTAAGGCTGTACTGACCTTTCAATTGCAGTTGTGGTCCCTTAAGTTTAGGATTTACTTCTGTGGGCAAAAAAGCGTAGGACATATTTGCTTGGGTACACAATGTTTACATCTTACATTCTAGCTTATGGCTTACTAGCTCGAGAAATTAATTTCCCTGAAAATATTAATCACTGTCAAAAAAAAACATGGTGTAATTGTGAGGAAAAATATAAACCTTCTGTAGGCTTAGCAGGAGTTGCATATCGTCTGAACCTACGTGATGCCTAGTGACTAGACTCCAGACTCTTTATATGGTAAATGTCTGCTGTCTACCGACAGCTTGTGCTTCAAAGCTGTAGGCTTAGATTGCCTCTCCTGCATCCTTAATTTCCACGGGAAACTCTGCAACCAGTAAAGACTGCTTTCACTAGAATTATTAATACATTGCTTATGGCTAAATTCAAAGTATGTATACTTCATACATGATGGGCCTCAATTTTGCTCTATTTTTCTTCCCTTTTTATTTGTGTTACCATCATTCAGAAAAGTATTTAAATAAATACCGTAGTGAATAATTTTATCCTGATTCATATCAGCTGCAAATTGACCTGAATAATACTATCTGCATTTTGTCTCATTATAATTCCAATTTGTATATTAAACCATATTACCAAATTTTGCACTCATGTCCTTTTCAGTTTTTCTTTGAACCCATTAAGTACTATGGTAGTTAATGAATCCTCATCTCTAGTACTTTATAAGTTTACTAATGGCTGCCTAAAGCCTAGAATTCTCCTGAGTCACCAATACTTTTTTTATTCATGCAAGTTTCTATTGTAATTATGTTGAACATTTTCGAGGCTTGTTGCAGTTTCTTCCTTTTATTCATTGTTAAAGTGAATAAATTTTTGCCCTTCATGGAGAAAATGTTCTGCCCATGTGCCTGACTTTGTTCGTGCTTCTTCAAACATGAGGCCTTTCTCTGCTTCTGTTCTTCAACACTCTTACTTTCCTTGATCCCACCTCATTTGCAAATATAATGATTACAATCCTGTTTTTTTCCCGGTGTTTTTAAGAGCTAAACTTGTTGTCCCTCAGGGAGATGAATTTTCCTTGTTTCTGTAACTCATGTTTATTATTATTTTTTAATTACTATACCTTATTTTATGTTTCTCCTATTGAGTAGACTAGAGTATTCAAAAATATATACTTATGCATCTGTATATATTAAGATTTATTAATAAATGTGTAATATAACTATTCATAGCCAAATTCTGTGAATACACTTTTGCTTGGCCTTATTTAATTTGGGTAATTTTAGAGAGTGCCGTAAATTTTAAATTACTTTTGTTTTAGTAATTCTGAGTGATTTCTCTGCTCTTGGGAATATTTAAAACCTTCAGGTCAATTGAAGTAAAATATTACACAGTCCAGCCATTGCACTGAAACCTAATGCTCAGATGAATGTTGTAATCTTAGCAGTCTCACTTAATAGACTTCCAGTGCAACGAAAAAATCTATGTATTGTGTTTTATGTGTAAACTTGCTGTATTTTTGCAAGTGAAACTTAAGAGTAAAATGCTTAGAGAATAGTTCTTCTGCATTTATTTTGTAAAATATTTGCAGTTTTTAAGACAATATTTGGATGATAACATGTGGATTACAAATGTTTTCTTCATCCTTGAAAATTTAAAGCTATTGCTTCTGGATATGTTTGTTTTCAGATTTTCTAACACATATTTGTTCAGCTTTTATACTAAAGTGTTTCCATAAAGCTTTATGAAAATAAAAGTATTGTGAAGATCAAACCCTGAAACTCAGACAGCTTTACTTTGATGAAAGTGTTGGCTCAGATGATGTAGAATTTGGGAAGAAGAGTACTTCTTAGATTTTTAATTTTATTTTAAGGACACCCAGTAGACACAGACGCAAGGCCAGTTAGTATAATATTAATAGGTTTAACCTGTACAGCCAAATACCACATCTGTTTTTGCAGTGTGCTTTCAGCAGCCAAGCAAGGCACTGAAGATTTGTGAGTGTGCATGTGTGTATGTGCATGTGTGTGTGTAGATGGTAACAGATTATCTGAGCAAAATTGAATGCTTTCACTCATTTGAATGTAGAACACACACCTAAGTTTCCTAGGAGTAGTAGATGCAGCGTGGTTCTCCAGGAATTGTGGTTGTATTTCCTCTGAGTTTTCCGCCACGTCCTGAAAAGCATTCACATACACATCCGTTGCACAGATGGCTCTTTGCAAAGTATGTATGTTGGGATGGTGTCTGAGCGTGTGGGGTACACTTTTACATTGTGACCCCCAGCCAGTGCCATGGCCTTTGTATTGCAAATTGCAGGGACTTCCTTTTTCTTTCTGAAACAATTTCTTATTGTTTCTCATTTTTGCAATGCTTATGTGTCAAGAGTTCTTCTCAGCTTTTCTGCTGTGTACCTCTGTTCTTTTTGTTTAAATTGCAGTAATTAGTGTCTTAAGCAGAAAAGCTAAACGTGAGCTATCGTGTAGCTTATGGTGTTACAGTGTATTCTTTCATTTAGAGAATAATTTGTGCATCTTAAGATAAAATTTAATTAAGAACTATCCTGTAATAAAATAAAACTGTAATTGTTCTGTCTAGCATTAGTCATAAAACAGCATAAGTATTTTTTTTCTTTTTTTATCAGAAAGCTTTTGGGCCTTCCTCTCTTCTTGAGTGATACTTAGGAGACTGGACTTGTTGGGTAGATTCTATGTTGGCATATTTACTCTGGGACCTAAGCCTGGAAGAGGAAGGATGACTTCAGAGATATTTTGGTTAAAGTTCTAAATGGAACTTCTGTTTTCATTAAAAATGAAAGATGCTTTTGAGACTTCCATTCCGGGATTAAGCTAAAGGGACTTCTTAAGAATTCTTTGTCCTGCCGCCTGCATTTTCCTTCTCCCCTCTCCCTCCACTTTCCCTTTAAATTATCCCCTTCCTGGGCTCACGGGGGGACCTCAGCTAATTGATTATCAGGATTTTAGGCAGGCTGTATTTGGCCTGGACCTGCGGGGGTAACGAGAGCCTTCGAGCTGCCCGGGTCTCGCTTGGGAGCTTGCAGCAGGCGCCTGTGCTCGGGGCAGCCAGGCCGCGTACCGCCTGCAGCAGCTGCCTGCGCTTAAGACGTGCTTTGAGGACTCGTGCTGCCAAAGCGGATCTGGAGCTTCGCCGGGCAAATGGGAGGCTAAATTTAGAGCGAGGTGCTTGGCTTTGCCGCGGGTTTTTATCAGTTTTTATTCCAGGCTTGGAAAGGGGCGTGGAGGCAAGGAGCGGAGATAGAGGAGCTCAGGCGTTCTTCTGCCTCGCGGTTCCTCACTTGCGCCTGTTGGTTACTTTGGCTTTGGCAGAGCAAATCCCTGTGCCAGGCCTTTGCGAGCGTCGCCTCGCTGGCTCCTGGAAAGCACGTCAGTTCCTTACCCTCCTCGGTCAACGGTCCGGACAGTCTCGTAGATTTTGACAAATTAGTGGAGCAAAGCCAACCCCGCACAGCAGAGTGTTGTTAATCTTTTCAAACTTCTCTATGATTTCTGCTGCCATATTTTGGAATTCTCTTTATATATATCTATATAATTTGTATATAGAGATACATATATATGTTTATACACAGTTTATAAATAAAGTTTATAGTTTATAAATACAGTTTATACATACATGCTATAGATTTATATGTGTGTGAGTATACACACACACACACACACACACACACACACACACAGGAATGATACAATGCCGGCTCTTTAATAGATACTACAAACTTGTGACTATTTAGTAAAACGAACTGCCCGCTAACTTTTTACGTGCTCTTTTAATTGGGATATAGCAAACCGAGGGTACTGAGAAAGTAATATAAAACTTTTCCCCTTTATTTTACCAGTTAGCAGCTTAAATTCTTCCTTTTGCTCGTCCGTCTTGAAATAATTGTGTGTTATGAGAGGAGAAGGAAGAAGTACCTTCAAAAAATCATATACTAATAAGTAATAACAGCACTCAAATACCATTTTCTATAATCACTGAAGTCCATGCTGCTTCTTTGTACTGTACGTGTACTTGTAAAGTATTTTGCGTTTGTGAAGAACTCAAGTTGTGTTTATTCTTGCATTCTTAATAAAATTATAGACAAAAATACTGTTTTTAGTAGAGGTAGCTGTTGATAGATAGTTATTGATGTATATATTGTATATTTAGTGACTGGTGCATCATATTCTTTGTTATTCTCTTGAGAAGAATGTGTGCTAATTTTTTTTGTCCGTGTCTCTAGAAGAACTAATAAATATCAGGGTATTTTCTTTTAACTAGAACCCATATTTTTAAATCACTTCAGGGAAATGCTTTAGCTCTTTAATTGATTTTTACTGTCTTCAGATTTTTCTTAAATTAATTAGAATATAAAAAATGCAGTTGCTTCTCTTCGTGTTGTCCCCAGATTCAGGAGTCTTCAGTGATCTAGTGTTTGATAATTCAGTTCAAGAAGGAAACTTCACGCAATTTCAGTGCAGTATTTCATGAGAAATTTTCTCAGGGAAAAGTGTTTCTTATCACAAAAAGTATAAATAATGGGTTTTAATACAACTTATAACTTTCAGTTCTGATTCCTTTTGCCTTTTCTAGTGTTCTCAGCATTCATCTGTTCTATTGGTGATGAGGGCTAGGTGAATTTCTCTTTTTTTTGGGGGGGGGAGGGGTTGCTGTATTTCTGTTTCTTTGAATCTTCTTCAAACTAGAAAACAAAGATTAGACAAATATTTGATGTGCCCATTATAAAAACTTAAAGTTTGGCATTTTTACAGATAAATACAAATGTCCTGAATATATATTAATGAGAACTTAAAATGATAGAGTACTGTAATTATGAAATCTACAACTACTCAATGCTTTTGTCTCAACCTATATCTAGTTTTAAACTTTGTCCTCAGTATTTTGTACTTAAAAGTGCATTAGTATTCTTTAATGAAAGAAGCAGCAACATGCTAAGTAGACTTCTCTTCAAAAGCTTCACATTGCAGCTCAAATCTCCGTAATTTCAATATTTTGCTTTCTTTTTTCTTTTTTTTTAAATTGTGATAAGTTTAAGGCAGCTCATAAAAAGTATTTTGAATAGGAACTTAAGTCTGTATCAAAAGAGACAATTGCAGTTCACAAAAGATCCATTATATAGCATTTCTTTCCTTGACACTTGCAAAGGAAGATAGGTGCTAACTTGGGATAACCCAAACCCCCTACTGTCATTATCATCTCAAGTCCATCCTGCCCATACTGTAGTCCTCTTGCTCCTAGCTAATAGTTTCTGCTATAAAATTGAAAATTTTATAGGATATGAGAGTCAACCTTGTGTCATCCTAAGCCAAGGACACTAAGAAAGACTGCGGTTGCATTGGTGATGACAAATAATGCAGTGCAGCAGGAGCAGATACTAAGGGTAAAAGAGTTTGTGATATAGAGCCAATATTGACTGTTCATGGCTTTCAGGGCTTTTACTTTAAAATAGTTCTGGTCTAGTCGCTTGGCCTGAAGGACATTAGGTTCTCTGCAGGAGTCTGCTTTCTGCTTAGTTTCACATACAAGGAATTCAGTTCACACTGCTGGGCTGCTACGTGACACAAACTAAACCTCAGTAAGCGGGGGTGTTTGGGAGTCATTTCGAAAGCAAACTTCTGATTGAAATTGGGACATTAACCCAGGTGCAGCATAAACCTGGTGCATAGTGCATGTGGCAGATAGCTTAGTATATACCTGAGAGATCCTTTTACAGTGGAATGTGACCTAGACACGGAAATGTATCCTTAGTTTGCAAATGGAATAGCCCAGGACTTTTAAATTTCATCTTTTCATGGACTACCTGTTTTTGTTTAATGTGTCCTTTCCCATAACAAATGCTAGATCTAATGTCAAAAGAGGAATGATACATTCCTAAGGAGCTGGGGAGGAACTTCTCTTTTTTTGTGCTCTTCCTCTTTAACTGTGATTTTTTGTTACATAAGAGAAATGGGCAGAGCCTTGAGGAAATCCCCTTATCCCAGATATTATTCTTTTTTTCCATGTGGACTGTAATCATGCAGGACTCTTGTCAGACATCCAGGGAGATTCCCTGTTAATTGGATATTATTGTAAGATGTTTATATATTGCAACACAAGCTTGTTCTGGCAATCTGTGGGTAAAACGTCTAGTTTCACTCTGGTCAGAAATGGACGGTAGTTTAAGGAATCCCAAAGCTCTGTCTGAAACCAGATTTTCTGTAAATTAATACATTATACCACCTCCCTAAGCTCTACATAATAAAAGCTTTAACTGATACTTCACAGTGAAAGTATTTTAGAAAAAATCATGTAGACTTGATGGCAGTTCCTGACTGAAGCCAAAAAAGGATAATTTTGCTCCATTGCTGATTTCTGCACCCAGCCATAAGCTTCATGCCTCTCCTAATTAACTTCATGCTGGTGAGCAGATTGAGAATGGCTCTAGTCAGCGCTAAAAATGCCTGGAAACCTGCTGTTTTACAGCCTTATGCAAAGTTGCTGATTTTTTTTTCTTTTTTAACCACTGCCAAAAGCCACAAGACATAGATGCATATGTTTCATGCTAATCACAAAATAATAAGGTAATTGATATTCAACAATTTAAAACAACAAACAGAGCACATACTAAAAATCTGGCTGGCTGGTTTTAATTAATACTGTTGCCCACTACTTGAATGGAACTACAAAGGAAGTGGTAAGAGTTTGGTTTTGAAAGAGAGATTTTTCCAAAATGTCAATAAAGAATTTAAATAACTCTTCATGAGTCCCAGAATACAGCTGAAGAACTGTCATCCTTCTCCTGTTCTTTGCAGTGAGTTTGAAAAGCAAAAGCAAGATTCTAGGAAGGTAAAACCCAGAAAAGTCTGGAGGGGTTTTATTTCTTCATTGGCTTCGGTTTAGTTACTGCTTCTTAAGGCAGCTCCTTCAGAATTTGTCTAGATTATCCAAGAAGTGAAGTATTAAGTATTTCCTTAAAAGAGATATAATTGATCTTATGTACCAAGTTCAGTTGTTTTGGAGCTCGCTACTCATCTATATCGTAAAGAAGCTAAAGGTAAGAACAGTAGTCTTGTTAAGGAAAAAATAGTAAAAAAAATAATGTGACTTAATAGAATGAAGCAGGAAAGAAAGTTCTGCCACTGACATAATAGGCATAATGAGTTATTTGGAGTCAGTTATTGAGCAGAGGGGATTTTATGGAGGTTTTTAAAGTTATAGTAATTCTGTCAGCTCAAATAGTCAATATTTTAGGCTACCATGAGAGGTGAGAGGTTTCTTGATAGCACTCAGGCCTTCCAATCATGCTGGCAATTAAGCCAGTCAACAAGTGTATAAAATTTGGATGATACATCTTTAATTAAAATTCACATTACTGTCACTTATTCCATTTTAACTTTGCTGTGCTGGACAGTAACTTCTGATAAAATTCGATTCTTTTGTCTTTTTTAAATTCATAGAATATTCACTAGGAATATCTTGAATGATTCTGTTGTATGATGCATTTTACCATTGCTATTGTTAGGCCAACTACTTTCATTTGGTATTCAGTTGTCTGTGGGTTTTTTAATTATTATTTGTTTATATGCTTGTTTTTAAAGAAAGTGGGGGGGACAACCATAGAATTATGGTGAAGAACTGTTCTCTTGTCTTGACCGTGATTGTCTCATAAAATTTAAAATGCTAGTGTATGGAAATGGTTGTTGCAAAGGCCTGTGAAGAAGATTTTGTTAACTGACTACTTTCAGGTAGATCAATATAATTTTTTCTTGGAATAACAACCACAATAATGTTTTAAAAAATTGTTTTCAAGGAGAAGCTCAGATATTGGATGGGATGACGGAGTCTTGCACCCTCCTGCTGCTTACCACCCCCAAAAAGTTTAAGAAAGGAAGATTTCTTTCATTTGGCCAGACTAAGCAGTTATTATCAGGAGGAAAAGGCTCAATGATCTTCTATGGGTGTGGAAAGTACACTTTATAAGCTTTGACAATCTACATATGACAATCCAGATAAATTCTATTTTAGTTCCTTTTTAGTTATTCTTTCCAATTAGAATGCAGAATTTTTAAAGATTACACAGTATCCGAGATAACTGTCAGAAACTGACTTTTGTGTCTATTCTATCTTTTCCATTAAACTGAGACTGATGTATCATTCTGCTTCACTGAGGCATTATTGTGGAGAAACTCTGAAGAAAACTGCCCACTTATGGAATTGGAAAATCTCAACCTACCTTTTTTCCCCCCTAGCCTGATAAAATGTCTTTGTTCATGAAGATATACTAGTACCAATGATTTCAAGAAGGAAATAAGTACCTATGAAGGATAGATATGCCAATGGCTACTAAATGCGCAAGCCCAGATGCAAACTCCTTCAAATCCATGTTTCTGGCTGCCAGAAGCAGAGCTGGGTCTATTAGGAAAACATTCATTCCGTGAGACTTAAGAACCTGCTGTTCACCACTAGTGGAAACATAATACTGGGCAAGATGGCCCTTAGTCCAGTCCTGCGAGTTTTTTTGTTTGTTTGTTTGTTTGTTTGTTTTGTATTTTTATAATTTACATGTCCAGATACCATATTACTGTAGTGCCTAATGGAGAAGCAACAAAGAAAATTATAATATGTTATATTTTTAAAATATTCCAAGGAGTTCAAAAAAGGACATGATGAACACAGCCTGGAGTCAAACTGAAGTGATGTTGCCCTGTTTTTGCATGTTGCTGACCCTCTGCTGCTTGGGGCTCCAGTCCAGCACCTGTACATCCTGCTGGGGCCACTGCATCTAACACCTTTCCCAAGGCTGCAGAAGTGTCGGGACTTCTCAATCCTCAAGAGAGTATTGTCAGATACTGGAATAAACATAGCGGCTAACATTTTCTTAAGAGCAGCTTAAAGACAATATTTTAGAAATACGATTCAAGAGAAAAGTGAAACCATTAAAATTGAAGATTAATGACTAGGTAGACATCACCTATAGGGAGAAGTGCTGAAATTCTCCTACACTTTGGTTACTGCTCATGAACTTCGTTTCTTCTTTCTGACTTTCTCTACTCAGTGCTGGATAAGTTAAGCGTACCCCTTCTTTCTTAGCAGAAGACAGTGTTTGCTTCTGTGTCCTTCAGTCAAATCCATGGCTATGGAAAAGAAGTGAGCTCTGGCATTTGCCATCTACTCCTGTCTAGATCATCTGAGTGGTCTCAGTAGCAGAAAGAAGTCAATCTCACTTGCTGCTGCTGCCCTTAGGACCAGGTTTGAGTACCAGCAGTAGACACTGCCTCTAGATCCACAGCCATCTGTGATAGTCATGAATGTGGGGCTCTAACAAGCAAGGCTTGTGGAGGAAATAAAATGCAGCAGATTGATTACTGCTGTAAATAGTTCTTTTATCTAGCCTGAGGTTGTTTTTAATTCTGTTTTTCTGAGAACGTAATAATATTTGGTAGTAAAAATCAGGAAGCACTAAACTGGTGGAGATTGTAATTAGCAGTTCCATTAGGATGAGTGCAAAGTCAAAAATGCCAGTTGAAAAGTATGCTTGGCACAGTCAGGAAAAAGAAACAATTAGGTTCTAGTTTACTTTTGGAATTATTTTTCTGTGGAAACACAAGGAGTTAAAAAATAAAAGCTTTCAAGGAATTTTAAAATCTTCTGCTGATTTTGAGTTAGCATCTATTTCAAGGCCAGCTAATATTTTTTTAATATAAAGTCCAGAAAAATTGTCTTTAGCTAGTGATACTTTATTTACCAGTAAGAAAGAAAGAATGTTTTTACTAGCACCACTTAATATTAATTTGCCCTTAAATTATGTAGCAAACAGAACTTAGGAATTTCTGTTTCCTGCCAAATGAGGATTATCAAAGTGTACTTCAGTTTCTTGCTCAGTTTTGCTCACTTCTGATTTTGATAAATGTCCATGGAACAGCTAAAAATTCATGTCAAAGTTGGACAAAATTTAAAATACAAGTATGTTGTATTTTAAAGTGCTTGTAAGGCAGAAAAATTTCTGGGACTCAAAGTATTGTACAAATTCAATGTGATACTGTTAAATATTGTAAAAATACATACTTTGTGTAGGAACTGGGTAACCTGGCTTCAGAAAATCCATGCTTATACAAAGAACATAAACTTCATGTTTGAGTATGGAGCTTTCTATATTTCTTTGTATATTTCTATAGAAATACTGAACGGATAGCTAGGCAGTCTTTTTTGTATGTTGGCTAGCGTATAATTTAATGCTTGAATACCATTACTGACAGTAATGATTTTATCAACAGAGTAGGGAAGAATCTTGCGGAAAAGCAGTTACTTTTCCCATGAAGTACCTATTACCTGAAAGATCAGTTTGCAGTTTCCTTAATAAATATATTATTTTTGAGTGTTTGCAATTGGATGCAGAGAGACTGTGATGGCTTCATGTGATGACTTCTTTCTTGTGTTACTGACTTTGGCTATCCAGCTAAAAACATAGTTAAAATAAATAAATTATTTTAATTAAAGAAGCCTGTATTTGTGTGCTGGCTTTTTCAAATCATTTTTAGAGTTTTGTTGAGGTTTAGGTAAGCTAAGTTTTTAACATACATAGTGTTAAAAAGACAACAAACAGAGAGGGAAGGTGTCTATATTAGCACAGTGAGTAGCAAATGCCTGATTTGTAATAGCTGGCTCAACACGCAGATAGGAAAGATTTCAATTTAATGCCGTGCTGGCTCCATAGCATTGAGCTGACTTTCAGACTAGTCAGGAAAGCTCAGCCGTACCCAGTATAGTGCAAGAATTTCTTGTGAGGCATCAAAAATGGGAGCAAGAAGTTGTTGGTTTACCTTAAGGTACTTAATGTTATAGTTTTAGAATAATCAAACCTTTTTAAAAAAATCAACCCTGCAGAAGTTGAATTTCTAAGACAATCAGTCGTCTTTAATAGTTTCTAGAAAGGGAGAGGTTCTAGGGCATGCATTTTAATTTATTTTACTTTTATTACCTCACTGTCTAGCTTTGTGTCCTTGAGTTTAAATGTATGTATACAGTGCTACTGACGGTTTTCTCTGTGCAAACATTTGAGAACAAACAGCAGCATGTTGAAAAGGGGAAGTGGAGTTTGAGGTGAATACCCGACAGGTAATGAGGACTTGAAAGAGCACAAGTAACACTGCAGCAGAGCTCTGACTTTTCCAAGGTCTGGTGCTCTGTTGTCCTTAGCCTTGCTCAGATTTACGCCATCAAGAGTTTCCTTCCTACTACTGGAGAAGCAAAGAAACCTGGCCTCTACTGGGATTAATTTACTGCAGCCTGAAGCAGCAAATCTCTTCTGGCAGTCGTTCATAAGCTGAGTTAGCAGCATCCTCGCATCTGTTGACAATGTGAGTTTGTTGCAGAAGCCAGTATCTGAGAAGGCACTGCAGTGTCCAGGGTGGGGAAGGGAGTATTACTCTTTTCACAAGTGTGCACTGCGAATTTGAGCCATTTGAGTCAACTACTCACATGGTGGTACATGGATATAGCATTGCCTCCTTCTGTTTCTCTCATATTAATGCTGGCCAACTGGAAGAGCAAAGATCATTATGCTACGAGAAGATGATTTGGTCTGGGTAGGCCAGTGACTGAATATTCACATTGTTAAAAGCAGAATTACAATTTTAATGAACTTACTGAAATTTTAATCACAGCAAACCTTTTCAGGAAGGTTAGTAGAGCCATACTTTTTTTCAGGGATACCTTAATATCTGGTGTAAGTAATTAAATAAACTATACTTGAGAATGTGCGTTTCTTCAGGATGACCAGCTGAACCTTACCAAATCACTTAAAAACTTTATTCTGTGTAATCAGCCTTTGGTGCTTAACAGCAGTTGTAGACAAGAGAAGAGATAGCATTGAAAATCAATATTATGTTCAATGACAATCACATTGGATGTCTCAATATTTACTGACTTCACAGTCATTTCCGTCTTCAGCTGTAATGATAGTATGGCAGCAATGACCATCTTTGTTAGTAAAAGGCATAATTAGCCTTTAAAATGTTCTTGTGCTTTCCTTTAATTTTGTTTCCTTTCTCTAGTAATATTTTCCTTCTCATTTTATCTTGACTAGAGGTCCTTATCTTAGCAATTAAAAAAGGAGAAAAATAAATGGAGAAAATACACTTGCGACACAATGCTGCAAATACAGCAGGCTGTATCTCTCAGTCTAGAAGGTATTTGTGTAAACTGTGCTGTGCTGGCTTTTAAAGCATGTCTAGGGGCAGGGACGGTTATCGGAGCTGTATTCTTTTGCACACTGCTGAGTACCCCGATAGCGCAGTCTTGGGACTGTTCCTGCAGGGTCCTGGGCACCTGGGGGTCCCTTCCTGTTCTGTTACCCTGCAGGGCTTTGGCAGAACACTTCTTTGACTTTTTGTGTGGCATTCTCCTGCCTGCAAATTTGGATAACAATAGGCATTTACATTTAATATCTGGGTAGTATGGAAATACGTAATGAACTACTCCCATAAGGGGATTCTGCCTGAGTTTCAACTTGCAAAAGGTTCTCAGAAAGCAAATTTTTAAGTGACTGGTAGATGAGATATGTACACGTATTTGGTCAAGGAACAGACTAGTTATTCATGACATAAGTCTCACATTTTGATTATTATTTAGTCTAAGTGAACTATTAGCAGCTATTACAGAAATGATTAGATGAAAAAATGAATTTGATAAATAATTTAAATAGAGCCCATCTGCTTGTGAGTCTTCTGTGAGCCAAAAAGAAAACAAATGTTTTGAATACATTTTTCTGAGTTCACTGCTTAGCTCTACAAATTTCTGTTATATTGCTGAATATGAAATAAGCTGTTGAAACTTGTCAGAATTAGTGTTGAAAATACGAAGACCTGCTTTTCCTTTAAGAGTTTTGATTGCATATTGTTACTAGCATTCATAAATTATCCTGTGATTAAGAAAAATGATGTGGCAAACAAAAACAATTTTAAATTGATAGTGAAGCATGTTAGCTAGTGTCTCTGTTTTAATAGAGGGTTGTTTTGTACATTTATCACTTCTATTCCTTAAATCAGTTGGTTCCAAATGGATCTGGGGGTTTATGTGTAGTCAGGCTCTTTTTATATATTCAGTAGAGTCTTTACTTACGTTTATACCTCATTTATTTTGCTTAAGAACTACTTATGTACTTTTATCATTTGGTTTTCTATTGTTGGTGCCAAATCCTGAAAAATTGGTCCCTGTAGTATGCTGCAGCCATTAAATACCAGTCTGTTGCAGAATATCATTTGAACTTATTAAAATGTGATTCATCTGCTGCCAAGTTTATTCACAAGCCTTGTGCTGGGCCAGGCATTATACATCAAGGAAAAAAAATGCAAAACTCCCAAGGGGAGAGTTGGACAGTTAAATTCTGTGAAGTTAGTTAACTCTTGTCTGCACTGAACCAATAGGGTGCTGCTGTCCATTTTCTGTTCTTCTTCATTTATGTTTTTTCTTAAGTGGTCAAGGGCCAGGCACTTGAACATGTGAGCTAACAGAACTTCTGTGGTCCTAATCCCCTAATTAGACTATCTTGCACAGATGGTATTTGGATTCTTTTTTGGTGTGGAAAAAGCATGTGGTAACAATATTCATGAATTTTTATAAGATGAAACATGCTACTTTAGGTTTTGCTTGCATACTTCTTAACCTTGTATTTGGGCCAGACCACTGGGTGGAAACAAATGTGAAACTGAACCTAAATACACAATGAAATTCTTAGCAAATCACTTTACAGCATACAATAAATAAGTGCATTGCACCACACTATGGGTATTTCTAACAAAGGAATATATATAGATATATATATTTATCTTCTTGGTAGTTGACCTCAAAAGTAAAATTCAGTGAGGTTTGCATGATTGCAGTCATTTCAATATTATATCCAGTAGTAGATAAATAGTATATTATATATAGTAGTATATAGGTCTATGCTTTTAACTCTTTTAAAGAATGAACACTGATAAGGACATACCAAATAGTCAAATTTAAAGAATGTAGTATTTCTTTGTAGACTGAATTAAACGTTTTTAGACAAATTGATTATAAGATTTTTGATGTCAGTGGGAGGTATGGTACATTTGCACTCTGAAGGCAATTTTTTTAATCTGTGGCATAAATATCCTTAATACAACAGATGAGTAAAGTGCATACTCACTTCAGAAGATGTCTATGATGCTGACAGTTTTGCATTTTCTTTTGCATCATCCATGGAACCAACAAATAACATACAACCATCATGAAAGCTGAGATTTGCCTTGTTTAAATCTTAGATTGAAGTTGCAGTTACAGTGACAGGTTCACATTTTGTCTGGTGTATACGATGGTGCATTTGGAATCAAATTGCAGCTTTTAAATCGTCCAAGGTCGACTTTGCATAAATGCAATAGGATTTTTCCAGTGTTTTGATAAAACATTGATTAACACAGTTTTGTTACTGCTGCTGAGCCTTTTTGAAGTATGAGGAGATTCTCCTAAGAAAGGAACAAATGAAAGATGAAAAGATGTGACTAAATTTCAAAGTGCAATAATAGAAGATAAGGAGAGGTAAAGAAATAATAGTTATAATAAAATATTGTGAATCCAATGCCAACATAAGCTGAGAGAATAATGTAAATCCAAGTATTTTTAAATAGTAGAGAGCACAGATTATAGATGAAGACAGGACTAGAGATGCAGGTAAAGGAAACGAACAACAGGAAGTGATTTACTGTTCTAGGTTAAAAAGAGGATAATAATTTCACATAATGAAGTAAGGCAGAAGGAGCAGCCACAGTGCAGGGGATAAGGAGAAAGGTTGTAGATAACTATGTGTCAATTAATTTTCTCTAAAGTTAAAGCAAAATTACAGTTTGGACATTGTGCTAAAACTAGTTAAAAGATGAAGACCAAAAAGGGACCTGATCAGAGTGTGAAATACAATGTTATTCTAAATTTTTTTTAAATTCTATATTGAACTGAGGAATTAGCTGTGAGAAAAAGTTGGCTACATCATCTCAGAGAAATGATAGATGAATTAGGTTTCTAACCATTGGAATTAGAGAAGCGTATTTAAAAAAATATTAGATAGTTGTTGAAATGACCAGATTCACAGATACTGTTTTTGTTGATGGCATTCTTTTTATAATTCTAAGAATGTAATTTAGGGGAAAGGTGGGGCTAACAAATATTGTCACATATTTGAAATTTTTTAGACATAGATCTCAATGACTCCTTCTGTGTCCTCTAGAGGACACAGATAACCCATTTGTTACTAGAAATAGGTAGTGAATAGTTTCCATCTGAAAGATGTATAATACAGTATGAATTTCAAATCTTCAGTGTCCTGAACAGTGTGCTGTCCCCCACTTCAGAATATTAGCTTTTGTTTCTAAATTACTTTTGCTGGTAGGAGAAGACAGAGGCTAACATTTGCTTCTTGCTGAGAGCCATGGAATTTTCTAAGTAGTGACACTGTGGCTTCTTAGGTAAAATTGATAAAGGTGTTTTATTTTGATCTATTTAGCGTCATGGATGTCAAAAAAAATGAAGCTGAAGAAAGCTATTTTTGTTCTAACTCAGACATATGATCCCTCTCATGTCATGCATTTTTTCCAGAATGTCTAAGGAAGTGATGATGGCTGATATGCTACTGAAGCATAGCTGTAGAACACCATCTTTAACACAGATAATGAAAACGTGCCCATGGTGACTACTTTATAGTGTGAATGAAATCACAACTGTCATTGATAACTGTTACTATTGACTGGCTTTGGCCAGCCTTGTTGCCTACTATCATAGTACTTTCTCTTGTACTGTATGCAACAAGCTTTATCCAGAACCTGCCCTTCAAACTGTCGTTTCCCAGCATAATGAGAATGGACAGCAAGAATCATAAAACAGACCTCTTGAATCATTCCCTAGCATCAGCCCTGGTAAATGTCCATCTAATCTGTTTTTAAAGACCTGCGGTGTTGGAGACTCCACTGCTTCCCTAGTGTAATCTATTCCACTGTTTCATGGTCTCTTTCCCCAATCTGAATTATTCTTGCTGCAATTTAAATCCATTACTCCATGTCCAGTCCCCCAGGGACACAGAGAGTTCTCTCTTTGCAGCAAGATTTTGCATATTTGAAGACTATTGTCATGTCCCCATATCAGTTTTCTCCCAGCTAAAGGCGTGGGTTTTGTGAGATTAGTGCCATTTGCATAAGTTTTATTTGCATTGAGTTTGGTGCAGCAATTACAATAGCAAAAGCAAGAACACTTTTTCACATACCTAAAATAAATTTGTTTTTGAAAGAATTACTCTGTAGTTGGTGTCATCTGGCAAGGTGAGAGAAGCAGAATGAACTTTCGGTGAGGTAAAAATGATGTTAGAGCTGCACAAGTTGCCTGGTGCAAGCAGGGCCTTCGTTATTTGTCCTGCCCATTGGTCCAGCTTTGTAACTCTCTTAGTCCGTCGCACCGAGGGGAAAGAGTGATTATCTCTTGCTGCCTCTTCACAGTACATGTTGCATGTAAAGCATGCCTGCAGAGCTAGGCCTAAGGTATTTATGTGGAGGAGAGGCAAAAGAATGAGAAGTTGAGTCAGATAGCAGAAGGTATAGCAAATAGAGATATTTGGGGCAGTACATACTCAAACATGAACATAATGTTCTCCTTATGTTGATACTGAATGATGATGCATGGTGATATTGATTTGCACTGAAAAAGCTATTTAATGTAGGGCTCTCTTTCATGTAGGACTATTCAATATCCCTCCAGAGTATTTCTCCTGTGTAAGGTTATTGCATTTACAAATATTCCAGAGAAAACAGTCTTGTTAAAAATGTGTTCTTGAGACAGTGAATTGCTAAATGGAACTCCAGAGATTTTCCTAATTCACTTGCAGGAGACAGAACAGTGTTTTTGAGCAGCATAAATGACAAAGTAGCACAATCTCTTATCACAGGAAAAATGATATAAATCTACCACAGTCCTGGATTGACTTACTGAGGGGACAGCTCTCTGTTTTGTATGCCGGGCGTGTTGCACGGAGATGAATTAATTCCACTGGATTTAGTCACATTGGGCAAGAGGAAGAGCTCGTCACTGTTTCAGAGGTCAGATTTTGCTGATTCAGCAGCTTGTTGGCAAGGCTCCCCCTATTTAGGTGTCTGATTTTTAATCTAAATAATGAACTATTAGGACTCTATATATAAGCATGAAAGGAACATTGAAACTGATTATCTTCTCAAGCAATTGTTGAGTGATCCCAGGGGTATTGAAATGCTTAGATAGTAGCCTGGGAAAAAAAAGAAAAAATTCTCGCCCGGGGATCCTTCTGTAGACAGAGCTTCAGTTGCTGGACAAAGGAATATGGAAAATCCGGAAATAAGATCTAACAGTTTAGCTAGCCCATCTATTTCTATTTTGGAGAAAGAGAGGCAGCAAAATCTGATATCTCCAAAGGGAGATACTAGTGGAAACGAAACAATAAATCCTTCTGAAAGAAACACGGTTACCTCAGTTCTCTTGAAAAGGTGAATACAATAAAGCAGACATGTAAGAATAACACTCTTCTTCTTTGTCAGGCAGCTTTTCCTTTGAAAAGGAAGAAGAATTCTCAAACTGAAGAAAATTAGATTTTTTTTATTGAGTACAAGAGTTTAATGCAGTGGTTATATGAGTAATTTAATGTTTAAAGAATTTTTGAAGATAGAGGATGTGAGGAAAAAGACTACCACTAAGTACTTTACTCCTAGTTCTGTATTCTTTTTTCCCCAGTACCATAAGGTGTTGCAGGAAAATCAAAATTTCAAAGAAAAATTAGGTGGCTAAATTATCAAAGGGAAACAAAAAGGAAGTTATATTGGCTGTTGTTCAATACTGTATAAATTAACAAAAAGCGAAAAGTACTTTCAGAGTTATACAATAGCAAGAAAAGCTACAAAAAAGCATGTATTAAAAAGCAGAGTTTGAAAAGTATATAGCATTGGCAGAAATATCTCTTGCATTCTTGTGGGAAAGCTTAAAATTGACTTTACATAGGAGAAGAAATAGTCTACCTTAAATGCTTCTGAAATCTTCCCCCCTCCCTTTCTCCCCCGCAACATTCTTGGGACTTTAAAAATGTTTGAGTCGCAACAGAAGTTGGGACATAATTCAAGAAGTGGAAAGGCCAAGTCTTATGAAACCACTAACTAGGCCAGAATTTTATGAAAAGCACCACATGTCTTGGGATCGTGTCTTACAGAAAGGTGAAATCTTCCTGTGCTCTACAGCAGCGATGGCATTTCAAATGAGAGTTTTATGTTCTAGAGAGTGAAGCAAACCCCAAAAGACCAGTCTGTCTTCAAATTAGTCTGTGGTTTATGGTAATGATCTATTATTATGAATTTGTGCCTTTGTAAGGTGCTGGCTAGGGTCTCCCTTACAGAGGGAGAATCCAAGGTGCCTGCTTTAGTGGTGGGATTTAAGATCCTTTCCTCAGCATTTCTGTTACCTAATGACAGGGAACTTGGTGCTGAACATGCTGACTTGGACCTTTTTCTTCTGTAAGCTGACTCTTCTGCATCCCATTCTGAAGCTGCTGTTCCCCCCGTCAGTGCCGTCTGATGGGAACTGCTGCTTTTTGCTGCTAGGGAAAAGGGATTAACCCAGCATTACAATGCCCGACTCCCCACATCCTTCGTTTCAGGATTTTGTTTCAGTGCGGGATATGAGAGGTCAACCATTAAATAGTATAGAAGTGGAGAGAAAAGGGGATGTGTAGGGTCATTTGTTTTCCGTTTTTTTTATTTATTTAACAGGCCATTGTTTGATCATGGCCATCCTTTTAATGATAGTATATTTAAGAAAAGACACGTTAGTCTGTCACTAAGTGACAGTTTTTGCCAATTTTAACTTTAAAGCATTGTCTTGCTTCAGTCTTGCATGATAGTGTGAGTCTGTGATTATTTGTGTTAGGACTGCACAAAGTAAAAAAGATAAAATGAGTTAAAATTCAATATTAGCTAAATATAATTCAATATTAACTAGTAGTCCAGTACTAGGATGATGAACACAAGGTCCTGTAGCTGAGGTGGATAAAAGAAACGTCAAATGTAAGCAATGATGTTACGAAATGGAAGCGACTGAAAATGAGATGATATTTGATTGTATCACAAGATGACTGATCCTGTGCTGTGATTCAGCTTTAAAATGTTGCCTGTATTGTTAAGTAGATAGGGAAGCATTTGTGTCATTGTAGAAAGTCTACGTGAGACCTCATCTGAAATACTATATGCAGCTTTTGTCTTACATGTTCAGGAGAGATGAATTGAAATTAGAAGCTCTGCTAAGGTGAGCTACAAGAATGACTGGGAGAATGATGAGTCAGGGTCGTAAGAAGAGACTATAAGAGCGACTTTACTTACCTTAGTGAAAAGGGAACTAAAAAAATCCCCCTGTATATAAACGGGGGAGAGGGAGAGGATACTGTCTTTCTGTTAAAGACGTGTTTTTACCCAAGATGAAATGTATAAAAAATGACCTTAAATAAAACACAACTAGAATTTTAGAAGGGATTGTTAAATAACAAAGGTATGAGGTTTTGAAGCAGCCATTGGAATACTGGGGGCAAAAGCATAACTTTTTAAAATAGATATAAAAAAAGTAATTGAAAAGTTTGTATACTTTGTGTTGGAACTAAGGACTAGCCTCACTAATCCAGAAAGTCTGTACTAATCATCTGTTGCTAAAAGTATATGGAGTTATTTCAGTTCTGTCAAGATGCATCTTTGAATAAAATTACCACAGAACGTATTTCAAGAAGAATAGACTTTTTTAAAATATACCTTTTTTTAATTTGCATCTAATTTAAAAATTCCACCGTGTAAAGCAGAATCCTGGATCCTGGGAGCAGGATGATTGTTGGTTTTTCATTGCAAGTGAACGTCACGTACTTGAAAGAGTACTATGCTGCTGCCTTATAGCATGCAGTTAACTATTGTTCCTAGTATATCTTTTGTTCCCTGCTTGGTCTGAAAATGGATAATTACAGGTAATGGAAGACAGCTGTGATGTACCAAGCATACTTTTTTTCCCTTTTATCTTTTGTGTGAATGGATAATGTCCCTGACTGTGAAAGCCATAGTTAACGTTCCAACTCAAATTCTGTTGTAAATCTCTGATTTTAATCACTTAGGGATTTCTTAAAATAAAAATTGCTTAGAACTTAAGCCTGCACTATTTTCTTATTTTTTTCTGCTTTTTAAGAGGATTGATCATTTTTTCTTTGTGTTATAATCACATATTTTAAAATGATAAAGGAGTGTGTGTCAAAGACCTCCAATGCCCAAGTTATATTAAAAATTTTATAGAGACATTTCATCATGAAAAAAGGAGCGACTGCTGTGGCACTATCATACTATGTACATGCCTGTTTTGTTGTAAAACTCAGAAATGTTTATGATGCATATTGTGAGTTAAGTAAATCTAGTCATATTTTTCTAAATATACTTGAGATTATAGTTGAAGCATTTGTTTTAATTTTCTGTATACTACTCTATAAGTCCTATTGATCCTTGTTGCCCATCTTAAAAAAAAAATCAAGATTTTAGGAGTCAGACATTTCTTTTGTTTCATGCTAATGGAAGTCTGGATTTCTGTTTGAGTAACCTGGTCACCTCAGTCAGAAAGTTTAGTCACCTCTGTCAAATAAAGTGCAAGATAAATTCTTCAGATTGATGGAACTTGTACTAAAAACATCTTATGTACAAAGCCATCCTGCAGATTCCAGGTGTTTTTAATTTTCTGTGTATTTGTAAAAAGAAAATGATCCATTAATCAAAATAGTTATTAATATTTTCTTACCAAACTTGAAATTTACTATTTCACAATTAGAGCGTACTATATTGCAGAGAGACTTAGTTAACAGATTAACTTAGTTAATAGATGAAGTTAGCAAGTCCTGTGATGGAAAAGGACTTACTAAGAAGAATACAGTCCTATATAAACATATTTTAGATATTAAACTTCAAATAAAATTATTAGGTAGAATTAAATTAGAGTTGATTATCCCTACCCATCTCTGAATATTAAGCATAATTAGTTTACTTCAGTATGCTGACCTAGTTTCTTTTCAATCACCATTTTATATAATTCAATTTAAAAGATTCTTTTTCTGTGAGTCACTTGACTGCACTTTTTATTTAGTTTAGTGTTTTGCTTTTAAGTGTATGTATATGCCCTTGCACAATAGTTTATGTTTATTGTGAAATAATGGCTTGAAGATATATTCTGAGACCTGCAACTAGTTGCATACGGATTGCTTTCCTAAATGCAGTGTTTTCTAGGTGCGTGAGTGTCGCTCTAAGCTACTTACTCAAAGTCTTCTGATGCTTTTAGTTACAACCCAACAAGCTAAATGGAAAAAATGTGCATTTCTAATCTGTTCCTTCTGAACTGATGGAAGTCCACTGCTAAATTCACATCTGCACTAAGTAGTTTGCCATAAAATTTGGTTCAGGAGTAACAATAATCTTACTGCCATTAGAAGGTAATCATCTGCTGCAATGCAGAGCAAAAATGACTAACTTTTAGACAGGAACAGATTTGGTACTAAGGTTTTGTTTTGCTGTTTTCCATATCTGAATTAAACACTTTAAAAGACTTCCTTTCACAATTTCAGCTAAAACAATAGGTTAATTTTAGGGCCAATACTTGGTTTCTACTATATCTGAGTATGTAGATAGTCTGTGTTATAACACTGGTAGAGGCAAATAACACTACTTTGTGCCAAGACTGTCCAACTCACAGAAGAGAAAAGTAGCCTTGCTCATCTTTACTGCTCTTGCCATGTGTTTGTATTTCCACATTTCATCTCACAAGTGCCAGTGACTCAAATGTGGTATTCATGATGCCCCTTGGCTTCGTTAATGAAATGTCAAAGTTGAAGCAAGAGTATCAGTGATGGGTGGCAGGGAATCTTCGGTTTCTTCATCATGCCTTATTTATTAGTGTAAAAAGAAAAGATGATGAAGACTATCTTATGCAAAGCTAGACTCCTTTGTAATAGCTGTTCATTTCTGAAGGGAAACTACTTCTACTGATTGTTTAATAAATAAAGTGTGCCTGGTTGACATGCATCTACCAGAATGTCTTTGACCTGTAGAGATGAAAGTCTGAAAAGCGAAATCTTATAGGGAGACCTCTACAAAAGAATTAATGTAGGTTTATTTTCTTATGTGATATTACTTAATTTTTGCTCCTTTTCTCTCCTATGAGAGTAGAGTGTGTTTCTAGGATGTAGCTTTAGTGAATGCCATGAAAAAAATGTTTATTTAGTGAGGCATTAAACGAATGAAGACAGTTGGCCTGATGCACTGGAGCACTGTGAGCTTGTTTCTTGGGACTAACGTGGGGGGAAAAAAAAAACACACAGAATTGGGGAGGACAAACTACTGAGAATTAAGCTGTTAATGAGGTGGTATAAAGGAACATAGTGAAACCTCATCTCAGAGCTGTTGCCTTTTGTAGTAGCGTAGTGCCCTGAAAAAGCAGTTAAGTTTAGTTTTGCCTTGGACATGAGGAAGGCAAAGGAAAAGCTGAAGCCAGTACTGTAAGCTGGCTCTGACAGCTATGTAACGAAACAGTGCGAGTTGCAGAGTTCAAGGGCAGAAAAAATGAAGTGCTATGTTTTGATCGTGTTAACTGGAGCTTTTGGAAAGTCTTCTGCAAATAGAAAATTTAGTACATGGAATTAGAGGGGAAAGTTATCTGCTGGATACCTCCCATGCGATCGAAAGGATACATAATGTTTAGACTTGCCCATAAACAAATCTGCTTTTCAATCAGCGGTTTGATCTAAGCATGATACAGGGTCACACTGATAGAGTCGCAATGTCTGGCTGCACAGCATGGCCTCGTCTGAGGTGGCAGCATGGGATGGTAGAAAATCTCCTCTGCAAGAGTAAGTCACATGTTTTCATTCCTGGCTGCTGGAACCAATTTTTAGCAGACTTGGCTTTCAGCATTTTAGTAGCAACCGCCAGAGGAACAGGATCTAATGTGGTGGCGAAGGGGGTGGTCTGGTTTCGGAGCTGCCTCATGCAACATCTAGCTTCCTGCTGTCTTTTTAAAGGGGGAGAGAACTGTTCTGCTGAGGAGCTTGTTGCTGTTCACCACAAGGCAGGGAGGATTAAAAAACCACCACCAACAAAAATCGTGTGATCCAGCAATGCAAGATAAAACAGGCTTTTTATTATGGCTGGTTATAAGTGCATTAAGATCAGTGGGAATTATTTGTGAGTCATGACTGCAATGCAAAACACCTGGGCAAGTTAAATATGGAGCAAAGCAGCCAGGCGTGCACTTGTTGCTCCATACAAATACCATACATAGTGATTTTCTTCAGGAAAATAACTTAGTCACTCCAAACAGGAGGAGTCACTCAAAACAGGAGGAAAAATGAGAAAAGGCAAAAATTACTTTCTTCTCCTGGTGACTACCAGTTCCTGAATTTGTGCTTAGTAGTTGCTTTTTTGTTGTTTAGAGTTTTTTAGGTTCTTAGTTGTTGTTTTTGTTGTTGTTCAAGGAATGGAAAGAAAATATAGGCAGTTATTCTGCCTGATTAAGATGAGAGACCTTTTAAGATAGTGTGTACGTAAAGAAGTTTTTGACAATAGTTTTTCTTACCATATTGGAAATTAAAGAGAAAAAATTTTGTTTTCACTACTGAATTCCAGTGTTGTTGTATCAGGTATAAAGTGGATCATAAAAGCTTTTCTGTTTTATTTTCAGAATATGTGATTGTTTATTAAAAGAAGTAAGAATTTGCACAGTAAGAGAAATACAAATACAGATAGAACTTACTTTGGATATAGTCATACTGATAGGTAACATTTACCAATATAAGAGAAATGAAAAGGGTTTTCTCTATAATCTTCCAATTACATCTTCCAAGTACTTAATAACTAATTTTAGACTGTTAATCATTTTGATATTTGTAAAGCTTCCATAAATAATGTTCTATTGAGCTATCTATTAGATCTATTAAAATTTATGAAGACTTACTAAAATTTTAATCACCTCCTCCATCTTTTTAAATCAGTAACGTTCTCTACTGAGTGACATTTTTATATATTACATGTGTGAACTTATCAGAGTTTTGATGACCATCCAGTTTAGTAAGCTGTCTACAGCTGAACGTCACGAAACTTATGTAGACCTTCATTCTGAGAAAAATTGATTTGCTTTTTTCAAATATATTTTGGAGCTGATATTGATAAATATGTCAAGGAGTTAGGCTGGGGTATTTTTGTGTCTTCTCTGCATCTTCTCAGGGATGAAGATAACAGATGTACCAAGGGAAGTTGTTAAGAGGTCATCATTATAGCTATAAGATTAGAAGTAAGGATATAAGTAATATGATAAGGATTTATTTATTTACTGTGGTCAGGACTAAAACGGGTACATGAAAGCATTGAATGAGAGCTAATTTATTCTAAATCTAGAGTTCGCAAATAGGTTGAAATATCATTTTGGCAGCATCTGCTATTTTTTTTAATAGAGTTTGTAATAGTGTTCCTTGCATGCTCTCAAAATTGAGAGATTTGTTTTAGTATCTGGCAATTATTGTTCAAGATTTTTCATGCTAATTATACTATTATTATTATTTCTTCTACCTCTACAAACATTTTCTGAGATTGTTCCCTGGATTTATATGGCACTTGGGAATGCTCCTTCAAGTTCTGTAATGTGGATGTTGAGTTGTCTCTTAACGTGCAATTTAATTTTGAAAGTGGCTTCATAGAAATTCCATCTTAAGTAGATGTTTATTTAGATTCATACCTAGAAACATTTTTATTGTCTTTCACGTCTGTAATCCTTTTAGAGCCAACACGATTACAATGAATTTTAATTAGCTACCTCCACTGATACCAAGTGGGTTACTCCCAGCATCACAAGGGCAAGACTTTGTGTATAATGTAGTTGTATATATGTTTGTGTATAATACAGTTGTCACTGAGAAGAAAAAGCTGACTTGTAAAACTGTTTATTACTGTATGCAAGATGGAGAATTTATAGTTTCAATGTTGGATTTTAGTTTGGTTTTGTAACTCCATTTTTTTTCTTGTAAATGGAGCATTTTTGACAGGCACATCTTCGAAAGAGTAACCATAGTAACTTGCAGGTGCTTTCACAAAATAAGATGAGCTTTTCAGGTCCAAAGTCAGGATTTTTGAAGACGCTCAGGAATCTTTTGCTGCACGTGGATGGTTGTCTTGTGTGACTTCAGAAAAGCCTTATTAAGTTAAGCAGCTAATTATCTAAGTTTGATGAACATACTTTGAAAGTATGTTAGTCAGCTAATCACCATTCACACCTTTATGAATTTTTATGTACTTGTAGCTCTGTTTAAAGGGTTGTCGGTAACTGACTGGCATTCATCTTGGTTAGAGTAAATAGGCTGTTTCTTGTTATTGAACTGTAAAACCTTACATGGCAAGGAATTTGTGAAAGTTTGGGAGATGCTATGGTAGCAAAAAATCTCAGGAGAATCTGATGTCTCCTTTTCTTGGCTAATGCTTTGTATTCAGATAGTGGATTCTGGTTTATTCGAACAAATACATGTTTTTGTCCATCTCTGTCTCTTGTGTTTCCTTTAACTAACTTAATGACCATTGTTGTCTAAAAGCACAAATAAGCACCGTCGAAGCCCCAAATCCAATATTTATGTAAAATAATGCAGGAAAGATACAGCTGAATGTGCTCATTTTCCAAGACGCTCAGTATTTTTTGTCTGCTCACTGAGCGTGAGATAGAATTTTCAACTAGCAATTTCAGATAGAGTTTCATCTTGCAGAAACCATTTACGGGCAATTCAGAGTGTGCACCCTATTTGGTTGGGCAGCTAGAGACATTGTATCTTGATGTGATGGCTTGTCACTCTCTTAGTTAGTGAGGTGCGTTATTTGCGTCTGGAGAATAAAGCATGAGTTTAATATAAAGAATTTTTTTTCCCTGTGTATGTGTATGTACATGCGCCTGGGCAGACCCTCTTGATGTGAGAGTAAGCGCTCTTCATCTCTGCTGAATTCATGTCCTTTAAACTTCTTTTGCCAATTTTTCATTTGACTTGGCTTGTTCTTTCTGTGTTCGTTAGGTATTTCTCTCTTGGACAAGCCCTTGATTTCTTGTCTTCTGAAAAATAAAGAAATTACCTCAAGTCATTATCATGTCTTTACTGCTTAGATGTGTTACAAAAATACGCTCTTTACTACAAAGTATTACAGTGTAGGTTGAGTAGCATTCATTTCTGAAGAATCTCAAGGTTGCATTTTGAATTTTGATAATGATATAATAATAGGAAATTGATGGTATGATGTAAACCCTGCAAGCCCTAAAGTACAGTAAAACTGAAGTTGGTTACAATTCCAACATCTATGCAGCTTACTTCAATTGCTTTCCGTCTCACTTGTTTTCACCTACTGAAATGAGGAGGAAAACCTCAACAGTATTCATTCATATCGGAAGGTATTCACTTACGCTGAATGTCAGAGGAAGGCATTTCATGTGTATTTTTTAGTGGGAGAGAAAAATACAGTGTGATTTTAAAATAGAAAAATAATACACAAGATAAAGCACATAGCAGTTTAGATCACTTTTCCCTGTTCTGTTAATTATCCTGAAACATTTATAATTGTTATTCTTTACTAAAAAAAATACAAAATAATTCTATTGCTTTCGTTGCAAAATTGGAATAAATAATAAGACAATCTTGCTGTCTGTATCTGTACCAGTTAGTTACAGGCCTTTTATTAAATATATGTTGAATTAGATATTTGTATTTTCATTTAATGCCATCAAATAACTTTCATTTACTAAAGATAACTTGTGTAGTGTCACAGCTATCTTTTTCCTGTTTTGTTTTTATTATTTTCTGTTCTCTACTGCATTTAAATTTTTTAAAACCTGTTTCAAAGGTGCACTGACTTGGAGACTAATATAAGTAATATTTACTTTCTGTCTTTCTTATTAAGTGCAGAGTTACAGTTCATGCAAATGTGATTATCAATGAATTAATACTGCATACTATAGATAAGGATCCAAGTTTGTGACGTAAAGATTAAATGTTTGTGTCAACAGTATCTCAGTGTGTTTTTGCAGAAACTAATACTAGTATGTAAATACTAAGCACTTACGTTGTGATTTCCACATTATGGTAAATGATTAACAATGCAAAAGAAATGCAATTATTGTGTAGATATCACCCATGACATTTTATAATTTTGAATGGGAGATGTTGTTACACATAGTATCTAATCGTTCTGTGACTATGTCATATTAAAATATCATTCTTGATTTTAAGATAGGAGAGTAAAGATTCTTTGGTGAGTAGAAGTAATACAAATGACTATTAGCAATATGCATTCTGCATTTTGTGTGAGATACAAAAATGGCTTTGATATTGGGAGAGAAGGTTTCTGTATTGTGCCCTTGAATTCTGTGTTATCACCTTCTGGGGCTCGGCCATAAGATGTCTAGTTAAGAATACAGATGCGACGACTTGCTCGCAATGCCAGTGCTCACTAGGCCGTCTTTTATTGTCTCGTAGAGATATTTGAGAAGATGTCTGCTCATTAGACTGAAATGCAAAGCAACAGCCAAATCTTTTGGTTTCTTTCTTAGTCTGTTCCAAGCTTTGCCCTCCAGAGGAAAAGTCGTTTTCCAGGATTTGAAAAGTATGTTCTTTCTATTCTAAAAATATTTTCAAAATTAAAAAAAAAAAAAATTTGAAGAGACACCAGTTTTGTCTCCCACCAGCTACCCATTTCGAATGAGCTAGAACAAAACAATTTAACCTTCTTTTAGCCAGAACAAAACAAGTTAACCTCCTTTTTGAACTGGAAAGTGTCATTTTTTTTTCCTGTAAACAAGGAGCCTTGTTTCTGTGTGGGAACATCGCCAAGATGCAATATGTCAAGGCAGAGTTTTCACACAAATATATTTTAATTTTTATCTTGCTTGACTCTCCTCCCTTTGTCCTTCGTTTACTCAAACCATCTTGGTTTCTCCTCCTTTGGTGGTGTACTTTTCCTTTCTTTATCTGCTTTGTAGTTCTTGACATATGTATTTCCTGAGAAGGCAAACTATAAAAGGGATTTTTTTTACTGCTTCCCATACAGTAAATCTAAAACTGATTCAACGCCCGTAATAACTAGAATAATGCCATATGTGATAAATTGTTAGTTTCCTATCTTACGGGCCTTTCTTTGCACCTCGCTAAGAGCATAGGTGATAAAACAAGAGCCTTAGCCATTCGCTGTTTAATAAGATTTTCTTGCGTGCTGTTTTTCTGCGTTTGGTTTTCATTCCTCCACCTGTGTTGCTACCAACCCTAAATGCCAAGGAAGTCTAGACTTGGTGCTCTCCAGCCCAGCGAGGGAGTTGCTCTGCAGCTCTCTCACCTCCCGTTCAAGAAACAGAGCCTACTCCTCTGCAGGAGGGGCTCGCGTCCCGTTCTTCCGAGGAGGGATACACACAGAGGCTGTGGAATTAGTGGCCTTGATACGTTTCGTATGGCAAATACATTTCCACTGGCACCTATTAACTTGCTGTAAGAATCGTTTTTTGCAAGGCTAGTTGTAAAATGAGTAAATTCCTTTCTTCACAGGGATGAACAGCAATGTTCAGAAATATTTTAGGTGTTTACTTTTTATCATGTTTTTCCTGTAGTAACACTTCTAAATGGACAAACGGAAGTTCTACTTCTGCTGGTTTCAGTGGGATTTCTCCTTTTGCCTTAGAAAATCTTCCCATGCAATTGGGCTACATTTGGCTGGAAGCCATCAAACTTGTGTGGTTTAAATGCTAACAGGTAAAAATAAGTTCAGATTTTGAATGCAAAAAACATTCAATGCAAAAAAATATTTACCTGTTGTTCAGCTCTGGCTCTTGTGCTTCCTGCTAGTTTCTCCCTCCATATAAAGCCCAGAAACTCAGAAGGTGCAGCCTTCAGAGCAAGTAGAGACTACTGCTGCCCCTAATTTAAGTTAATTCAATTGAAAATACTTAAATATCTGGATGCCAGAGAGAGGACACATCAGAGAAATAAGCTCACACCTCGAATTCCCTGCTGGCTTCCAAGCAGTGCTTGTTCTGTATGATAGGAGGAGGGGGGGGAAGGCTACCGCTATCCGTTTCTGTTCTTCTGTGACCTCTTCTCTCTCTACACTTACGAAGGAGGTTCAGTGCAGGCTTCCAGCCTCCTCGGTGTAATTCACAGTATGAGCCACTAGCAAATCTCATCTTGAGGGCTTTCTTTTTACACAGCTTCCATTTGATACAGCTATCGTGAGCAAAGGTGGCCAGGTAGGTTCATTTTAGCGAGATGAAACGATCCGGGTAAGTCAGGTTGTGAATTTCTTTGTAACTGTCCCAGTGAAGGAAAAAAAATGACAAAGCTCATGCACATTTTCCCATTTTCAATGTATTGTTAAGATTTGGTTGGATAAGAAGTTACTTAATAAAACTGTGTTCAAAACGTAATATGTTTTCCATAATAAATACGAAAGAGCAGTATTTTTTAAATAAATTATTATTTGTAATTACCTCAGCTTTATGACACTGTATATTTTGTTAAATATATGCACTACTTATGCTTCAGTACTTATACTTTCTAAGGTGCTCTAGAGTTTGTTTTCCCTCTGGCAAACTGCTAAGGTGCAAGCAATTTTTGACTTGAAGAGCCAACAAAATCATCAAATTTGGGTTCATGAGAAGGTAAGCTACTTACTGGCAAATATTGCAAATTATGTTTGCCTTTTCAGTCCCTGTTTTGAATAGTGAGGATTTATTAACTCTGCAAGTTTGGAAGGGTTTTACTTAACGTAGTATTTTTGCATTCAGGTAGTAGATGAAATGTTAGTAACATTTAGCAACTCATTCTCTGTTTCTTTTGTGGCATATAGAGACAAGTTTGAGATAACATTTTATGCCCCGTGACAGTAGAAGTGACCCAAAGGAAGTCTGGTTATGATCTGCGAGGTTATGTTTAGAAAAGGTTACTTGAGTGAATGCCAGTCTTTCTCTCTGGATCAGACTTTAGTGGCTTCCACTCAACCTTTGTCTCTTGATCTTTTCTTTATCTTTCCTTTAAAAGCCCTTATGAACCCCAAGTCATTGTATAAAGGAAACCCACAGAACTGAATGCTAATATAAATACAGGTATCTTACAAAACTTAAACTGATTAATATTTATGGTCAGATTGATTCTGCTACCATAGCTTTACTAACTGAGGACAAATACCAAAGAAAGCATCTTTTTCTATAGTTACTATTTTTTTGTATTAGATCACCTTTACCATTCATTTCACTTTGCTTTTGTTTGATTGCATCATTAAGTCTTCTTTACATTTTAATACAGTAGAATAGGTCAATTTATAACGCAAGATGTTCATTTTTATAAAATGTTGCTGCATCTGGCTCAGTGTGATGAACCTATAGACAAAAGGATTCAGTTCAACATTTAATGAACATTAAGTTCAACATTTTCACTTCTTGCTCCCTATCAGTATAATGTTGTGAATGTAATATATCAAATGCACCTTTCAGGTATAAGGAAATATTACTTAGGAAATAAATGTATGTAATGTTACAGATTAAAAATTTCCATATATTATTTAGAGTGATTTATTATTTAAGTGTTACTATTATTCCTGAAAATGTTCCCTCCAGTTGCTTGATACTGGCAGGTGATAAGAATTTAGGAAGCAAAGTTATTAGACTTGTATGCAGAGGTTATATTGCATGTAAAACACAGGAGTTGATACTTTCTGCCTCAGTATTTGGCTGAATATTATGAAATATTAATTGCTGGAGAACTTAAGAGTCAGCATTTGATTAGAAGAACTCTTAGAACTGAAACTATATTAAAAGTTGTTGAGCATTTGATCTGTTAGCACTTAAGTCGGTCAAAGATGGTTAGGGGTCAGTGCACTTCTGCAGATACAGACATCAGAATAACCAGGGGGGGTTGCATAAATTATTATTTAGTAGTCCTTTTGGTGGATTAATAGGTTAGCTTTATAGTTGTTTATTTAACAGCTTTTAGGGCAGTCAGATGACTGAATTTCTTCCACTGCTTGTTTAGGGTTTTTTTTCTTTTAATATAAATGTTCTCCTGAGTTATAGTGAATGAAAGGGCTGTTTTGTGCCACAAATCCTATTATGAACCTTGTCCTTTTGCTTTTTCTATTTGGAAACATTTAGTGACATTTAATGAGCTTCATTTCATCCAAGTGTCAGCAGTAATTAACCTACATTTTTTTGCCCAATTTCAATATAAACACGCAAGACAGTGCTATAGACAAACCCTGTGACCCTGTCATAGATGAATTTTAGCTTGCGTTCCACAAGCAGTGATTTGGATGGGAGAGGATTTAGACTTCTCACGTGCCTGCTACTGGGCTTGCAAGAGCAGCACTGATAAAAATGAAAGTATGTCTCAAAGAACAGTGCTCACCCACAGGTCTCACCTAAGTTTTGCTAACAACACGTTGAGAATATATAATTGCTAGTGTTTCCTGCCTGGAAGTGGTGGCAAAAAGTCAAATAGCAATTTTATCCTTAGAAGCACTCAATCAATTGGTTACCTGTGCAAAGTTATTTCATAGTAGCTGAGTTCTATATATATCCAGTGTTCTTAGAAAAAGCAATTTGGGCGTCTTTCTCTTTTTGAATTGTCTATCTGTCTGTCTTCCTCCCTTTCCCAAAAGAAAATAGTTCATATTCAGAACAGTAGAAATGGCCTGTTGTTTGTATGAAATGCCAGTTAAAAAAAAAAAGAGGCAAGCTATTAGTGAACTGGAACTGTTTACTGATATTTATGACTTCTCAGATACCATTTGTTATACAAGAGCAATCACAGCTGAAAGACACTGTGCAGAATGTACAGCATGTAGCGCGATGTTATGCCAGTTTGGCTTCTGCACGTCTGGCAGAAAAGCTGCAACGATGCCTTGCCAAAATGCTAACAAGGGCCTGTGTGTATCTTTTCTGCTGAAATATTTTCTGAATCACCAGTGATCCATGTGGCAGCTGCTGATTTCAGGATGCTTTGTTCGTGCAAAATCCACTAAATCATAATCTAAATGCCGAAGTCATATACTCCATCATCCCTCACTGCTCTTTCAGCATCTCAAAAAAATATAAATATTGCAACAGTCTTTCTAAGCAGTCCCTGGGTGTGGGAGGAGTCCTCCAGGCAATCATAAAGTTAGTCCTGAAATGTCTTTGCACACCCATGGTGACAGGTAAGTTGACTTTATGGTATTTTCTGTAAAGTCACTGATCTGTAAATGAGCAGAGCCTTCTAATGTTGGGATAAATGGCCTGTCCCCATTTTTAACCTTAGGGACTGTAAATCTTGCCTGTCTGGATGTATTAGAGGTCCATTTCATTCTTATAAGACAGTTGATACTTGCAGTATTGGTTGGTTAGGTGAGCAGTTTTATTACCATTTGCCAGTTTGTGTTTTCTTTTTAACTCAAACAGAAGCGTCTCCCAGAGAATGAAACTTTTGTTTCTTTAAATTCATTGGCAAAACTCTAGAAGTTAATCATATGACTGGGACTGCCATGTAGGAAAAAATATCTTTAATGTCAAGCAAACCACCACCACCACCACCCACCTTCTTAGGATGTTTACTCGTTGTTCTCTCTCATGTATGCATGTAAAAGAAAAATAAGGCATAAAAAAGCTAATAGATCTATGTGTCAGGAATTCAATGAATTATGAGCTTAACAGTCAATCAAAACAATACATTATATAATGTATGAATAATCTATAATTATAAATTAAATAATTTGAGGGTTTTATTGGTATTCAGAAAAATCTTTAAGATGTAACAATACCTTAGGTTAATGCTATGTTCAGGGCGTTTTCATGTACTTAAAGTGTACAGGTTGGGTTATTTTACAATACTGAAGAAAAGAATGTAACATCTATGAACAGTTCAGGCTCCACCTTATCTGGTTGAGTTCAACAGATAATTATGAGAGATGGTCAAACTGTTCTGCTGAAATATTCACTTAGTATTTCTTTTGCCTTTGAGTGTTTGCTCTAAGTGATTATTCCTATATGGTGAAGTTCACCGTAGCGTTTCACAAAGGTGAATTTTAGCTGGGATTTAGAATAGTTTAGCAGAAAACATACAGCATGTCCCATTTCCTAGCTTTGCCTCTGCTAGTAACTTGTTGATGTTTCTTTTTTTCCTATTAGGAAAATAAGAAAGTAGTAATTACATGCTTCAGAGGAGCATTGTCAGAGTTTAGCTATCATCCTTTCAAATATGCATAGTTCTATATAAATGCTAAAATGTATTTAAACTGAACATTTACGCTAATAACACAAGAACATTGTCTTTTTAGGAATGCTTTAATAAACCATTGGGACCTCTGTACAATCTTTTAGGTGTGCATCATCAATTACTGTGCTTACCTTGCTAAAGGCAACATACTGGCTTGACTTGTGGACCTATGAGATCCAAGATCATTGTCTGATGGCTGATATTTGAAGGGAAAAGGCATATTTAGGAAAAAGAACTTGCCTTTAAATCGCAAAGGGATCGTGTTTGTCTTTCAAGAGCTGGCTGCGAGTTAGCTGCCGGAGGATTGCTGACCAGCTGCTGGCATTGCTCCGATAGATTGTTAAACCAGTGCCTGTTTTTTCAGGCTGAACACTGGCAATGCATAGCCGGCTCTTTAACTACTTTTCTTGTTTCAACTTGCAAGATGTGTGGGCCATCCTGGAAATCTCAGGGTCCACATTAAACTACTGACCATCAGTTCTGCCCATAGCCAAAAGCAGCCGTGGTCTCCATGTCTTCATTCGTGCTCTCTGAAACCAAGAAGGGAATTGATGGAGCTACTAAATATGTCAAACTGAAGAACCCTCAGTATGGTTTACTGAATTCCCTTTAACTTACTGTAAAAATTTGGAATATATTCCATTATAACTTCAGTCTGCTGCAAAGTTTTACATACATTTTACAAGCTTAAAAAGAAGTACAGACTGTGGCTTCTTTCTGAGGGAAATAGAACGCAACACAGGAGCATGTTTTTAGCACATAAATCTTTACAAGACTGAGGTCTAAAAATGTATACAGATGCTGACATAGTGATAAATGCTTTTTAAATTGCAAGGAAATTATGAAATAAGCATAGGTATAAGTGATTAAAATTCATTGTTGATTGAAATTAATGATAGTTTTATTATCCCTACTGAAAGCATGCAGTTTATTTATTTAGATGATGATAAAGAAACTTTTGCCTGTGAATGATTGAACAGAAAATGTTTGTTTGTCAGACTTTCATTTAATAGTTACAATCACTGTCAGAGAAGTGTTGAAAGGAAGGCAAATAAAATGAGATACCAGACTCTACAATACTGGCATTTTTCAGGGTTGAAGTCAAATTAGGGAGCAGAGCCAAGTATTGCCATTCATTTTGGTGACTTTTGAATCACTTATAGATGCGTTTTTCTCCTAGAATTCGTTTGCTTTGAAAATGTACAGAGCCTATACTGTTGCTAGTATAATTGTTCATACTGTTGCTAGTATAGTAAAATATTCACTGTCTAATTTACAACCTTAGTGATGTTTTTTAAATAGTCCTTCTAGAACAAAAATAAAAGTAACAGCTAAAAACAAAAGAGAGTATTCAGTCTTAATTAATATGATTTGATTGGAAATTACAGAGTCGGACAAATACATCTTGAGTGGAACCGAATGTTTTCACAAATAATCTTTTCAGCTTCACCTAGAACATACTAATACATTTATCTTAAATATAAATGTGGCATAGTTCTAAATAAGATGCTTAAATGGCTTCAGGGTTGGTTATAGGTTGATAAAAAGTATGAAAAATTTTGACTGCCTACTAGAAGTGGTGTTTCATTTGCCAGCTTCTTGCACCAAATTAAAATAGTTCAGAGAATTACAGCAAGGCCTTTTGAACTAGACAAATAGGCTTTAGTTTCTGTGCTATATTTTAATGCATAACATTCATGAGTTAATTTTAACTTGTATATCATTTATAAGAAATGCTCAGTTATAAAAGAAATATGCTTGTTTAATGTTACAATTTTTGGTATAGAACTTACTTGAAAAAACTAGTTTAAGATACCAGATGTTAACCAGTAAGATGTCTTGTAGTTAGTTCTTTATTCTTTTAGAGATGCAGTTTTAAAATGCCTAGTGTTTCAGTTGGATTCTGTGCAACTCACAGGGTTTTTTAAGTTAACATGTTGCTGTGTGTGTGGTGTCCAAAAGTTTTTGGTGTTATTTTCAAGAGTCAAGGCCTGAAAATAGAGCTGAGGCTCCAAATGCTTATGACATCTCAAAATTGTAGGCTTTCATGGGCTTTTTTTTTTCTTTTTAAAAACAGCACTTAATGAAGAAGTCTGTCTGATATGTAATTATTGTAATGCTGCCTTTCTTCTGACATCTGATTTGAAGCTTTATTTTTCTGCTGTTAATGCATGTCTTTGAAGAACAATAATAATGCCCTTGGAAGATCTGGTTTATCCCATTCACTTCCTTCTGTAATCTGTTATGGTTAGTAGATTTTGTATTAAAAATAAACAATCGTACAATGAAATCAATACCTGTATCACCTGTGGTATTGACTTTCATTCAAGTACCTCTCCATTAGTATATTCAGCTTTAATTTCCAGCAGTGTATTTCAGAGATTGTTATTTTCATGAGTTCTCTTAGAAAATAAACATTGAGATCACCCAGTTTGAGAAGAGTCTGCTGTGTCTGAGTAAAAATGTAATTTTATATACAGATCTTCAAAACACAGTGGACAAAATGTACAGGCAGTGACCTCGTGCAGAGCCAGATATTCATGTGATACCAACTGTTTGGTTCAGCTTCTGGCATTGATCAGGTTCTTGTCTAGAATTCTGCAAATTTGTCTTTAGTAAGTATTTCTCTTCTAGTACTGTGGGCGAGATGAGAAAGAGCCTTCAGCTGCTTTCCCATGACGAAGACTCTTGGGAAACAGAGAAGGAAGACAAAATTTTCTCTCTGCTCTTCACCTTCACCTCCCACTCTGTGACTTTTTGTTCCCCCAATTTCAAGTTTTTGGTCATATTTCCCCACAATAAAAGCAGATTTGGGGTCATCTTTCCCACAAATAATGCTATTTCCTGACTTTCATGATGCTTGGGTTTATTTTCAAGCATTTGACTCAGCAGTAGTGTGGCATTGGTGTGATTATTTACAGTTTTGCTGCTCCCCACAAGATTTTGTAAAAGCAGTAGCAAAGCTTAAAAGCTTTCTTAACTTCATAGTCAGGATGCTTCCAAATCATGTGCTGTAGCAGACAGGAAGTTGTCGCTTGATTACTATCCTGCTTCTGGTTACCAGTAAGGAAGAAGTACATGTGTTTTAAAATAATGACGTAAATTGTACAGAAGGCTAAGACCCAGATCTACAAAATTTCAGCAGAATTTAGGATCTTCATCCAAATAAAGAGTTCCAAAGGCTGTGGGAAGTTGCCTCTAGCCCACGCTTTTGCCGAGTGTTTACATTTCTGTGACTGGGGGGGTCAGAATTAGTGCTGCCCCAGCCAAGGTGGGCACCTCTGTCAGAGTTCATTTCTAACACTCTTTTGGACTTATAAACTAAACGCTGCAAAACAGCCTGAAAAGTTGGAAACCCAGGCTTATGCCATGTATGCAGGATTGGCAGAAGGCATGGCAGCTTTACTTGCAGTGACCTTCACTTTGAAAGGAAAACAGCTGTAAGAGCTAATTTTTGTGGCATTGTTCTGCTTTATACAACATCCTGTTAGTCAGAGTGGTGGCTTGGGAACCACTGTAAAAGGCAGGAGAGGTGAATTTGAATCTCTTTGGACTCACAAAAATGCTAAAAGTCCGTTTATCGCTTCTGATCGAGTGCTGTATTCGCATAGGCCATATCTAATAAAGCGAGAAATGGCTGCTTTAACTGGTAAAGTAGAAATACATTCCACAAATGTCAGCATCTTGGTGATCCCACTTACAAACATAAGCAGAGCTGTGCTTTTGCTCTTAAACGGTATGAGCTCTTGTCTCTGATCTGATTGTGCATCACGTGGACATGCAATTCTGACCCAGCGTGCCAATGAATATGTAATTAACATATTTTCTTAAAATTGGATGATAGTATTTGGTGCATTCTAGCTGACAATTCTTTAAATGAAGTAGTGCCATTTAGACTACCTTTTTCCTTTATTTCACATAATGTTTCACAGATGGTTTTACCAAATTCTCTGAAGGTTGTAGTTTTTCTAACGCATTTGATACTTGCAAGAGTGCATTTCACTGTTGTACCCTCTAACCTCATTGATTACAGTTATTTTAAGTTTAGGAAGAGTAGATGCTTTATTTAGGAAACTTGAGCTTTTAGTGAAAAATAGGAGTCTAAGAGCAATTGACTAAATTAATGTTGATAGATAAAAATAAGAACTGAGAAAATTAAGAGTATTTTTTTTTCCTTTATATACAATTGCTTTTACCGAAGTCATGGAGATTTTGTTCTTTTTAAATGCCAAGTATTCTTTCAAAAGTTGTCTCTGCTAGATCCAAATGTAATGTAATTGTCTTAAAACATTCCTAAGTGAAGTAATGCATTTAATTTTCATTAATCAAGTGCAATTACCTGATAATATAACCCAAGTAACAATTATTTCTGGTAAGGCAGAATAGTTTCAATGGTAATTTTTTCAAACCTGCCTCACTGCTGAGGGACATCCAAGGGCTGGTATTTTAACACCGAATGTTGACAGGAATTACTGAGGTCCTGACATTTTGGTAGTCTAGCCCTGTGAATTGAAATACTTAGTTTTGATATTTATTCCTCATTTGAGATTTGCAGCTGTGACTGGATTCACAAAGCAGTATATGGAATTGAGAATGGCTGCTTTTTTCAGTGTTCATGCGTGCTTGTGCACTGTAATAACACTGCGTAATGGGATCCCTGGCTGGCCGGGGCTATGGATGGAAAGAACCAAGCGTGGCAACTATTGAAAACTAAGGTTTCAACTGAATACAAGCCAAACTAGAGTAAAATAATGCTCTAAAGTAGACAGACTGCAGAGCCTGCCGGGTGTGATCTGTGCTGTGATCACTTTGCACGTTGTATGATGGTCTTTTGCCGATTTTCTGGTGAAGGCTGGTCTAAGCCTGGGGAATTAGAGCAGGAGCTTCCCCCTGCCAGGGGCCTGAGTTAGCTCCCCGTGTCTGTAGGCTCTGCTGCATTCTGGCTTCTGGCCCGCACTTGGTGATTCTGGCTTAGATACTGGCACCCTTTGCCATGCGGGACAACTGAAAGAGATGGTGTGGTGCACCTGGATGTGAGGAATCCACCTGAGTGGAGAGTTGTGCGTCTTTACTGAAGTGTCAGCAGTGCCGCTCGTGTCAGTATAGGAAGCTTGTGAAGCATGAAGCGAGCGAGTTCAAGATGCAGTGGCTAGTTGCTACCTTAGCAAGGAATATTCTGAACTTCTCAGCCACCAGTAGTCCACTGCTGACTTAATTAGGTCCAGAGTTGAACCATAAAGACACTAACCTTTTCCTCTTATGTCTGCACTTCTCGGGAAGGTTGGGCTTTGCTTTTCCTGACGCTTCCTTTAAACTTAAAAAGGGAGCGTTTGCCTTGTTGCACAGGGAAGCAGTGAGTCTGAAAGTTGTGTTCCAACTAGAGGGCAATTAAAAACGACAACATTAAAATGAATCGCTTCCCACAGCACAGAAACAAAAGCTTCAAACATCTGCACCTGCCATTGGGAAGCATATAATAATTATATAGTACTAACTATAGTACCAGTCTCTGCAATAAAAACTTACCTGATCCTTTTTATAGATACAGAGCTTCCCCTATTTTTAAAAATTTTACATAATTTAGTAATAGGAAAGTAAGTAACCTCATTTGATTGCTGTTGAATATTCAAAAAAGCTAGGGTGGGTTCATTTCAGACAAGACAGGTTTCTTAGGATATTTAATCAAAATATAACGTGACTTTTGTGCATGGTTCATAATTGAATATACAAAGTTTCTGTGTGTTGTAACAATAGCTCTTGTACCAAACCTGTTGCTTGATTGTTCTTAAATGAGGTTTATTGTGGCGAGAGCTGTTTGGTTTGTTTACAGGTTTCATTAATCATAATGAAGCAAGGAGGACAGTTTTGCAAAATTCCCTTCTGCGCTCTGTAACATAAAACATCACTGGTCATATTACAGTTGAAAAGCAAATTTTGAGTAAACAGTTCTGGGTCTTTGGCAGTCTTAATTCTGTGTTTTCATGCATACCAGCTTGCCGCTTTTAGTTCACACAGACTTACAACTGCCTGTGAGATTTAGCTAAGTGAATAGAATTAGGATACTTTGATACAAGCAATGTCTGTTTTCAGCTTTTTCTCTATTAGGAAAGAGTATTTGTGAATAAAGTCTTGAAGGATACCTTTTACCATAACCAGTAAGGAGTACATAAAAAAAAATAATGCTGTAAAACTGATCAGAGGTAATTTAAGATACAGGAATATTTTGTTACTTCTTTGGCTGATGGCAGAGAAATCATCAGCTTCATACCCAGTGTTTTAGATGACTGAAGGGGAAACGGGGGGAAAAGCCTTGAAACAACATGTTTACTCTCTTATGCTAAGTTTTTATATGGCGCTGAACTGGTCTGATACAACATCATTATATCATCTTTCGGATGCAGCTATTTTGCTTTAGCCCTCAAATTCATTTGTAAGATGCTCGTGTCACTTTATTCCAGAAATATTTCCACTACCAAAACACTTGCCAGTCTCATTTAAAAGGAGGCTTTTTTGTGTTTAAAAGTCAAGCCAAATTTGAGATACGGTCTCCCTTATAAAGTTAGGCAAATCACAGTACAAAATACTTCTGAAGGTGTTTTTTGAAGAAGTCATCACTGGCCTGCTTACTGACCAGGAATACAGAATTGCAAAAAGCGGATTTTTGCCATTTGCAAAATCGTTCAGTTCACGTTTAGACACCTAAATTGAACTAGTGTCATGATTATTATTTTATGTTCAGCAGTTCTCACTGTTTTTAGTAGGAAAATGCGCTTTAAAAATATTTTTCAAACTTGCGTTTCTAGTTTGGTCCTTTTCTCCATGCTTTACAAAGTTATGTTATATTCCTGGGTCTCTGTAATTTCAGTTAAAATAATCTCTTCATGTTGGTTAAGCAGAATACTTGAATACTTTAGCAGTGACTTGAATACTTTAGTAGTCTTGCTACCATTTTGTTTTAAAACCAGTTCTTGTTTGTAAAAAGATCTGAAAGTCGCAATGTGGTTGAAATTAGATGTCCACATTTAATTGTATTAATTGTCTTTTCTAGCATCCTGCAAGAAACCTTTTGTAATTATTTCATATATATGCTACTTTTCTATTTTGGATTCTTCCATACATCAATGAAAACCATAAGCTAACATTTGTGGGATTAGACTAAACAAGCTCCTTTCTTTCAAATAAAGTAAGTCGACTTAATACTACTGGCAATTTCATGTAGAGATAATAATTCAGTAGGTAATAGAACCCAGTTTCTCTAAAATCAGCCCAGTTCAATTTTCAGAGCTAAAAGTCTAGTATTTGATTAATTGAGTGAGGGCTTTTTTTTCCTTTTTTGTCTATTTAGGAACTGTTGTTTTTAATGCATTCTTCAAACTGAGACACAGCACATTATCGCCTTCTCGATCACTACAGTAAGTGTTGAGATCTGAGAGGACCAGCTGTAGCAGCTGTGTTCCCCCTTGAATCTGAAAGCTAAAAAACTTTCATCTCTGTTGCTGTCTCAGCTGCTGGTCTCGGGCTATGGCCTTCCCATAATTCAAACCAATTTCAAAGCAATGCAAGTAACCTCTTTGGAATGCTTTTTGGAAAACCACAGGAAGATATACATATATTTTTCTTTAAATAAAGCCTGTCCAGTTTAAATTAATGTTTCCATTTTAAAGTAGTCTATGCATGATTCCAGTTGTGAACTGATGGACCTGTCCTACAGACAGGTTAGGAATTTTGTTGCTATTTTTTAAATAGTAAGAAAAAAGGCAATGATTTCAGGCCCTATTGCACATAAAGAAATGGACTGTGACTTTAAGAGGTTTCTTGGAATATTTTTGGTGTTTGCATAAAGGCCATGCTCTCTGAATCCATTTGCACACTGTTTCAGGCAGAATTTTGCTGTACAAAGAAGATAAAAGTCCCTGAAGGACTTACAAATCTTTTATAAGTTGGCAGGATGGGCAGAAAGGCATGAAAAAAAGTGCAGTAGGAGGAGAAAATCTGAAAGTGAGGTAAGACCATGTGCTTACACAGGCTACTCGTTTCTTAATGTTTCTGACATCAGCAAGAACCTCAAATGTTTTAACCTTTCCTGGCTGAGGCTGGCGAAGTGTAGAATAATAACAATAATAACAGTAGCCTCAGCAGTAATCCGTGGTGCCAGTGAGGGAGTGGTACCCTGCTGCCGACATTCATCAAAACTGAGAGGAAAGAATCGGGCTTTTCTTTTTCTTTTTTTCCCCCCGGGATCCCAAAACTGTGATTGTCAAGGTGATGAAATACAGGAGAAAGCCTCGCTCTCCTGCAGAGCGGCGACAAAGTGGCTTCCAGCCCTTTCCATCAATCGCTAAGAGGAAATCTGCCAATGGGCAGGAATCCAAGCGCTGCCTAAGCAGCAGGCGGAGTCGGGAGCGGGAAGCTGTTGAAACTAATAGCGCTTTACTAGGCCGATAGAAATGATCAGGCGAGGCACTTGCTTTCTGGAAGCGCTCACGAAGTAACCACTGGAAAGGACAGATTCAGAGTTTGTACCACTAGAGGAGCCAGTGTTAATTGTCTGAAAGGTATGAAGTTAACTGGTTTATGGTCTAATTTTACCTAATTATTAGAGTTTGAACGACAAGATGAGACGCGTCTGTTCCAAAAAGGTGATTTGTGTGAATTAGCTGTAGCTTTCCCCTGTAGACAATTAACATGTTTCTGACTCCCAAACGATAGTCGGAACTACTCTAGATTCATCAAGGCACTTGATATTTTCGACATAAATGCTGTCTCCTAGCTTAGCCCTGAACTTTATCACCTGGTTTGGCCTGCCTCAGCATCCTGCTTTGCGACGGGATGATCAGTGAAGCAGCGCTATAGGGAGCATTAGCTGGTACCGATGGGTTTGCAGTGTGAAGACCCCGCAGCCTTCCAGCCAGCTTCGTTTAATATTGCTCCAGTCAGCACTTCTCCCTGTGTAATTGCCGCTGCATCCTACTGCCAAGGGCTCCTCTCGGATGCATAATATTTCTCTAAGCAGATACCTAAAGCTCGCTTGAGTGACAGACTGCCACTGCTGACTTTCGCTTTCTGGCTGCTGACCCAATTAGTAATCTTACGGTGAATTCCAAATTAAGTGATATTTTACAGCGCTGGCAATCAGTCTCTTAGGCCAGCAGGGAAGGGCATCATCCTCTTAATTTCTGGTGTCAGGGGAACTTTTAGAGTTTGTGGATGATGGTTTCTGTCTCTCCCCTATTTATGATTAGCAATTGAATGATTCATTGTTTATAGTTTGATCTTTCTATTCAGTAAAAGACTAACACAGGAGAAGTATATTTTGGGGGTGGTGAAAAGTGGAAGGATTTAAGCACAAGGTTTCGTTGCTTTTCTTTGAACCGTCTAAATGCTTTGACCTTTATCCCTAAAGCGATCGCTGCGGTGGGCAAAGGCTAGTATTGATTTGCAGCTCAGCTCCGCCTGTCAGGTCGAAGCTCAGCCTTTGACCTTTTGTTTGTTGCTGCAAAAATTATGGCCCGGGCCTGAGTCATGCTGTTTAATAAGCTTTTCGTATTCAAAAGGCCAACAGGCTCATTTTGAATAAATCAACCAGCTTAATAACCTAGGTGGCAGGAGAAAGCAAGTTGTCCATAATTAAGAAGTTCAGAAAACCTGAATATGGTAAAAATATATCTCCGGATTAAACAGTCAGTTTGTTGAGGAGGCGGTAAATGTGCATGGTTCACAACAGATGGTTCCCGTTATCCTGTGCGTTTTTCTTCCTTCTTGCATGTCCCTTTACTCACATCCATATTGACTAAAAAAAAGCAGCAGGCAAGATCCTGATCTCTGTTTTTCCATTTCGTTAAGCTTCTTATTTTTTTACTCTTGCTCATTCTGTCAAAGACCAAACTGATCATCCCTAAGACTGTCCATTCTCTTCCCACTTCTTTACTGTAGGTAAAACATGTGACCTGCTTGCCCACTCCACAGCAACTTCCACCTCAGCCACGTGAAAATTGCCTGTTTTCTTCTTTTTTGCGGGTATGTCCACTCAGGGACATGGTGTTTACATTGTTAACATGGCTCATGTAAGTGAAATGTGCTGACTGACCATTTAATTGTACAGCTGGCTGCTTCTCTTTACTTTGTCTTTATTTGGTTTGTCTAAAAAGGTTTGTAAAAAGTGGCTAATGGGCGGCAAACTGAACGAATAAGGGTCACTGAAACTCTTAGCCTCCTCTCCCCCTCCCCTGCAAAGCAGTAGCTTTGTATGGTGAATACCTCCTGTTTACTTCTGTGAGGCAGGTTACAGTATAGCATTGCAGGATACAGATACTTAGCATTATGCCGATGCTAAACATTTCAGTCTCAAAGCTTATTATCTTTCAGTTTACAACTGTAGTTTAACATCCCAACAACTGTAGTTTAACATCCCATGATGAGCAAGGGAAAGTATTTCCACTAAGCTGTGAAAAAAATTTCCTGGGAATCTAGAATGTTGCTAAACCTTTTTTAGAGCAAAATTCTACTTTTATATTTACAAGGGAAGAATCTGATTGGGTTCCAGAGGAAACCAAACCCTTAACTGGGAGGATTCAAGCTAGTTCCTGTTCCTCTTTCTGAAACAAGAGAAAACTGAACTACTCTGCTTCTCTTGTAATTTGCGTTTACTTCAGACAAAAGCAAAAGAATCGACTATTTATGAGGAAAAGCTCCGCAAGTCATTGTTTGGTTACCCTGGCTATTTTACATAGTTTACATGAAATAATACGTTCTTTTCTTTCCTTTGAGCTGCTTGGCAAACTCTTGTCACAGGTACGTGCTAGTACCTCCAGGTCTCCGAAGCAAAGAGTACTATTTTTGAAGTAGAATGGCTGTGTTATTAATTCAGCATTCTGTACATCCTAGCACAGAGATTCCCCATTCATTTCCATAGGTGCAGATAACCTTACAGCTTCATTTTTGTCTCGGACTTAGTCTAAGTCAGATAGGGGATCAGATATGCTCACAGGAATACACGTGAGCTGTATAAAGAGTTTGTCAATACAAACTTCCTTCTAATGATCATTCATCTTGAATAGAAAATTAAGAGGAGACATTGATGCTTGGATCTTGTTTCCATGACTACAATTGTAGTTCTCTGAGATACCAGAGATCAGTAATATTTGATATCTACTTACACCAGCAATTCATGCACTAGAAGTATGCAGATAGGTGTAAATTAATATCTTCTTAGATCCTCCTTTATTCAAAGACTGGACCAGAATATCATGACAACCCGATATATACAGCTAGCAGGCCTGATGCCAGAAGACAACGGGAGGATATGTAGTTATGTGCAATATTAATATATACTATATTAATATTTTGAAAGGAGTCATATCAACCTATCTGATTTGGTTAGGCAGGCAAACTCCCTAGTTTTACTTACCCCCGGGAAAACAGATGCCAATGCAGAGGCAGAGCTTTAATAAAAGCAGTAGATTTGCCATCTGTCACCTTGCTGGACAAATAATCAAGGATTAAAGATTTAACGCCCAAGAGGGATTTTTTTTTTTTTTTTTAATTTCTGTCATGGATTTTGTACGTAAACCCTGATGAACACCATGTTTCTTGCAGTTACGTTTTCCTTTGGAGAGCAACCTTCAGCGATCTTCTCCTGAAATCCCACCTTTTGTAAGCTGCTTGGGCAGAACACATGTCCTGGTCAAAGCGGGCATCAGACAGGAGTTCTCATTTGATTCCTTCAAGCTGTGTTTGTCACTCTTTTGCGAGCCTAAAGAAAAGAAAGGAACTGAATGAACAACACAATGTGTTGCTAAAGAACCTGTGAACTGGCAGCACCATTACTTTATGGAGTTAATTATGCGGGCTGCACTTAAGGCTTACAAATAAAAGCCGAACAATTCTTCCTGCTCTAAATGAGTGTGGAAAGTTTTATCTTAGTGAAGAATTAGACAATGCAACAATGCACTTTGAATTTGGCTGGCAAAGATGGTTCTTGTTCTTTTTTTTTTTTTTAATTAGGCTTTTTTTTTTTTTTTGGTCCCTCTATCATTTTCCAACACTGCAATAAACAGTTGCTGTTGTTCACTCATTTCAGTGGCTAAACCGGAAAGGCAAGCGGGAGCAGCAGAAACTTTATGCCGTATATGCAGTATAAGATACGGTGCATGGTATAAGTTTATGGTGTGAGATAGTAGATAAATAAAGTAAAAATGGCCAGAGGGAATATAAGGTATTAATGAGAGAAGTACAAGGTTAGTGATCATGACAGCCTATTAGCAGCCTAGCAGTTTGAGAGTGCTGTGCGAATATTGCAGTAGCACAATTTTGGTAAAACTACTTTGTGACTTTGAGATTTTTGTGAGACGCATTACTGGTATCAAAGGGTGCTATTTAGATATCGCACACTTAGTTGTCTGTGGGAAAAATATAGTAAAGAGCAATGTGGATTGTATGGATGACAGCTAGATGGAAAGTTAAGACAGTAAGGGGTCTTGAAGGTGAAGATTAACAGGGAGAATACCACTAGAAATATTGTTATCAAAATAAAACTTTAAAAATGCTCTGTAAATGCACACTCTTCAGTTGTGTGAGTGAACTCGCAAGGGGGTAAAGAGGGCACAGTCCTTCTGAATATCTGTTTCCATTTGTGAATTTCTGTCTCAAAGAATAATGAGAATTAAATTGTTACTTCACAGTCTGGGTCTCTGCTGAGAAGTAATTGTATTTTCTTGTGCCAGAGACATGATGATATGCGACTGGTTGTTTTTGACAATGGTTGAGCAAATGGGTGTAAGAACTTCAGAAACAATTTTCTTACAATGTTCTGTGTCTTAATACCATGGAAATCTGAGTCATGTGCATAGCACTTTGGCTTGGTTTAAAAGACGTTTGGCATGGAAAAAAATCACAGCACTGTAAGAAAGGTGCGCAGAACAGGAATAGTGTTCTTTTAAGTTAAAGAAAACATACCAGTTTGTGATGCTCAGACTTTGATATTACGCTTTTTCTGGGACAGATGGCCCTGAGAATACCTTGCACTTCTTTCCCGGCCCCGGGCAGAAGAGAACTGCTTGTGCTACCTTAGCATACTCACAGCATTTAGAAAGTGACTGTTTTATCTGGTCATCTGCATAGCTAGTCAGGAATTTATACTGTTACCTCATGTACAACTGATCAGGAACATTTTATTTTCTTTTTTCCCCCACTGTTTGCCTCTGTAACATCGCCACAGAGAGACACTGAGCACTAAAGAAATGGTACTAAAGATACTCTCTCTAAGAAGAAGTCTGGTTGCTGGGATCTGATTTGATACTCAAGCTGAAAGTGATTGCTGCATCCAGAGTTCAGGTTTGCACATCAGGTGGGAAAGGACTTTGTGGAGGAGTTTGCTCTTCCAAACTGTATGAAATAGGAACTACCTGATATTCATACCCTGATCATATTCACCCAATCCGCTAATCCATTCTCTGGCATTTCAGTGGTTCATCACATCAGGCTTCCTTGTTCCTTGTGGTACAGAGCTGTTTCTAAGGAATGAAAATGCTGTGGTATAGCTGAAGCCACTGGATTTGTTATTGGACTATATAGATGAAGATTATTAGTACACATGCAATGATCACTTGACCTTACACAGTTTTAAATTTATACACCAAGAACTTTACAGCTTTGCAAAGTAAATCAACCTCATGCTCTTACGGCAGAAAGCTCCTTTCTTTACCTCTAGTGTACCATTTACAGGGGAATTTACTTCTTAAGATTGAGGGCAAATTAACAAAATCAGTATTTGCAGTTGTACAGTTGCATCTTGAGATGAATACATTATAATTTTCTGGCAAAACTTTGAGAATGTTTTGTTCACAAGTGAGTAGCTGGTTGTGCATTAGTAAGTATATTACTTCTTCCTTTACAGAGAGGGCGGGGATTCTTTTAATGATATAGTAATATATAGGTTCTGTCTGTTTGAAAACTGATTGCAGGCCTTAGCTGGGATGATTACTGATAGGAAAAACAGAATCCCCTGGAGCTAGCAGCCTCATTTTACCTAGTATTTTATTTTCTCCTTTTTTAATTACTGGGCTTTAAATTTACTGTGTGCAGAAGAATTAGAGAGTGGGATTTTCAAAAGACTCAGCAGTGGCCTAATCTGTACCCAGTAAAGTTAGTGATAAAACACTCAAAGCTGGATTTGATAGGATTAAGCTGATTTACACCATCTGTGAATCTGTCCCCCATTAACATCAGTGGTACCAGATTTAACCAACATTACATGCTTTTGAAAATCTCACCTTAATTTGGCACTAAATAATCTGACTACAGAAAGAATAGATGTCAGAGGATAGTTAAAAATGAGAAAGTGGATCTGGTACTTCCAAAACATCAGTATGAGCTTCCCGTTCTCCTTTGTAGTATCTCTTCTTTACCAGGATTTACAGTTTTAATACATTGTGTGCATTGTGCATAATGATGTGTGGAGTGTGTGTGTAATGTTGTCTTAAGTCTAGACTCACAGAAGGGTTTACAAACAGGTCTGTGGAGCAGGATGCACAATGACTGGATGTTTGGTTTTCGTAGGGTGTGCTTGGGCACACGCTCTTTTGGAAGAGCGAGGGGAAAACCAGCACAATTTGTCTCTGTCAGAACAGGCATGATATTTTGTTACTTTTTTATTATTTCAGCAGTGGGTGATTTCATACAACCACATAAACCTAATTTTGCCTTCTTTGTATACATGTCTATACATATTTCTTTATGTACATATATAGAGATTTTTATATAAAACAGTTAGGTATCTCAATTATCCATGTCTATTTAATATTCTTTATTGGTCTATAAAGTCTAAATGAGAGAATCCTTTGGAAAACTTTTATTATATGATATACTTTATAGCAGTAGTTAAAGGACAGCTGTTATGCAATAAGAAATTGTGTGAAAGTAATTTTCTTTTTTGGAATCACCCTAATTTCTTCATTTGAGGACTGAAATAAAAGGATGAAATATCTAATTTCATTATACTCTTGTAGAAGTATTTGCTAAATTTGTCCACAGCTATGTGCTGTAGTTATATTGACCATTTCACTCTCTTTCTACTAAATCACTTTTTGGTGTTGTAAAATATGTATTTATTCTTTCAACTCACAAATATTCAATATTAAATTTATCAGGGAAAGCTTCCCATGTATTTTCAGGTTACCTCTGCTAAAACATTTACTTCAAATTTACAAGACAAATATAAACAAATACCAAAAATAATTTTCCTACTTAGAAATTTGGGAGCCCTTTCATCAAGTCAGTTTGGCTTCTACTTTAGGTATCCATGATCAGAATTTGTCTTGAGATATTTAGCTTTGATTGGAGTAGTTAACACCACCACCACCACCAAGTTTATCGGAAGTACCATGGTCATCCTTCTGCTGTCATTTGGACCAAAGGTATTTACCATTAAAAAAAAAATATCTTGCTGTAGGCAGCCTACAGAAGACACATGGCATTATCGAAGCCTCTATCAGCACTTAAGTTCTTGAAGTGGTAATTGGGATTTTAGCAACAGGACTTTGCTTGACTTTAACAGGAGTCGTATGACTAAAATTACTTCAGCCCCTTGAATACTTGCTCATTAATGGACTTAGAAAAAGAGCTCTGTGTTTGTTCAAGTGGAAAACAGATTTTTTTGCACCTTGAGCAAATTTACTTCTTTCAGCTAGCTATTGTACTTCTGTTTTTCTCTTGTTTTCTTCCACAAATAGTACAATGTTGTGATGAAAAGTTCCTGCTACAGGAATTTTCAGATGGTGTAGTACTAAGAGATAAAAGAATTTTACTGCTTTAATCTAAATTTACTCTATTTTTAAATAATATATTTTAAATAATATAAATATCCAAGTTATTGCTACAGTAGAGATTCTGCACATTTTAAAAATAATTTTTACAAGTTACTAAAATAGAGCAGACAGTCCTGGTATGGTTTGTTGCATGTAGTGCAAAAAATTGCTGTGATACCAGAAGGAGATTTTTGAACTGACAGTTTTTTTGAGGTGTAAAGCAGTGTTTTAGTTCAGCACTTCTATCATCCCTTCTCTCTAATTTTAGGAGGTTATTGATACTGCAATTAAATTGGACTCAATATTTTTTGTTTTATTATTATTTTCTACTATTAATGTTAATTGTTTAATTATTGTTAAAATGAAATATAGTTTAAGAAAAAAATCTTGAAGGGCATTTGATATGTCTAAGCAGTGGGGCATAGCGTAACTAGCAATGATGATATCATGTGGCTTCATTTTAATCTGTATTCTCATGGAGATAAGGGAATTATTAGTGTGGGCACCGTACTACAAGGCGGAAGTATACTTTTGCTTTAAAGACCCGGACTGGTCTCTCTGCAATGTGCTATGCCTGTGTGAGACCAGGAGAGGGAAGTTTGTCTAAAGTTTGGGGGAATTTCCTACATAGTTTTTTAGAAAGAGCCTAACATGCAGAAAAAGCAAATAAAGTTTGTATTCACTTTCAGATATTTCATTATGATTCTATCCTTTTGATGACAAAATGTTGGCATCCCTATCCTGTGATCTCTGTCAGTCCTGTGGAGATGCACTGTAAATGTACAGGAGGTTTCAGTCCAAAGACTTTTGTTAGGATGCTTTGGAATGGACCTGAAATTAAGCTTTATAGAAGAAGGTGCCCTTTTGAGGCCCTATTGTTAATTGGTGCTGAAGATACCAAACTGGTAAGTCAAATATTCTTTGAATTAAAAAAAAATACATACCATGGCAATAAGCTGTCAAGATTCATTGCTTTTAATTAGGAGAAATGGAAAAATGGGCTAAGTGGACATGTGCTGTTTTATGCATAATTGTGTCTAAAGGGACAGGAATTTTCTTTATTGTCCAGTCTTTTTCTCATTCTCATTGCATTTGCTCTATGAAACTCTGTATCATTTACAGCACGTGAATAACACAGAACGGTTATATCATTAAGCCCCAAATGTTTTTACTGCTGTATTGATTTGATGATGTTACTAGAAGGTCAAGGATGTCTTATGACTATATGGTAATACCCTCCATTAGCAACAGGCTTAGTCACTAGGCATGGGGCTGAGCCTCTTATAGCAGCAGAGCAAGGGCTTGGAGGAGAAGTGGGTCAGCAGCATTTTCAGCCTCTCCCTGGCAGACATACAGAAGCATTACGGAAAGCTTCAGTAGCATTAGGTTTCCATGTTAGTGCTCTCTCTCCTGGTATCTGAAGTTCTTTCCATCAAAACTCAAAATCTACAGGCAGCCAAAGGGGAAAATACCACAAATGCTGACAGCTGGTACCTGATTCTTTCTCACCATATGCATGTGTGTACATATAACCCCACCTAATTTCTGCATAGCCTGTGATGCTTGGTGAGTTTTAGGAGTGTTGTGGCTAACCATGTATATGCTCATTAGTGAGCCAGCTGCTGCCTAAATGTTCTGATTGCATTTTTCTCACTGGAAACACTAATTTTGACTTTTATTTTATCTCTAGCTACTAATTTTCACAGAACTCGTAGGAGTGTGATTATCTCGGAGACCTTAGCCCTGTGTCAAATTTGATTGAAATTGGTTGACGTGTTACAAAGTTATTAGAAGGAGAAAGGCAAGCAGGCGGACAGGCAGTGTATTCATGTAAGCTGTGTTACTTCAGGAAATCAGGCTAAAAAAGGTACTTCTATTTAAAAGCATCACTCACGTAACACTAAATCTCCCATAGCTCATATGTCCTGCAGGTATAATGGTAGGAACTATGTAGGAACTTGTTCTTACAGACATCATCCTGTAGGGTGGAAATATCCCCTGCAGCAATGGCAATATTTTAAGACTTCAGGATTAAACAGTTCCCTCTTGTATACATTTTTATAGCGCTTTTGCTATTGAAGTGTTTTTGAGTTGTGCATTAGACAGTATGACAAACAGTGCTTCTCTTATCCCTCTTTAAGGAAATAATTGTCAACCAAATCTCATGTTTGATTCGATTATTTTTATGAAGTCCATTTTGTTACATTAGCAGTAAAGAACAAAGTGCACAATGAAAACACGTGCTGTTTGGATATGGAAGGACCTCACTGCAACATCCCTCAGGTTCTTGAGTACAGAGTTACATTTATCAAGAGCTGGTTTCTTAAAGTAATTTTGGCTCTACCATTCAGATGAATATCTTACATTTAGGCATATTTGGCTAGTCCTGAGTTTTTTTGTTACCATACCAATGATATTTTGGGGCTTCATAATTGTACCGACATGCAAAAAATTCTGAAATTGAAAATTTTATTCATCTTAAATACTGTCTAGAAATATTAAGAAAGTCTTTGGAGTTCTTATCCCTGCTAGTCTACTGTGTTAGATATCTCACTACATATGACACGTCAAATCTTTCAGTGTAGCCAGTTTACTAACTACTGTGAAAGTTTTGAAATTAGCATTTAATATCGGTTAACTTGCTGACACCACTGCTTTCATGCAGAATAAATCAATGCATAAAAAAAAAAACAGCCTCCTGTCCTCCCATTCTGTTTTGAAAGACAAAGCCAAGTTTGCGTTGGTACCGTTCCATGGACTTGTGGGGTGCAGTTTGTGGAAATTAACAGAATCTTTGGGGTGGCTTTTATCAGGGAGTTGTTAGTCAAAAATACAGTTTTATATTTTTCTCAGTTTAAGTTTCAAAGTAAAGATAAGAAGGCCAGTTATAGCAAGCACCACAGAAACCACTGTTTGTGCATTGTACAATACCAGGGTTTAATTCAGTCTGTGCTGGTGCTTTTAGCTTGAGATTTGTTAGATCATTCTTCTAATCCAAAAAGAAGGAGCCTCAGGAGATCATTCTGTTGTCTTCTTGACAGAAATTCTTGAGGAAAACTTGAAGAACTGAAATAAAGCTGATCAAAAGCAGAGATTTGGACACCTGCGGATGCCATGCTGCATAATTTTAATTGTACAATAATTTTGCTCTCGATTCGCTTTCATACTTGGCATGCGAGTCAGAGGAAGTAGCTTTGTAACAGAATGCGTGAGTAGGCTTTCTGGGCGTGCTTTTCTGGTCTCCTACTTCTTTATAGGTCTATAGTTGACATCTTTTCTGAAGTGTGATGCCAAAGCTCAATCTCAGCTAAAGCCCTGCCAGAGCCATTCATTAAAATATTTAAGGGTTTTCAGGAGAGAATCCCATGACTTTTCAATACATGACAAAGAAGAGAGATTAAATACAGATATATTTAGTGAATTGTTTAGTTAAGAGACAGTATTATGAGGAGGGACTTGGAGGAGAGAGGAAAAAAGGGGCTGTAGTTTCTATAAATATGGTAGAAATTTCCTGTTTATATTGTTTCTTCCTTGTATTTTTTTACAAAGAATGTTTTGTGACTAGTAAGTTTCTAACTATATATTAACATATCTAAATAACATGACAGTTTCTGAATATTACAGCTCACTGACATTAGACTTGGTGGAGTATTTATGACTAGTGGGCCATTATACCTGGGTGCATGAACATACATATAGGAAAATACTTTTAGAAATACAGATTCCAAAATTTTGGTCCCAAACTTTTCTCGTTATCTTATTTCCTCCAGTGCCTGTTTTGCATGTTGCTCACGCTCAGCAATATAGGTGCCGGAGAGTCTATATGTGACATCATTAGAAAAAGACACCCACTGATACCCAAGCCCATTTTACCCAGTGGGACAATAAGAGAAGCTTTGTTCCTAAACCTGCAGAAATAAAATGAAATGACTTGTAGTTATGCCTTGGTTGATCTAAGCTCTAACCCTGGAAGAACTGTGGAAGGCAGAATTCTTTATTCACCACCTACCATTTGTGGCAGATAAAAAATTTATTTGCAGCTTTCCCAAGGAGAGTTTGATTTGATCAATAGAATGCTGCATTTAAACATTATAAACTATAAGTGAATTAATTCCATTGCCCTCCATCACTTTCTTTAATGACATTCAAAGAGAAGTAAAACAAAACATCCTTTGTCTTTAAATTAATCAATCCTTTCTATTTCACCTGAATTCCTAATGGATATTTAAGTCCTCATAGCAGGAAATGTCTCTAACACGAAGCTAAGATATATCACTAAGCTGTTCCAAAATGTTTAATTTGACTGTCTTGGTAAGTTGAATACTGGAGATTAATATAGCATTAAAAATACAATGAAATGTGCATTTCCCAGTTGGTTAAATAAAGACAACTTGGAATTCTTAAGTTGGTATAATTAATCAGTTAGACATATTGCCTCTATAACACTCAGGTTATATCATTTCCCACTAGGATTTTTATATAAAAAATTATTGCTTTGTAATTTAACACTAAGTGCTCCCTGTAGAAAATTAGAATACAGTCTTGTAATGTAAATAATGTAGATTGCTGTTGTGTAGGCTTAGTTGAGTCTTCCTTGTATTACAACCATATTTATAAAATTGAGTTGTAAAACATCTGACAATGATTCACTTTCTTTAAAATCTGTGGATAAGAATTTCTAAATGTTAGCAACATTATTTTCGTGAACTTTTCTTTCTATCAGTTCACCAGAACTTGTCCACACCAAGGCATTGCTTTGTGATCATGTTCTGTTGATTTAATGAACACATTTTTTCCTTGATCTCTTCAGAAAAGCAAAATGCTAAAATATTTTTAAACTACCAAATTAAACCACATAGCTTTTAGTGAAAGAGACATTCTTCCATTCTCTGACTGTGATAAAAATATAGGTAAAGTACCCTTTCATAAAGGAATAAAACTATACAGCTTTCCTGTCTATTTTGTATTCAGTTGTAGCAGCAAAAACTGTCAGTAAACCAAACTGTCCACATTCTCCACTTTACTGATTTTGCTGTATTCTTTTGGATTCCCATTAAGCTGTTCATATAGACAATTTGGTAAATAGTCTACATAGACACACTGTAAATAGAACTGTAAGGCGGATGAATGACCTGTTTTTTAATCCGCATTATAGTTTAATATGTTTTATTGGAGATAGTTTCTGACCTTGATTTTTTTTTAACTACATATTAAAAAAACCCTTAGGCATGGGAAACATCATTTTAAAAAAAATCTTTGATTCATTAATTTATCATAGTGAAAAGACAAAAATGCGTATTCCTTGAGCCATTGGGACAGTATAAAACTATGTTCCTGGAAATGAAAGACTTTAATTAGAATTCTTTGGAGGCAATGTTTTCCTTTTAACTTAATGTTACAAGAGAATGACTTCAAAGACTTCTGCTACTTCAGCTGATAGCAGAGCAACTCCCTAAGGCCAGCTCAGCCAGACAGCTCAGGGATGGTCATTCAGTACTAGATAAGGGCGTCTGTGAAGTTAATGAGTAATTCTGCCATTAAAAATGCTTTCTGTTTTTATTTGTTCATGAAAATTACAGCTTTGCCATTTTAGGTATTTATAAGTTGAGTGGGAATAGGGAAATAATGCTGGGTTTGTAAGAATGATCGGAGATGCTAAAATGGTATAGCACCAGCAAGTAAGTATTTTAAAATTAAATGCTTTTCTTGCCAAAGACTCGTTGAGGAGAAAGACTTGTTAGATCATCCCGTCAGCAATGCGCAATTGCTCCCTGAAGGAGAGCAGTTAAATTCATGTTTGAAGTATTTAAGGAGTCAGAGGTGCATCTTGCACGTCGCTGGTGCAGTTTTGCACAAGCAAGCTCTCTGGTAGCTTCACTGCCTTTTCCTCTGTAGTTTCTTTTGTTCTCCTGCTCACGTCCTGTTTACTGCAGAGGTAATTCCAGTTAAGTTTATGCACGTCAGCCTGGCTAGAGAAGAGCAGTTTTCCAACGTAATGCTTGGGAGCCGCCAGAAGCAACCCTGTCTGTGGGAGCGAGGTGTCCTGGCGATTTAGCCTGCATCCCGCAAGAGGCCGGCTCCGGGGGGCTGCAGACATGCTTGCGGCATGCTGATCTTGCTTGTCCCGGCGGCGGATGCGGGACGCGGTGCCTCCGGCTGCCAGCCCGTGGCCAACGCGCTGAGAGCAGGCAGAAGGGTGGCGGGGTGCCCAGGGCAGCCCTCCATGCTGCGCGTACCCGGCCTCGCTCACCCCTGGCCTGGCACCAGCTGGGGGGCTTGCAGCTCCGCCCCAGAGTTTTAAAAATACATGCAAGTCCTGCTCATTGGGTTTAGACCTGCCGTCCAAGGCTCAGTTTAACTGTCGGTGTAAATAAGGGCAGTAAACCTGGGCTGTCTAAGCCGGCCTGCTCTTCTCTGCCCTTGATGCCTGTAGCGAGTTTTCATGCCAGTGCTATTTCATGTCTTATTGAAGTGAAAGCTAGTACAGCTGTCTGCACCCTTCTACATGAACTATTCCTCAAAATATTTCAATAAGTTTTTTTATTGCTCATCTTGAATTCTCATCAGCTTGTTGAGAGGCTTTTGAGTTACTGTGTGGTCGGTTCTGCGCATACTACACCTAGCACTATATAGAAAGAGATTATAAAATCTTTATATCATGTCACAGATACTATTTCACGTGCATATAATTGAAATCCAGTATAATTCTATTTCATGTTAATAGGAATGAAAGTGCATAACTGCTGCTAAGTATTTAAAGTGATTAAAATCACTTTAATGGTAGTACTGTTCCTCTGAAGTGTTCTGCAGATCTGTAGAGCAGTAAGTTGAGATGGTGTCTGACACGATGACAAATCAGTTAAGTGAGTAACATTTATTTCTCTTGAAAAATACTGTAAATAGTTGAGTTGTCCTAATGCATTGCCATATTTTCTAGAGCATGGGTATTATTTCTATGTAGAAAAGTGCTGCCATATGAGACAGGTAAATTACACTCTTCATTTAGAAGGAGAATGCAGTCTGTGTGCCTCTGTCCTTCCCTTCTGACCCCCAAGAACATGAATTGACTTCAGAATTCACAGAAATCTAATTATGTGTTACTTACTTTAAGAGTGCTTTTCATCTCTGTACAAATGTATAGATTTTTAAGACCAGAAATGACCCTTATGATCATCTTGTTAGACCTCCTGCATAACACAGGCTTTAGAAATTCACTCAGTAATTTCTACATCCAACCTGCAATTTGTGGTTAACTAGAGCATATCTTTTAAGAAAGACATCCAGGCTTAATTAAAAGATTTAAAATGAAGGGGAATCAACCACATTCCCGGACTGTTTAAGTGTTCACTGTATTTTCTGGGCTGAATTTCTCTAATTACAACTTCAGCAATTCAATCGTAGGTTTTATTTCCCAAACTAAAGAATGCTTTTTTCTACTAGAAATGTTCTTCTTTTTAGATACCTAACGAGGCAGTAGTGTTCTACATTTGACATGCTGCAAACATAGTCAGAATGTCATTAAAAAAATCATGAGTGAACTACTTTACTGTACTTTTTCGTACATTTATAATGACTTGTAGTGCAAAATCATTTATTTCTTTATATTTTCTGTGCATCAACAATACACCAAAAGAATCCAAATATATTATGTTCACCAGCAATACTATAAATGTACAGTACATCTCAATTTCAGAATCCTAAACAATAAGAATCCCTGTAGAACAAAGTCTTTTAAAGGTGATGCTGTGTGCTGTTTCTTAATCTTGTTTCTCCTTGAATTTTCTTATGGTCTTGCAAATCTAGTATGACAGTTTCTTCCTAGTGAGCTTCAGGTAAAAGGGCAGGCAATGCAAATGTATTTTAGTTCGACAGAAAGAATTATAACTTAAATTTAATATATAACAACTTTGATGTAATATACATCATGATAAGAATCCTCTAGGATGCAATGCCCATGCAAAATAACTAATCATTTTCCTATCCAGAAATAATTATTTATTATTACCTTTCCTCTACATACCTTGGCATTATTGATGAAGATTTTCAAAATAAATTTAGCTTGTATTTCTTTTTGAAAATCTGTTTAAGGACTGCAGGAATTCTTTTGATTGTGGTAGTAACTCTAGAAAGAATAAAAATTAATTCTTTAAGATAAACTGGCGATAAAATCTCATTGATGGCATTGCAGACAAATGCACCTGGTAGCTGACTTGGCAATAAGCAATGGAGAAATTTTTTCCCAACACAAACATGTGATTGTGACATTTTATTAAACATTTTAAAGGGAAACTCGCAGTAAGTTTTAGCTTTTTTTCATATTGTAGGAAAAATAATTCATGCTGTAATTTAAAATGTGCAGTTAAACTCTCTCTTCCACTCCCCCCACCCTCCTTCCAGCCCTGAAATTATTTCAAAATCTCCATTATCGTTACTCTGGCTGTAACATAATCTCTAAGAACTGCCATTTTAATGCTAATTCCAAAAGTAAATGGAGCCTGCTGACATGTGCCGTATCAAGAGAAGAAGGTCAGCATAGCAGCTAGAGACACAGGAAACAGCAGGAGACTGCATTATTACTTATTAAATATATTACAGTAGACCTTACGGATTTCCAGTATGACCAGGACATTGTGCTTGAGACTGAAGTAAGAGCAGTCCATGACCTGGAAATTTATCAAACAGGAGCAAGTGAAATGTCTAGGTAAATTACCTTATTTTTCTGATTTGCACATGTTGAACCAAAACAGATTTGCATGTATTCAGTATAATACGAGAAGCCTTTTGCTGTTCCCTGTGCCTCTGGCTGTGACTCTGATCTTTTGCCTTGATGAGTGTCATTAGACCAAGCATGGGGCAATCAGTGGTTTGTGCATTCCAGCTCATGGTGTGCACATCTGCCTGCACTCACGTAAGCATACATGCAGTAAACAACTTCTCCAGACTCTATGTGATGCAGTCAGATGCATGCTTAGTCAAAAGGAATTATTTCAAGTGGAAATTATTTCATACTGCATTGATTTTTCCCCCCTAAAACTGTCGTTAGCTATGATTGTTGTTCTCACCTGGGGATTCATCATAATTCAGGTCTGTCTGCCTGTGTGCTTCAAGTCTGGCTTTCATAATGTTCAAGGCCAGGAAGGATCAATAAAGCATTTAGTCTCATTGGGACCGTGCATGTCGCATCCGTTAAATTTCAGTTGGCTATCTGCATGCTAGGACTGGCAACTTTATATAAACAGAATTATTTTTTAGAACAGCTGAGAACAGCAGAGACCAAACCAGTATCAATTTTTGAGGTCTATGCAAAATGATTAGTTCGCTGAGATGATCTCAGCAGGTGTGTCATAACGCATGCTGTAAAGGAAGATGATTTGTTTCCTCCCTCCCTGTCAGTAAGACCTACAGGATGCACTACTGCCTGACTGCACTACAAAATCACTACGGCTCTTTGTGGGCAAACAGCACATGTGAGCTGGTATCTAGAAGGAATAACACTTCAATAGTCTGTGAGCAATATGTAAAATCTCAAAGGAATTAGGAATTTCCCTTGTATTTCTGCTTCCTGTCTCCCAGAACTGAACAACCCGTCACCTTTCCTAGCACAAAAAATGTGAAAGCAGTCAGACAAACTAGAACTCATTTGATTGTTTTACACAGTGATCCAGACTCACTAGGGTTCAAATAAAGAAAGGGATGTATTTACAGTGCTGAGTTTAGCCTGGGAGAATAGATACTTTCTTAAGATTTAGGAGCGATGACTGTCTCTCCCTATAAACTCTTCCAGTGCTAGATTACTTTCTCTTCTACAGAACCATTTTTCACTTGAAGGTAGAACTAGCCTAAATTCAACTTTCAGCCACTTGATTGTGTCTCTTGCTAGTGCTAGTAAGGTTGTCTACTGCTCTTCATTACACATCTCCAGAATATCTGAGTCTACAGTGATCAAGTGTCTCTCAGTCTTTGGTTAGCTGAGTAAGTTTAGCCCCTTAAGCCTCGCATCTTAGCTTGTTGCAGCTATGGGTCTTTTTCCTTATGGTCCTACATCTGTCTTGAACTTTGGATACCAAAACTGGTCTGCTGCGTTCTCCCACTGAGCCTGTTCTCCACTTGCATGGATGTTTCCCTTTGTATACATGTGCTGATTGCTGTATAGCTTTCTTTTTTTTTGCTACAGTATTACACTGGAAACTCATGTTCTGGTAGCTATCTGCAAATATTTCTATCATCTGGCTTTTTTTTGGGGGGGGGGGGTTGGAAGCAGTGTAGCAATTTGTTGGCTTAAATTGGTCAAGGGCTGCATCACTGTTGAATGAAACAGTCTGTTTTTATTTCCCAGCCCCAGCCACATGTTCCCATCCCTTCCCATGTGTTGGCTCTAGTGTCCAAGCCGTAGCATAGTGAATCGGTTTCCTCACTGGACTAAATCTACCATGGAAGAAAACCCTTGTGGCCGTTTGGATCAGCAAGCTGATCTAGCTCCCCGTGAGGCAGTACGAGCGCTACAGCTGCATTCTGGCTAGAGCTGGGGAAAATTGCAACCCTGTTCCAGTGGGTAGCCTAATCTCAGATTAGTTTCACTCGCTTGTGACCACGTTGTCTCTCAGTACAGTGTTGTACCAAGGTTATCGTGGCTCTGGCGCGGTGCCCTACTGCTGCAGCTATACTTCTCCCAGGTCCACAAGTAGCTTGCGTGGGGGATTGCAGTCTGTATCGTTGTAGTTCTGCTGTATGGTGCCCCTTCAAACTTTTGATTTTATTCTCTCATTATCCTAAGCTGTATTTTAACTTCCCAATGTGTTATCTTGAATTTGTCAATATAAAATCTATTTTGCAGTTGTTTAGCCAGGTAGATTATTCTGTGGCAGTAGCCCGGTCTCTTTCATTATTTACTAACCCACTAATCTCTTCGCCATCTGCACACGTTTCCAAAAGAGATTTTATGTTTAGATCATTGTTTAAAAAAAAAAGAAAGGAAATAGCAGTGGACTAAGAACAGATCCCTGTGGACTTAAAAGCAGTTCTGCTCATTCATTTTGAGCCAATAAGTCATTTAAGAGAAAACATATAATATAGAATTTTAATAAAAAAGTGCTATAAAACTAGAAATACAAATCTAGATTATCGACATAATAAAAAGTGCTAACATCATTAAAAAAAGATAAAAGTTTGTTTGCTATTCCTACTTATTGACATTACTGGTATTTGTAGATCCTGATCATTAGTTGCTAGGACGTTGGATTTACTTTAGTTGTTTGTTGTTTCCAAGATTTGGTTATTGTTGGAATTTTCCATGCAAAAATTTTCCTTAGTATTTGTTTATTTTTACTATCATATTCTACTAATAATTTAAATCCTTTATTTTTCCATATTATATTAAAGGTTGGAAATGAATCTAGAAAAAGTTAAATTCTCTGTGCAGTAGCATGTGTCTAAAAGAATAATTAAAATAACTTACCATTTTGTGTCTTACGGGCTCCACTTTTTTCTTGTGGAGTCTTATTTACTCCTCAGAAGATCAAATTTTCTATAAAGTATATTGTATTTTACAACTTTGTTTCAAAATACCAACATATAACAATTACAACTTAGAATCTGTAAAGGTAAGTCAATTAATAAAAGGTAATTCTTTCTATTGTTGATATAAACAGTAATTTTAACAACAAGTATACTCACATATGTTGCTTATTAAAGATAATTTAAAATTGAGTGCAATTCTGTTTCCAACCACAGAATAGTATGGGCTTGATCTTGAGCTGCACAGCTTCAAGCAGAGCTGAAGTTGTTTCATGTGTCATGGTTTTGGACCTAAAATCTGAAATAAACAGGTTTTCAGATGAAGCCATTATATTTAAATTGTTCTTCGTCAGATGATGCAGTTACCATAAAATTTAATTTAGCACAAGTAAATTTTTAAATATATTCTAGCTGACTGACTTTATTGGTATAAATAGAAAATACATTCTAGTTTGATCTGTTTCCTGCAAAATAATGTTACTGGTTCAAAGCTACGTCAAAGCACTTAATATAGCCTTTTTGACATGTATCAATTTTTATAGACTGGCTCTGGGGTTCCTGGTATCAAGAGATGGTAGGAGAAAGTTTTTGGTTGCTAGTAGCAAAATCCCAATAAAAGCAAGGAAACAAAATAAGATAATTTGTATAGACAAATTGAGTGTAATCATTTAAAAAGAATAGTTAGGGTGCTCACACACTGTGTTGCACAGTTGTGATGAGGTATTTAGAGGTTTATCATACCTTTGTACTTTGGACCTGATTCTTAGCACAGGCAAATAGAAGGAGCTTCACTTCTCTCAGTTAAGCTGTATGTACAGAAACAAGGTCAGAGTCTGTATGAACATAAATAGGAAATCACTGTCTCTGCCCATACCTGCTAGGCTAGACAGTGTACATTTTCAAGTACATTCCCTAGTCATACACAGGTTACAAAGCACAAAGATATATGGTACATACATATGATGTCAAAATGGATCTGTTAAACAGAAACTTGTCACAGTCAAGTATCCTAAAAAAACTCTGGATGTAATCCCAGGCATTTGGGGGCTTGTAGGATCAGCAGATGGAATTTTCCTGTATGGAGGACTTGCTCAGTCTTTCTCTGAAAAGTGTTTAAGTAAATCTTTAATAGACTAACAGATCATTTTTGCGGTGACCAGTTTTACGTGTAGATTATAGTTCTTGTTTCTTTGTCAGACTAGTTCCAGATTAAGCTAGTACAAAGTACCTGTTTACAGAGAGAGGAATTAAAGCAGCACAGTGGGCACAAGCAGTGGGCTTCCCTGCAGAACACCAAAGTCATCCTCTGAGGTCCCCAGCTGGAGAGGCAGAAATGTTACCAGGCACATCTGATACTCCCTTGTCCTGAGGCGTCGACAACTTGGACATGTTGTCTCATCTGTGCTTCACTCCTCCTTCTGTATGATGTGCATAATAATGTTTTCCTGCTCCACAGTGTTATTTTGAAGCCCTCAGATACAGGCAAGATCATAACAATACAATTCCTTGATCAGACATGCTTGATTTGTGCATCCCCTAGATATGTGTTGTGAAAGTCCTACTTGTCTCTTAACTACATTTCAGGCATCAGTCTTCTGGCAACTCTTTCTCCAAGGGCTAAATAGCTCTCCTGGAATAGCTTTCTTATGATGTATTCCCTTCCTTCTGTTTACCTTAATGTGAATTCAGTTCTCTACCCTTTACCTGGATCGCTGGGAGCTTTAATTTCTGTCAGAGAATTGGAAATGTGAGAATATCAATTTAAACGGCCCAATGAAAGGAGTTTGGTCTTTCCAAAATATCTCTTTCCTCTTTTATTAGAAAATAGAGAATCATGGTATATTCTATTGCAGCTTTCTTTGAAGAGTTTTGTACAAGTTTGGTACCTTTCTGATAACTCTCTTCAAAGTAAATCATACTAACGCTTCAAAAGTTTCTTTCTTCCTCCTCCTCAGAATCAGACCTTAGGACAATAACCTGATTGCTGTATCTCACTTTAATTGCCATAATTCTTTCACTCTTTAGAACCATCTTTCTTCTAAAGATCTAATCTCAAGAGTACTTTTCAGCCTAATACAGCTTCTTCAAGCTTTCACATTTACATTTTTTCTTTCTTTTTCAACCTGTGAAATGCGAATGAAGATGTTTTTAGAGAGAAAACTGCATTCTGCAATGCCAGTCATTCTTGATATGAAGTTCACTCTGAAGACTGCTTTTTATTTTTTTTTTTCCTTTGGTGCTCCGTTCTATGATAAAATTAACATGTAGTGTTCCAACAGTTATCTCTTAAGGTGAATTTACTACTACCAACTCGAAGAGAAAAATGGCATCAATAGTTTTTCCTGTTGAAAACTGCAATTCTATGAAAGAGTCTGTTAAATAGTCAAGTAAATATGCATACATTAAAAAAAACCCCATAGTTATTCGTTATGATAAAAATCTGATTTTATAACTCAGTGCTATAGCAACTAATTACCATCACAGGACAAGAACTTTTAGCCAAGGGAAATCCAACTTACATGCACACCAATGATGAAGAGTTATAATTTGTGTATCCCACTAGAGATCCTCTGTGGTATGCAGTTCTCCATGATGGGTTCGATAAAACTGGTTAGATAAAACTTAAAATAGTTTAGGTAATTTCAAATCAGTTATGTAGCCCTACCCATTTAAGAGACAACCTGTGGTTTTATTTGCTGCTGCTTCTGTGAAGTGCTATATCTTTCCAAAGCTAAAGAGCCGTCTCTTTCGTGCTTTTTCCCATCTGTGGCTTGGTTACACCTTCCATGGATACTGTCACCGTTGAAGCAAATCTGTGTCCACCATCTGTATCCATCTGTCATGTTAAAAAGGAATGGTATAGCAGAAGGAAGGACATGTGCGAGCTAAAACTGCAATCTTAGAGAAGTAACTTTTTTACTCATAGGTAAACCTGTGCTCTGTATCATTTCTGTGGTCTTTGCTATTCTGAATTGTCCTTATTTCTGAAAGTTGCCTTTTAGGCATTAACCTAAGCATAACGCTTGAGGCTAGTTTACGTACAGATAGTCACACATAAATATACACGATATTTTTAAATGGCTGTATATCTTTTGGTATAACCTCTATGTTTATAAACACATCTGAATCAGAACTGCTGTTCATTTCAGTAACCAATTTTGAGCTTGATGTATACATTTTAAAACCAAACATCTGGTCTTCTGAATGGAGTCTTAAACTGTACACAACCCAGTGGAAAAGACTAACGTCTCTGTTTTTTTTGTGTTGAGTTATCCTGAGATCCACTTCCCGTACGCTTTTCAATTTTGTAGTGTAGATTATCCATAGAATATATTCCCTGCCTGCAGTGGGAAATGGGTTCAAAAATTTTTTTCTCAAATGTTTGTGATTGATTATATAGAATCTGCAGCAGGCAGCAGCTCTCCATAGAGGTATATGAAGTCTATGCATGGTGTTTTTCCTTCTTCAGACCTCAGTGAAAAAAATCTTTCATATGAGCACAGGATTCAGAACACTTGTCCCAGCATCTTATGACCTCGCAGCTTATGTGGCATCACTGGGTTATTATATATACTGTTGGTTGAATAACAAAAAATCAATCATAAATGCTCCTTAGAACATTAGTCTCCGTAGCATCAGCTAGGTCGCAGATCCAGGTGGGAATGAGACCTGTGTACAAAGCGAGAAGATGTGAGTGACATAGAGATTTTATTTTTCTCATGTCTTTTAGATACTGATTGCTTCTAAGTTCTATTCACATGTAGTTTGTAGTGATACATGATTTCTTCTAATCATATGTATTCCATTCTTTACTTTTACAGTGTATTTGTGAATCTCCTGTGTATTTGTGAATCGTTTCGTCACAGTGAGGTTATGGTTGTTGCTATGTTGGCAATAGGATAAACTATTCAAAAACTGCAGCTAGTGAAGAAAGAAAGTCCACTTACTTATGATGGTTTTTTTCCTAGTTTATTGAATACATCAGTAAGTCGTGTCCCTTTGTTTGTACTTTCTGCCACATACCTCATGTTTGTGAGTTCTTCAGGATAGAAAGTACCAGGATTATGTCATTTTTGTGGTCTTAATTTGAACTCGACTGCTTTGGACCTTCAGCTGTTCCAACTATGACCTCTGATGCAGACTCACGATGGTAGGCGTATGAACCAACTAAGGAATAGTTTTTCAATTTGAAAAGTGTCAAAGATGTTCCCTTTAATTATTTTCAAATCATCACTTTGTTTTTTTCTTCTCCAAGTGATATGAGTTGCTTTTGCACTAACTGTTGTAAGGGTCTGCATCCTATTACAGTCACCTGAATCACTTAGAAGTATCTTAGTACCTTACTATTATAACTTGTAAAATAATGTTCTTTCTTCATATCCATTGCTTTTGTTTTGTTTTGTTTTTCTTTTCTGCTATGTGAGAGTTCTGTGTATTTTGGTCATTTTGTCAAACCTTGCTGTTTCTGTGAGAATAGATACTCAATGTAGAGTCATAGGCGTAACTTGCGACCTAGAGAGAAGTAGTTCTAACAAACGGCTGAATCTTCAGTATTGAAGACACATCAAAAGTAGCGTGATTAAAGACAGCAGTACGGAGTTTTTGCTATTAGAGTAGAAAGACTGAATTGTTCCTAAAAGCTATGGAGTGAGGGACTCTGGAATTTGTGGTGAAAGGAAATTGAAAAGAAACAGAACATTTGGATTCATGTTTCATGAAATAATGTGTGTGACAGAATAGGAAAGCAGTCTGAGGGAAAATTGACATAATTTTTTCCAATGACTGGGAAAGGCCAGATAAATATGTCAGTGTTAACAAGTGAACTATTGTATACTTAGAGAAAAGGATTCAGAACAATTTGTAAATATTAATTTGCATTAGCCTTAAAAGAGAGTCTGTTTTATAGTGTACAAATTTTCACATTTTTCTGTAGAATCCTTTTGCGACCTTACTGATTGCAAATCTTTCTTTGAATTTCTTTAGATATATGAGAACAGTTTTCTATTTAGCTGCACTTAATTATAAAGCTATAAAATCAAAGATTTCCTACTGTATTTTGTTACAGCCACAAGAGAAATACTAAAGTCTAAGTCTTGCAGATGTAAAGGAGAATGAGGGAACAAAAGAGAGATGATAAGATCCTAAGAGTGTTAACAAAATAGACAAAAAGCAACAAAAGCAGCAAAGACAGAACTGGTAAATATTTTTTTCAACTAAAAAATAAGGGACATTCTTTAATGAGGATGTTCACAGGCTAATAGGGGCCATGAGTTAGGAAGGTAAAAAGGAAGAATATCGTACTTTAGTAATTGGAATAAGTGTGCCATCTGCTAATCCTGAGTAAATCAATATTAAATCATGGAAATATAAAATATTTGTGAATAAATAAAGCACATTAAATGGAAAACAATTCAGTTTTAGCAGAAAGCCAAAAATGGGGAAATGAAGGACTCCTAACAGATGGCCTGATCCTGAAGCTTACTTCTGGACAGTGAGTGGATCCTAGAACCCAAGTGTAGGCAGGTGTAGCATCAGGCCCTCCAAATCTTAAGTTTTAGCAATAGAAGTGCTTTTTAGCCATTAGCCGATAGAAGAAGCTTTTTAGCCATTCTGTCATTGCTACATGCTAACCCCACAATTTCATTATTATTCAGTGGTGATCATCTGAACTGTTTCTTTCATTTTTTTGTGCTTATTGAACCGTTTAGTGTTGCATACTGTTCTGAGCAATTTCTATCAAGCCAAAATTATTACAATCTCAAAATGAGAGAAAACTAAGCACTCTTGCTTGATATGCTTCAGTTCATGGCTTTTATTAACAGGGTGGTTCAGAGAAGCTCTCAAGAACAATGCTGACTTTAAGCACTTTAGCATCAGTGGGAGTTCTCACATTCTGAGGTTAGACACATGTTTTAGATGTCTAGAAATCTGATTTGTGTAAGAGGAGGAAAAAATTGAAAGGAGAATATATTTGGATGTTTGACTTATTGCATAGTCATTTAACTTTACTTAATCCTTTCACCCAGGTGACTTTTTTGTAGTACTTTCTTCATTTCAGCTGCATATTTTCATCTCTAATTAAAGAAAATATCTGTTTCAGGTAAAATATGAAATACAGAGTTGAGTAATAGTCTAAACATAAGCACATGCAGGTAGGTAGGCATGTATGGGAGCAAGGTTTGTTTTTCACTTGTTTTCCCTAACAGCCAGTAGAGATTGCTATGAACATTGAAGAGTCTGATTCTTTTCCTTTAAGTTAGATCCTGCAAAGCTTCTTTTTCTAAAACTCCTTATTTCCTCTAGCTTGTGCTGCTGTTTACTCCAAGAAATCCTATAGATAAGCATGTAAATATTTAACCCATCAGTCATGTGGGTGGTATGGTGCATTAATGCAGCTTGCATGATGTGACATCATTTATGTAGTTAGCCTTGATGGCTGCAGTGAAGCACAAGTATGAGCTGTCTTTGCCCATACACTTATTTTGTTTTCAAACCTGAAGGTCAGATCTGTATGACACTTTCCTACTATTGATCTGTTTAGCAGAATGGAGATATTAGAGCACTCAGGAACGGAGATTTGAATGTTGCTGCCGAGAAGCAGAGGAAAAACAAGGAAGAATCACAGAAAGCACAAGGAGTAACAGGGATAAAGTGCAAAAGTGTTTGAATTGTATCTTCTGGAAAGCAAATTTCAATGATCAAATAATTTATAACCTTAGTATGAGGAGAGGAATTACAGAGGCAGTGCTCCTTTTTTCTCTGTTTTTGATGAAAGAATTTTTGGATGCAAAAATCCATGTCCAGTATGTCTTTGTCATTACATATAGGGGCAGTATGCCTTTCCTCAAGAATAGGGAAGTTAGGTTTATATAATTTTTAATGGACCTTATGAGCACTTTGACAAACATCTGATGGCTGCTGTGCTCTTATAAACAGGACTTCTTTTCTTGTTCTTCCAGGATCAGTTGCTGGCAACTGTTCTTTAGTCCATAAACTGTTGATATTTCCAAACTTCCAGCCAAATTCATGCTCAAGAGGATGCATGCATCTGCAGTCTCTAAAGAGCTAAATATCGGCCAGTTACATTGAAGAACTTCCTTTTAAAAGTATGTTAAAGTTATTAGGAGTGCTTCCTGAAAGACCTGAAAGAAATTGATACTGGACATTGGCTAAACATATGCCAAAGTGTATTAATTTGATTAGTTCTACCTGCACCTTCAAATAACTGAAAATACATAGTTGAAAACATAATTATTAAGAACACCTAGCCTTTTTCCCCTCCTCAGTTGATATTTCAAGATGTCATCATAGATAGGATTCAGAATTATAAATCATCTCATATGCACACTGCGAATGGCCATAGAAGAACTAGAAGGGCAACATGAAAAGTGTTTGAAAGCCTTTGGAATTTGTCTGTTCATTTCTTTTCTTCCTTTTTATTCTAAGGATTAAGAGAACAGAGTGCAAAGTTCAGACAAGAAAGAATGCTAAAAACATTTCTTGGATTGTCTTTAAATACTAGTCCCATTGATTCTGGCTGCTGGACTGCACAATTGTCAAATTCATTTCTGGACTGCCTTTTCCCATTAAATAGTCTCTGAGTTCTGCATTCAAATTGACAGACTCCATTTTTTTATTAATGGGATCAATTCCTGTATGAAAACTTTCATCACAGAAAAAGTGTTGTTGAAGTAAAGGATATGCTCAGCACATTCAGGGGTTCTCCCTCTCACCATATCCAGCACCTGCCTGGTGGTATGGCATGGTAAGAACATACATAGAAAGCAAGCTTCATTCTGCTTCTCAAATCATTCCCTATCTTTGTGTTCACTGGCACTTTCAGGCAAATACTCTTCCTTAAAATGTAAGATACTTTAATTTAATGAAATTTAGGTAAGCTATAGATTTAAATGAGCTTCTAACATTTCTGTGTAGTTCAATCCTTTTATTGAAATTAGCATGCATGATGTTTTTCTCAGAGACAATGATATGTTAACATGGAGCCTACTGAGAAGTACAGACATAGCAAATACGATTCATAGTTTTGTTGGTGGTTTTTTTTGATTTTTTTTTTAACTCCAGTTAGTGGAGTGAAAAACCAGTGGTAGAAAAAGTTTTTTGTTACATACTGATCTACAAATTGTTTTCCAGGAGGTGCCTAGTTAATTTTGGAAAACTATTCGTTTATCCCTGAATCCTTTTCTGATTTCTACCTCCTACTGACACAAATTCATTATGGGGCTATAAGAAGAGATAATTACCCCTGCCTTCAGTAAAGAATTTTCATTGTAATCCAACAGTTAATGTTACTCTGAATATTTCCCCTGAATATTTGTAGTTTTATAAATTTTCATGGAATTGTATATTAAGTCAGCATCTGTAGTATTTTCATTTCTATTTGATTTTTTTTCTTATCTCTGTTATAAATGGAATGCTGCTTTGGAAGCCCATCATGGACAGATACAATGTTGTGTGGGAAAAATAGATATAAAGGATATGAAAGACAATCTTGGCTGCAGCAACGTAACAATCAGAGAATGAAATCAAACCAAAACAAAGACGATGATAAATGCAGACTTAGAGAGGATTTTTCTTTCACTGCATACCTTAACTATCACGTCTTTACTATTGCTGAAAGTACAAGTGAAGATTTGTTCTGGGGGAAGTTCATGCAGACACCACTCTCTGATGGTTGCATGGAACCCCCAAATGCATTAGCATTTTAATTGCATTCTTGCCCTTCAATTGCAAATTCTGCCTCATTCGCAAATGGTAATAATCCAGACCTCCTGTGAATCACCAGGGCTAAACAAAATATCTGTATGTGTAGCTTGAAAAAGTCTTGGAAAAGAAACTTTAGTCATAAGCTAAATAAAGTAATATAAGTAAAGTAATGATATTAAAATTATCTCCTGTAAAACTATTTGTCAGTACTTAGTGAAATTTTGCCTACCTAACGTGTGTAGGATTTTTATTTTTATTCCATTCTGATGTACATGGTCTATGATGCTAAATGATTTAACATATGCTTAGATTACTATGATATCATTTTACTTGTTTTTTTGCTCATGTAATTTCTTAAATAAGCATCTTCTATTTTCTTATTTAAATTTTAAAATATTCCTTCTCACCTTCTCTGCTATCTCTCACATTGGTCCCCAGTATTTAGGTTTGCATAGTCTAATTATCCTTAAATTCCTGGGATTTCTTTTCTTCCTTGATCGAGATTTTAGAAGGCTTAGATGAGGATGACAGTGCCTCAGGATTCTTTTATTGCAGATTAGAGTAATTTCTCTACATACATGCCAGACAGAAAATGTAGAACTGCTTTGCTGAGGAAAAGAAAAAGCTCTTTATAATAGAGTTCTAGTATTTACTGAATTTGAGCTTTGTTGGAGGAATTGCAAAAGGCTCATACAGTGGAAATGCCTGTGTATTTATGCATTGTATCAGCTAATGCAGCATTGCACCACATAGTGGTTAGAGCAGGTTTGAGAAACTTCCTCTTCCTTGTCTCCTCTCTTTTCACTCTCCTCTTCTGTCCCTGACCTTGAAGAACATTACATGGAAAGCAGGTCACAGAAAAACAAATTATTCCTGACCTGCTAATTTGCTTAGAGTGACTTGATTATGGCACTGAAGTTTTCCACAAACAGAGAAGAATGGTTCTTTTGCAGAATTAAACACTTACTTACATTCATGGGTGATTGGGAGTCTAGGGTATACAAGAGCTGATATTTTTTGAGTTACGGAAATTCTCTGATGAATTTACTTAAGGAGAAGATAACCCTTCTTCTGAGGGCATTAGAACTGTACTGCAACATTGGCTGTAACTTCTGTAAGTGAAGGGTTACTGTGCCTAACAACCTGAATTGCTGCAGTCAAGGCCAAGGAATCAAATTAGGAAAATGCTGCTTATAATATCTGAAAGTTCAATGTTGAGTTATTTTGCTTTGGTTAGTGTTAAAACAGCCAGCTACATTGTTGTGCAGTAGCTTGATACCACATTTCATTACCTCAATAAAAGGAAAAGTTCAGGAATAAATTATGAAAAGAAGAGAATAAAAGGAATAGGAAAGTCATGGTCATTGTTGTACGTACAGCTGATTCCTTGTGGCAAGAGATCTTGGGAGAGAAGGCTTTTGACTGCTCTAAGTGAAGACAGTGTTGGTTAGAAAGAAGTAGATGGCAGTTGGCTGGAGGTGCACAGACTGAAAAAAGTGTCCCAAGCAAGCTAATAGCCTGAGCCACATCTGTTGCTGCCTTTTTTATTGGAAATTTTCACATGAAAACCTAGTTTGCAAGCAGGAGTTTGGAATAATTTTTCTTTACATTGGACCCGGAGTTCCCTGCAAAAAGCAATTAAAACCATATGTATCACTTTTTTGGATGCATACTTCCCTTTGTCCCTCGTAGACCTGGGAGCATTACGAGTAACATAAGAGTTGAATTATGAAAGTAGTTACAGAATGAAGTTACTTTTCCAAAGCATTTTACAGAATAATTTTTTCACCAGATGCGTTTGCCTGCATGGATTTTTCCTTTGTTTTTAAAGAATGTGGAAATCCTGGTATGATACTTCACCTTTGGCTTTCCTGGCAGCAGTTACTGACCTTCAATGGTTTTAATGTTTTTTTAAATGCCAGTCCTAAAACACGCATTCTGTTATTTAACACCTACTGAGCGATTAGGCAAATACATACTGATTTGTGTGGCTATGAAAACCGCATGACTGGAAGCCAATCAAATCGATCACTTCAGCCAATTAGACTTGCACGGCACATGGTTAGCCCATTTTATTCACTCCTACAGAGTAAAGAAAGCTGGCGGCTAATAGTTGTTGTATGATGAAAGCCTCTATGCTTACTGGTGTGATATCACTGCTGTGAAGGACATGTCTTGTAACATATTTAACGATCTTTTCAAGAATATAGCTCTGAGTTACTGAGACAAGAAAAAAATGTTGGCACAAGTAGCATTTGGTTGAGAAGTAGCAGCTCCTGGCCAAATAAAATGCTTTAGATTAAAGTTTGGATTCAGCAATGTATTTCTAAAGGAAAACTGTTGACAAGGCTACAAATATTTTGAAGGGTTAGGGTGCGATAGAATTGATCTCAACTGGTAGGTTGAGATGCAAGGCAGAAGGGTGAGACTAAGACTGGGCTATTTTGTTGTGCTCATCAGGACCCAGAGTCCGATCTGATTCAGTGTTCCTACACTGGCTTTTGCGTTGAAAACAACAACAAAAAAAGCTCTGAGGTTTCTTTCCATTTTGCAGCTAAGGTGTCTTAATGCCTTATATTCCTGTTGTAGTGGTGGGCCTCTTCCCCCTGTTAAATCAGTATGCACATGCAAATGGCTTTGGTATGAGACTTAGCTAAATGCGATACGCTGCCTGCGGTCTTGAGGATTAATTCCTCAGACCATTGTCATTTATGCTCCTTCTTTTCTTCTGCTCTAAGATTCTCCATTTATAAATCATTCTTTGGTGCTGAGATCCCCTTTTCAACTCATTTAAGCTACAGCATTGGGAACGAGTTCCCTCCTCCAAAAGGTCAGGCTTGTTTATTGTTAGTGAAAAGAGGTTTTTTTTTTTAACTTCCAAGTCCATCCTCCTATTCCGTGCCACAACTAGCTTTGCTTCTCTCTGAATTGACCAGCAAGAGTGCTGTTGAAGTTTATGTAGCTTAGTCCTTTCCCTGTGAAAATGGCCAGCAAAGCAAATATCCCAAGGCCCTTTCTGTGCCTGCATGTTCTGTCCTGGTTAAAATAATGTGTTTTAGTAATGCTCCCACATGGGGGAGAGAGAGGGAGGGAATCATGTAATCCTAATGTAGGAATAGCATCTCTGGAAAAGTTGGTATTGAAAGACAAAGTTATTTAAAATTGTTAAATTGTTATTTTATGCAGGGTTGCAAAACACCTGAGAAATAGAGCTTAAGATTCTCTTTTTTAAAACATATTTACTTACTGCTTTGTTTATTTGGGTTATATTTGACCTGTGTTATCCATCACTTCTCCATTATGGAAACTCAGTTCCTTAAGTCTTATCTCTAGCCTTAGAATACGATGTAGTCTTCCTTTTTTTTTAGTAGCAGGGCAGGTTACTCTTTATCAGCGGTTAGACCTTGCAAATGTTTCCCGTGTAGTCATATATAAAATGACTGATATGGCGTGAACTTCAGTATGACAAATAACCTTCAAATGCCAGAATCTTATTTTCGATTTCTCTTTAACTCTTCAATGCATATATATCTTTCTATGATATGACAGTTCAAGATGAACTAATTAAAATTATTATTTTTTTTTTAGAAATAATTACAGTATTTTAAGAAGGAATGCAGGAAGGTAGGAATGATAAACTATGAAGTGCTGTGCTATAATGCACAATGAACAAAGCTGCGTAAGGAACTCTACAGAAACCATTGTTTCAATCTCTTTGGTGGTACTAATGTCTATTATTTAAAAGCATAAAATAGCAAGTGGAACTGATGTGCCAGTGCAGCCTGTGCTCCATGTTAAGAAGAACAGACTTCATGATTTTGAAGTTAGGTGCATGCTGGAGTTCCTCACTGCTTCAGCAGTGACTTTAAGAGTTACCCAGAGACCTATCATTAACTCCCAAAGCCACCAGGTGTTTGTTGCCGCAGGAAAATGATAGGGAGAATGCTTTTTGTTCAAAATGATAGGGACGAGCTGTTTTTAGAAATGTGGTTCTGTTTCAGAAGTCTTTCTGTAACAGCAGCAAGCAAAGTTACTGTATGTAAATACTACTGAATTTATAGGTCTGATATCCTGTCTTTACAGCAAGTAGGTCCTTGCTGATTCCTTAATCCTTACTTATATTTTTCCTTTATATTGTGTATCGTCATTAGCAGCATAAGTTTTCTGGAAAAGTTCCTAACTTGCTAACATTTTAGTATGGTTGCATAGGTGCAAGGCAGAAGGATGAGACTAAGACTGGGCTATTTTGTTGTGCTCATCAGGACACAGAGTCTGATCTGATTCAGTGTTTTTGCATTGGCTTTTGCGCTGAAAACAACAACAAAAAAATCCCATCACCCTCTGTCTTCAACCTCCTAAAAAAAGCCCAAAACAAAAAAAGACAAAAGAGAGAGTGAAAGAGAGTGAGCAAGCGAGCAATCTTTTTCACTAAAGCTAAGGATTAAATCTAAAGCAAGCTCAATGCCCAGTTTTATAGCAGCTGGTGCTGTATTTTCTTATGGAACTGCAAGCATGTTTTGAGCTGGCAGGATTGCCTAGGCTGTCTAGGTAGACGTGTCAATGTCTTTAAAACTTACTGGAAAAGTGAAGAGAATCTACTCATATTTAAGCTTTATTCAAGAGAAAGAACTAGCATTTAAGGAATTCTGTATTCCAGACAATAGGGAACAAAGCTACTACTGACTTCTACAAATCATTTTAAAACTTAGACTTAAACAAGATGTTAAGAAGAGTACTGCTAGCTAAATAAGAGGAAGATGAAGAGATCTGCTGTGCTGAGACTTGCACCACAGATTGACTCATTGCTGGAAAGGAGCTATCAAAGTAACGATGCCAGAGTCAGCTCAGAAACCAGAACAGCGTGCCAAAGGCAGAAGTTGTGAGAATGCTTATGAGTGCAAGCTTTTTGGAACTTAGTCCAAAAAGCGCAGCAGAGAAATCTAGAGGACTGCAGAAGGCAGGCTTGCCCAGAGATGTCTGAACTGTCCATAGAAAAAAGGATCGGGAACCACAGTTATTGGGAAGGCTTCCAGGAGGGAACAGCATTTTACCAGAAGACAGAAAGATTATTTTTCCAGTGAACTCACCAGAAGCCAAGTATTGGCAAGCTGATCCAGGATGTGCCAGATCCTGAGGCAGTTGTAAAATGAAAATCAGTTGTATTTTACTTTATTTGTTAGGAATTCACTGAGGAAACAGAAGTTTTCTTTCATTTTAGACCTTCTTTCAGTTTTGCTTTTTTAGACTGGAGAATACACAATCATTACTTCTTATGTTTTGATGAATAAAAATGTCCATATATGAATTTTGCTGCAAAGAAATGCATAATATGAAAATTCATAATAGTTCCAATATATACGAGTATGCAAAAATGAAACAAAACAAAAACATTGACAGCAAAAACTTTTCCTCTTCTTTTCAGAAAACAGCAGCAAGTGTTGCTGTAGATTTTGGGGTGATAGGTAACTGTCTTGTAATGCTAATGGGATATTCCTGAAATGAGATCCAGCTGTGTGTTCCCTGTTTTGTGCCACTGTTTTATCAGTTTGCACATTGCAATTGTTTTTCATTGATCTGACACCATCTTCAAACTAAAAATTGCACCCTGATTCTGAAGAGTCCAAAATGCATCTTGGAGGACAAATGCAACCCTATAGTTTTGCCTATTTCTAAAAAAAAAAGGAAAGCTTGTTCAAAGGATATGCTTGATGTCTGTCAAATTATATTAAGTTTATTCTTTTTTAAGACAGTTATAGAGGCAGGTAAATCACATTTATTCTAGCAAAGTAAAAGAATAGGCATGTGAGAACAATAGTGGAACTGAATTTGGAAAATGAATATGTTAACGAGACCTAATTAGGACACAATTCTAATCCTGAACACTAAACAGGGTTGGGTACTGCTCATCTTTCTCAATAGGGAGCATTGGTAACATTGTTCAAGCACACACACTGGAGACCAGCTTCTCAGATCAACCCCCTCCCTTGGTTGGTTATTGGCTTCTAATTATATTCCTGATTCAGCAGATAGCCACTGTCAGCAGATGAGCTTTCAAATCTAGTCTAGTCTGTCTTCAAATCTGGTGATATCTTTAAATATTCTGTGTGTTGTTGAACATGCAGTTGAGATGTTTGTAGAGTCATCCTGGACAGGGTTAATTTTGATATTTACACCTCATATGTTCATTTTTCTGGCTTCTCTTGACACTTGCCTCTCTGCCCCCTTGCTAAGTACATGGAAAATGCAGTACTCACCTAGGAGGTGTTTCTTTTACCAAAGGACTTCTTGCATTCAACTGAAGTGCTTTTTACTTAGTATATTGTATTTGCAAACTCTCAAAAAAGATCATAATGCCCCCAGCATTTGAGAAAGAGATAACATGACACTTGAATATAAAGAAGTGATAAAACTGAGAATGGTCTTTCAAAAGTCCGTGTACACAGACACATAGTTGCGCTCAGCTTCAGAGGCCCTGTCTCAACAACTATTTTATTGACTCATTGAAATAGGAAAAAATACTGCATGTTCTATCAGAAATAAATTGTACAGCAAAACTGCATGGCTCATTTTTCTTTTGAAAAGAGCTAGGCCAACTTCATAGATGTGAACAGAAAACATATTTCATCTTAAATAACTAATTCAGGTTATTGTGTCTATGTCGATATTCACAGAGTTTGTACTATACTTCCATGCTATTTGTTTTCTGAACATTGAGAGGTTGTAATATGCAAATTACTGCATCTATACAAACCTACTGAGAATGTAACATTTCTTTGCTCTACTGTACATTCTGATATTCTTTATTTTCAGCATATAGCCTGAGGATATATGACTGCTGTGCCCTCAATATTGGATGCATATAGCTCTTCATCTTCTTTAATTATTACCCAGATCTCTCTAGCAGAGATGATTAAGTGAATTGTACTCAACTCTCACTCTATACAGGAAAGAGATTGACTGCTAGATTTGGGAGAGCAAAGGAAAGCAGCCTGTAAGTGAGGCAGAGCTGAAAATTTTTCCAGTTATGATTGCAGATTTTTTTTTAATTGTTACTATTTCTAGATCCAATATTTCTGTTGAGGGCTTTTCTTTTGTGAGTATTTCATGAAGGGCTAACAATATGGTCACTGCACTGCAAAACTGAGCTGTTGTTAAGAGTATTTGAAAATGTAACTGCATTTTTGACTCTTTGGCTGCATTTTCCATAGAAGGCAGCAAAATTGCCCTTTTAACCTCAGGATTTGGTATAAAAATAGCAATCCTTGCTCTCTTTGGCTTAAACAGTCAAGTTGTGCAAGTTCTATATTGTGTAGCACATGGGAAGCTTTCCTGGAGGGGTACGGAGGAGAGCTCCTGTGACCTACTGCAAACTAGTGTTAAGAAGAGATGTATAACTAGCGTTTGGAATAGATTTGTTGTGAACTCAAGATGGTGATCTCTTTCTTGGATGTAAATCAGGCTCTCGCTTCATTGTCGTGTTGAGCTTGCTGCAGCACATGAGGGAAGAAATGCAGGGTATAAAAGGCAGATATGCTGGGGCCTTCTGTGGAGTAAATATTTCATGCCGAGTGGAGCAGGGGAGAGTGGGACTGGATTCTGCTGCCCCTCAAGATCTCTCACAGTCCTTTGTTTTTATGTGCCTCAGATGACACTTGTCACATTATAATTTCCAGATGGCTTTTGAAGTTGGATGTAGCAAAGTGTTTTTACTGCTGGCTTTGCTAAATGGCTCTTATATTGGTCCCAGGGAGCCCAAACTTCTTAATGTTATCAGCAGAGGGAAGGCTCATCTCTCTAGTTAGAGTTGAGGGCTGTTTTGTGATGTTATTTGTTTCCAACTGTCTATGGGTTCTAATTCATTACGGTACTTAGGATTTCATGCGTATTTTGTCAGTTGCAGATGTTGAAATTACCCATTAACATATGGTGTAGAGAAAATTGGAAAACATATTATGTATATAAGTGCACCGTGAGAAAGGGGTGCTGTGAGCACACCCAGGAGAAATTATATCCATGTATGCAGAGAAAGGGATCTTCGCTGCACTGAAGTCCGAGATAAAGGTTCCATTGACTTCAGTGGGTAAGAGTTTGGCCTAGAGAAAATAAGAAACATGTCTTATATAAAGTGAAGTCAAGACGTATGTCGTGTGCCCCACAGAAGGAGGATATATAAGATAGTTGTGTAAATATTTCAAAGGAACCGCTATGCGTGTTGACCTTATGTTTGTTTGTTTCATGGAAAACTCATGCAGCTGCTTTTCGTAATTGTGTTCACATCTGCTGCTGCCATGTCACTTTTTAGCCTGGTTTCCGAAGGAAATGAGGTTTATGTGATTACACTATGCATGTCTATGTGCATGCACACGTGCACCCACACACATGCGAGTGTTTCCCTCAACTACATTTTTTTAATCTACTGGGCAATTTCAACCAAATTCTGTGGGGTGAAAGAGGGGCCAGTTTCTCAGATACTCAGTTCCTACAAAATTTTTTTTGAAATATGGGCAGCTAGATAACAAAGTAGGAGAGAAAGAGAGACCTTGGAGCAAGTATTATACCTGAGTTCAGCCCTTAGGAGACACCAGAGGTAGGAGCTGGTATAAATGACCTAAGTAGGGAAAAGCTACAGTTTAAGTCCCCACCTTGTTAGATGCTAGAGTAACCAGTTATGAGGTATAAATCCACAAATGATCAGAAATTCATTAATTCATTAATTTTGCATAAACCTGTTTGCCTTGTCTACTGAATTGTCTATTAAAAGAAATCCGCTCATTTTTATGTAGTAAAATACATAAAGACTCTAAAGAGGAAGCTTTAGATTTAGGAGAGGAAGAAAACATGATAGGATGGTAATATTTTTTATTGACATGAGCTTTTGGTGTATTTTGTGTGAAAGCTCTAAGTTATTTTTGCAGTTCATCCTAGGCAAAGGCAAATAAAGCCATTATGTTACACCCAAACACCATGAATTCTCTCTCTATCACATAATTTACATGGAAGAAAAATGTTAATTCATAAAACTCTTGAATTATTTCTCAGTTGTATTGGTATTATTTCTCATTTCTTTATTTGCTTGAGTGAATTCCCCTCATCAAATCCACCTGTGTGGAACTAGAAAAGAAAGGAAAATTGTAAGCAATAAAATGTAGAAACCGTCAGAATTGCCTTATGATTTCCATAAATTCTTTTTTGTTGAGAAGTGTGACTGATGTGTATAAAGAGATGTATATTTGGGGGGGCAGGGTATATACATACAAATATATGTGTGTGTGTGTGTGTGTATAGATATGTGTATATATATAGAGAGAGAATAACCCAGAGTAGAAGCAAGATCTCTCTTATCGGAAACAGAATTTGTAACTCACTAAATGATTAAAAAAAAAAAGCCTCTCTTTCCAACCCTAATGGGCTGGAAGTATTACACCTTAAACTTGTCACTGTTCCACGCTGAGTATTGTTTGTCCTGTGTCTAAGGGAAGTGTCATTTGGAATGGGAGGTGGATATTCTGGGGATAAAGGGATAGTTGGAAATTCTGCGCTGCAAGGGAAGAAAAGGAAATCTTTCCTGGTTGTGAAGGGGCTTTTATTATTTTTAAGAAGTGATTGAAGCTGTTCAAATGTTTCAGTGTTAGGAAAGTTGGAAATGGCCTTAGGGAAAATGGATTAGTGGTCACAGAACTGGAGAGCAGGTGAGCGGTCAATGGTATGTGATGAATTAAACTTACCGAACAGTTACAAGCTTCATTACAAGGTTTTAGATTTATTACATGACTTTGCAGTATATTTGTCTTTAAAGTAATAAAAAAATAAATGCAGACTCTTTGGGGCAAAGAAGATGCCTTATTTAGGCGTGCTGTATGTGGAATGTTACTGATTCTACCAGACAAAATGCTTAAATGTTTTTTGTGATTAAATTTATGGACGTAACCCCAAGCAACATAAATATTTGTCTCAGGATAGCATGTATAACGGATATACAGAGAGAGTGAGCGAATGGCTGTATCTGTATGCACACAAAACTTTCTCACAAGGAGAATTTGCACATGTTCCATCACGTAGAAATAATCTTTTGAAAACTGAGGGAAAAAATAATTTAATAACATGCCATAGTTTGGCTGGAATGCATCATGATTTAAGTTCAATAACTGCAGGCTCTTTGAGTACAGTACAAGTAATGGGAGAGAAAGGATATAGCAGAAAAAGCCAGCAGTCCTGGATCTCCTATTTATCTGAACATCACCAAAAGGACACTTCATTTGATATCTTGGCATTTCTTTGTTTTTATATATTTGGCTGGTATATATCCAGGAAGAAACAGTGCAGTTTCTTTGAACTTCGTTGCTGAACATCTGTAAAAGTTTACTTGGCACATGGTAGCAATTTTAAAGCTGTGTGTATGGCAAAGATATGTATGTGTCTCTGTACACAAGATAAGCGGGTGAATCTACCACATTTGTCTTAAACATTTCATTTGTCCAGAGTTGTTTTTCTTGAAATGGTATATCAAGTTAAAAATATTATATTGACAAGATTTTTTCTATATGTAAGTGTACTTTCAAACATAATGCCAAAAGTTGATCCTACCTTGGTTTTAGTGTTTTCAATTTATCTATATATAGAGAAAGATATGGATATATATATATATCATTTAATGGAGACACTGAGAACCAATTTACTTTTATTTATAAAAGCGATCTGCAACTAAACAATTTAATTTTCTGATTTGCGTACACTAATATAAGTGAGAATGTTTGGATTACTGGCTCTGCATGTAAATCCCAATTTTCCTCAAACACTGAACTGTCATTTTTTTTAATCTAACCCAATCATGGTCCTTCATTTTCTCATGATCTAGTGATAAGACACTTACCATGAAAGTATACAGATATTTTCTTAAAATCTATTTCCTATTTCTCTCATAAAAGGTTTGCTAGTGATAAATATATGTTTTGGGACTCAGTTCCCATTTCAGGGGACCTCACATAAAATCAGCAGGCTCTGGGCAGATGCAGGAGACTTGCTCTCAGCCCCGTGTTGCTGCTGGGGATTGCCTCACTTTACAGAGCAGCACAAATCATTGCAAATAATAACTCGGAAGCGGAGAAGGAGGCCTGCAAAAACAGCTCATGGAAAGGGCCACGGAGAGGTGGTCATGGTCAAGGTCAGAGGCGGAGGAGTACTGGCAAGGAGTAGGGCTGGAACGCTTCTGCTTAGAGCTTGGATTCAGTGTTTGGCAGAGTATATTTGTTTGGTTTAGGCTGAAGCTTCAGTTTTGAATTTCATGTCATAAAAACTTTTTGAGTTGTTGATTAAATCAAATCAGTCCGCCCTCTTAAAGGAGGTTATTTTTGCCACTCGCCAGGCATTTGTTTTGAAATGAAGAACACCAGATTTTGGTATGTCCTACGAATTTATTACCCATTTGGGTTCTAACTGGTGATAATTTGTAGCCACGTAGCTAATGCTGAAGCGTAGCACTAAAACACTTGCCGCTTTCAGAGAGTTACTTGTGTTTTAGTCGTAGGTCCATGAATAAGTGCAGAGCTTACTGTGTTTTTACATTTGTGTCAATGTTTACAAAAATATCTGTATTTTGCAATAATTTGCTATGCAAATTTTTATTCATATTCTAAGATCTGCTCTGAAAGCTCTGACATTTGCCTTTGTAATTCTGTAGTAGAATCATCAGAAAATATTGTACTTAAATTGAGTGAAAAATGCAACACTTTTTACTTTCCCTCCCTGTGGGGGAAAATGCAGTGCAGGTCCTTGATGTTGATGTTCTGAGAGTCCAGTATTTGCATTAGGAAATACTTCATATCTCCTAGTGGGAATAATTAAACTGGATTCCTGTGGTGTGAATGGATGCCATAGCGTTTATTGTGCTCCATTTTTTCATGTGTAATTGAACAGCTTTGTAGTGAGAGAATAAAGGTTATGTATGTGCAAGTTTATCTGTGTACTAGGTTTCAGTTAGAGGAAGCATCAATTCCCTCTACTTTTTCCAGATCGGCTGAAGCTTGTATGCAAAGAACATGCTAATTTACTCCTCCAACATTACACTGAGAATGAGGTTTTGGGTTTTTTTTTTTAACAACATTTTTTTGGCCTCAATTACTAAATATCTGGGAAACATGCAGGTAAAAAGAGATGTATCTTAAAAGAACTGAAGGAATAACTCCCAATGTACTTGCAAAAGAATTCATAGCACATAGTATTTGCTTTTTGATGATCGCATAGGCTAATGTACAGCACAGCTGAAAATCTCCAGGGAGCAGATGAGCTCAGCATCCTTTGGACAAAGAGGTTTAGCAGATGCACTGTTACTTTTAAAAAAGATGTTATCGTTGTATTAGGCTGCAAATGGTTTTGATGTCTCTAAAATAACCTTTGAAGAGCTCCAGCTTCCTGTGCGGTGATACGGTCAGCAGCACTGTGCGTTCCAAGCGGTCGCGTGCTCCAAATCATCTGCCTCTAATACTGCGGCTTGCCAAAAAAGTAAAAAAAAAAAAAATAATAATAATTTTTTTTTTTTTGTGGCAGGGGGAGAGGAGATGGAAACCTAATGTCACTGGAGGTTCCAGTCTCTGCAAATGAGAAATAAGACTGAATCTTTGTAGACTGTTTTGGAAGAGCTTATCTTGCCTTCATTCTGATTTCACACTTAAGAAGTTTTACAGTAGGCTTGATTTATTTGGCAATTATGGCAGTTCTGTGTAAAACAGTGTGCAAATTTTCTTTAGTTTAAAGATGACTCAGCTATGGAGGAAAGAGTGGGAAGCCAGTAGCAATAAAACTTTTTACCAAAACTCAAGTAAAAGGTAGCACAAAATGTAAGCACCCATGAAAAAAATAAATCAAGTTATGACTAGTTACAGAAGCTGAACTCAAGCAATGCAGTTATTTATTTACTTACGTGGAAGGGTTGGATTATGTGTATTCCTTCTTACTGACACCACGAAGCGCAGGCACGCTTCCTTACTCCCTTTGAAGCAGTGGCCTTCAGTGTTTCTTTTCCCCGGTGCACGGCCCGGCAGGGCCTCGCCACCCTGTCCCCGTCCTGCTGCTCCCCGCCAGGGAGCGGAGCAGGGCCAGCACGGTAATACCTAGAAGAAGGACGTCCGTGGAGCAACAGGTTAGTAATTTAATTTAATGTCCATAAAACTAGAAAAATGGTTCTTCTCAAAGAATTGTTCTCAAATGAATTAAATGCAGCATGACTTTTAAATGCACAGGGTTTTATGCTTATGTTTTTATTAGGTCAGGTTATTTATCCTATTTTCATTTTGTGCGAGTTAGAGAATACGTGGCACTACGATGTTTCTTTTGCCAGAAGGAATTAGTTGTGGCTTATACCCCAAACCTTTCGCTGATATTTTGTATGCTTTTTCGTAGCAGATAATAACGATGGAGGATTTATGTTTTGACTTTTCTGGTGTAGCTCTGAAGGCTTTTTAAAAGGATCATGGTTTCCATTTTGCTTGGAAACTGAGGCACTGAGATGCCGGGGCGCGAGACAAGTTGAGGCAAAGCAGGCAGCGCGTCAGCCTGCCGACGCAGAGCCCTTTCGGGAGGCTCGCCTGCCGCCCTGGGGCTGTGGCACAGGAAACCGGAGATGAAATCCTCTGTTTGATGTGGAGCGCCCTGAGCCCCATGGGATCTGAACACTAATCCTTTGTGTGACAACACTCAGATATCAGGCTTGCAAATACTAGGGCGATGAGTGTGGTATAAGTGTTTGGATAGATAAAAATAGAGTAAACTGTTGGAATGGCTCCATTTTTTAACGTCTTAAAAAAAAAAAAAACTCATCTCAGAAAGACAAGATATTACCAGTGCTGAGAACAGCTCTGAAAGGATGTCAAGATAGTGTTACTATCAACGTGAGTGTTTGTGGTGCTCCTTAAAAAAAAAATTAAGTCAAGAGGCAACTTTTATTCATTCTGTCCCCTTGGGACACACCGACTAGTGACGACTTGTTGAGCTCAGCTATGTGTGGTCTAATTCACTTTATTTGCCAAGATCAGTCAACACTCATTAGAAGTAAACTTCAGCACTTAGTTCAGATTCAGTAAATAGGTTTATTAGTTTGGGTGATATACACTTAAGTCGACAGCCTCACCCAGATGACACAGTAATCTGGGTGTAACAAAGACAGAAACTGTTCATAAAGCCTTTTATTATTTTAGTGTCACTGAAATGGATTTCAGTTTTATAAATTACTGGTTTTGCTCTTCCACTGAGCTTCTGTTCTTAAAGACCCAGGGTCCCAAGGTTCACTCATCTGACCTACGTGTAGGTTCAGAAAACTGTTCAGTCATATGATTATGACTGGCTAATATAATCCTAAATGCAGACTAGAATCTGAGGGGTTATTAATACTTCCACACTGAAATTAATGAAGTGAATTATTTTGTAGAACCATATACGATCCATTAATGATGGCAAAGTACTTTTTAATGCAAAACTTTACGGAATGTGTTAAATACACATGGAGCTCATTACGCCTATGAATGCATTTGTACTTGAGCTACACGTTTGCTTCAGGAAGCAGTTTTTAACGTCCTCAGAGTCATAACAGGCTAAAGCCAAAGAAAACCAAAAGGAGAGCAGTCTTAAATAATGGTTGGAAATCTGGTGCCTTCCGCCAGTGTATTCAAATAAAAAAACATAAATAGTTATCAAGAGCAATAAATGAAATTTCATCCAAAATTTTGAATTTGCTTTATTGATTTAAGCCTGGTGGTTGTCCACATTTTAACATTTTTTATTCTCTTACCCATACTTTTCTTTGAAAAAGCCTTCGTCAGTGTCTTGCGATCGATGCACTCCTACAGTGTAGCAGAATCAGAGCCACAGCACATCGCCCTAGCATTAGCTGAAAAATGTTTTCAGGTAAATTACATAAGAGCTGGCCTGTGCATGAGTCTTTTAAAATGTCTGGGATAAAACCATAGCATACTTGGAAACAGGCATGGCTGGAAACAGGTCTGTATATTAGTGCCAGTATTACTGTTATGAGCCCAAGCTGCCTCTGAAATTGGAAGGACAAAAAGCTACTGTTGGGAGATGGAGAAGTATCAGTATGTTTAATGGATTGCCTGCTAGTCTGGAGCTGCTGCTTAAGACAGAGTAGTCCTGAAGGAAAGTTTGTGGGTTGAATGGTTATTTGGACAATTTCCTGCATTCTTTTGCCCAGTGCCCATCATCTCAGTGCAGCTAAACGGTTGCCAGTTCCTGCAGTTTGATTGAGAGTTTCATGATACGCAGTATTTTTCCTCAAGGTCTAACTCTTAAAGAGATGCATGTGAATTTCTGGAAAACATTATGGAGTTTCGGTGGCTTTGTTTTTGTAACTTAGTGGCCCCTAGACAGCAGGAAGCCAGACAATGAGCGTGTAGATGTGTGTGTTTGTGTGTGTATATATAAATATGTGAAGTGAGTTTTAAGCATGCGGGGAGGTGGTACTGTTGAATCCCAGTTTGGAGATTTTGCATGTGAAAAATGGCTGGCAGGCAGCAAGAAAAATTTCTCTGGATCATCAGTCATAGTCTGAACCGAATCAGATCATTTAAGGTGCAGTTTCTGAGCGGTTTATGAATTATTATCCTGCCACCCAAATTTGTCATTATTTAAGCATTATGAAAACATGGTACTGCCTATGGAAGGACACAGTGTATGAAAACGTGGTACTGCGTATGGAAGGACACAGTGCTTGTGTGAAGTCCAACTCCATGAATATATTAAACCACTTTCTTCCTCCTGAGACTTCTTGTAGCTATTCCTAAATTTAAAACTATTAGAATTTAATTCAAATTGGCATAATTAATTGTAACTTTAAAGTAGTGCAATAATTAGAGTACACACAATATCGGTGGAGCTACAATAAGCTTTTAAAAATGTAATTTTAATTAGAGCGTTCATAAAACTATAGCCTCGACTCAAATGTGCTGACATCCTCATTATCCAATAAAAATCGGTGATGTAAACTCCTTATATATTTTGCCCCAGAAATCAGATAGCCATTTACTCTGTGGGATTTGACAGTATGAGAGCAACTGAAAGGATGACTTTCCGATTGTGGTACTTATCATTGAAATCTGCATCTGTTATTAATCCCATGCTCCCGTTAGACCAGGTGAATGGAAATTATCAGATCCATATCATATAAATAATTTTGATGCTTTTAATATTAAAAACAGACAGTAGAAAATCTCACTTGTGCAGTTTCAATATGATTTAAAAATGTTTTGAATGACCAGTTCATAGGCTTTCATTCCAGAATTTAATGCGAGTATAACAAATACATAAAACAACCTGTTAATATCTTCCCTGGTCAACACATTTCTAGTGTGGTCAAAGATGATGTGTCCATCTTAGTGGCAAAAATATGACCTTACACAAAGAAAGCTATGAACAAGTTGAAGTTGTTGACATATGTGCAAGGAATTTGGCAGTGTGGAGAAGATGGCAGGATTTTTGTTAACGTAAATCCGTTTTAGTCTTCGACGCGCTCCAAATAATGTAAATCCTCTCAGTATTTATCCATGTTTAGGTTTAGGTTGTGTTCTGTGTCTGAGGTATTTGTGTGGCCTTCCTCTTTCTAATGTTTTCCAAGCTTTTGTGGTAAGCCGTGCGTTTTCACAGGCATGAAACTGGGACTAGAGGAGCTAAAGGCGTGCTTGCACTGCAGAGGCAGTCAGCGTGGCTCTGGGTCCAGATCTGTGAGCTTGGACGAGTAGGTTTGTTAACCGCGGTGCCGTACTGAAATGATGTGGCTGCACTGATTTCAGACGTGCGGTGTAATCCCCACGTCTCTGGCACCGCACTACAAGGATGGACCAGCTTGGCGAGAGCCAGCTCGGGAGTCTGCAGGAGGCAGAGCCACCCTGAGCGGGTCAGGCAAAATGGCACAGGAGTGAAATCAGGCGCCCCGGGGCAGTGCTGTGCTCAATGGACAACACTACGTGATCCATCTCTAAAACTCTTGTTTTTTTGGATACTTCCCATAGAGTAAAACTTACTCATGAAATAACACTAAATTTACCTGACTGGCCAAGTCCTGGTACTGGTAGGCAAATACTTATCCATTAAAGCAGTTTTAAAGAATTTAGCATTTCTTGGAAGGACCAAGAGATTAATCCATCTTTGTGTCACTGAAGCACCATGTGAATACTGATAAATCCCACTGCACACACATCCAGTTTCTTCGGTGAACATAGCATCAAAAATACAGCCCACATCATAATATGTTTTAATATAAACTACAAGTACTACTTTAATATATTGAAATGATAATGTGTTTGCCAAAGGAAAGAATTTTGACAATATCACTGTAAAAGAGACATTTTCAACACCAAACACTTAGAGCAGCTTGAAACCTAAAATCATTTCATGCTAAATTACATGGGTAATAATTCTTGCACAGGACAAAACTCGTAAATAAGAATAGGATGAACTGCCAATACTTCTTTTTGATTATTTAGAAAATCTGAAAGCTTATTGTTGGAGATATTGTTCTGAAACAATAAAAGTTTCTTCATGAGTTACAGAATGGAGATTTGAATTTGATCGCTGACCTCTCAGGTGAGAGGCAACTTGTACGAGCCACCATATGTATATGCTGTTAGTGTCAGATGCTGATCCCCCTTCATTCTCTGTTTGGTAGGCACACATTTGTGAGAGGCAATTTAAGTATAGTTAATATGACATTCCCTAAATTAGAATGGAGATCTGTTGAAGTTTTACTCAGTGATTCAAGCCAAATACAGAAACAAGTCACAAAGTTTCTGAAACTGATAGTTTCTTCAGAGTAAAACTATTTTCAACTGTTCTCAAAGAGAAGTAGATCAATCAGCCAGAACTGTGGCAAAGGCAAGGTAAAGAAGAAACCACTAAATCTATGCTTAGCTTAACCAGAGGTAAGTAGCTAAAACCCTGCACCACGAACTGATTTTTGGACTGGAGGGAGAAATGAGGAGGTTTTGCCTCAGATTTAGTTTCCTTATGAAGACAGAAAGTAAATTTTTCTCTGTTTTATCCTTCTCCACTCCATTCTCTTACGGCAAGTATCAGAAAGTGTAAGAGGATGGCAGAGATTTTTTAGCCATCAGCTATGTCTGCAGGCATTAGACCATGACATGGGGATGAAATAGGTCTTGGGATTCATTGAGATAGAAGCACTTGCATGTAGGAGAGGAGGTCGGCGTCTCAGGAACCCGCCTTGTACGAGTGATCCTTGATGGCCTGCTTTAGGGAGAAATGTAGTCCAAGGTTTGCTAATTTTTTTTCTCAGTTGCCGGTAAAGCTGAGCTGCAAAGAGAGCATGAGTCTAGCCTGCAGTTGTGAGTTTGTGTTCTGCAGAGGAACACATGAGGACTGAATCCCCTGTAGTCATTTAAAACAAAGTAACACTATGAATTGCTGATTACTGTAAATAGTGGATTTATTCTTCCCATCTGTAACTCTCAACAATTGTATTTTTGTTGTTAAATATTTGTCAGATATTTTTGATTACTGTATTATTAAATGAGGATAAACAGAACACACATGAGGTTGGCAAGAGGAATGGTTCCATCTCTTTTCATGGTCAGAGATAATACAGGAATATGCTTACATAACAGTACAAATAGTACATACTGTATCTTAAAATAATTGCATATTCTGTTCTCTATCAACATTCAGACATCCTGGGGCAAAAAGCACGCTACGCCATGTGATACTAGGCAAACCAGATGAAAACACACATTAGCCCAACTTTGTATTTTCATAAATACTAAAAAACAAACACATTATCTCAGCTGTTGCAGCAGAAGGATCAGTTGTTCAGTGCAAGAAATGTCAGTGACTGAAGTCATTTCCTGATAATGTTACACATTTTACAACTCTGAATAGAAGGAGTTATTTTAATTAATATGCTCTGCAACTTCTTCCTTAAGTCATTAATTTTTCATACTTTCAAAATGATGTAACTTACTGTTTAAAATTTGTTTCCATGCACTGTTCCATTATCTTGTAGCAAATCACAAGAGAAAATTGTGCAACTATTATGTAAAGCAGTCCTTTTTGTTTCTCGTATTTAAGCGGAAAATCAGTAATAACCTTACAGAGTTTAAGACTCGATTATTGTCTTCTAAGCTGTCTTGTGTTTACATGGGCAAGGCTCTTCCTCTCTTGCTTCTTCTATCTAGCCTAACACAGAGCAGATGACTTGTAGTGTGACTTACAAAGAGGCATCTGAGAAAATACGGTTCATTTCACTTGCAGTTTACATCCTACGTTGATGTTTATTCCCTTTCTGACATATATATGCTATTTACAATGCAAAGCAGTGGACCTAGACAATAGTTACGGAGCCATCTGTAAAAATCGACCAGTGATGCTGCCAGGGCCCGCTGATGGAACGACAGGTCGCAATGCATGCCAGCAGGCTTTTGTGCAGCTACCACCCACCTTGCAAGATCTTTAGCTGTGAAACATCACATGGACACTGTATTTCTTTAAAAGGCGCTGCTACCTTTAATTTTTTATTTCCAGCAGTTTTCCTTAACCTAGAATCATCATCATCAAATTTTGTGAGTAATGAAGCTCAGGGTAGCTAATCCATATCTGGTCCCTAGTCTGATGTTGATTTTGAGTTATTCTTCCTTCTCTGCTGGTAAGATTAGGTGCAGTGGAGCCCTAGAGATAGGTGGTACCATCATGCTGTCCAGGTGTGACAAATGAGTGCCCAAGCAACACAAAACTAGGACAAAAGTCTGCTTTAAGATAGAAAACAGGAAAGCACTGTTGCTTAGATTGTAGAAGTTGGGCATTACTTGTGTCTGGCCTGTGCCCCCCTCACTAGGATTTGTTGAGGTGCAGATTCTAGCGCCCCTCACACAAGCAAAATTTAAGGCACGTAAGGCACCTGTTAACTTTCGGTCTTCTGCTTCTCACATATAAAAGCCTGTGGTGACGCTGACTGACAGGCAGGAAAAACAATGCAGTGCACAGTGCTGTCTGCTTCTTTTGGCTTCTGGGTATGTGACAGAAGCTCTTTAGCCTAGATACTTCTCAGTGAAGGTAAAGGCAGTTTCTTTTTCATTACTGCTCTTAGTATATTCCGGCAGATAGATACAAGTTCTGTTCCTCCCCTTCCTTTTCTCTGTATTAAGCTACTAGTTTTGATGGAAATCACTGCTGTCACTTACACAGTGGAACTCTGTGGTCATCTTGCTTTAGATAGTTTCTCTTCTAAGCTCTCCATCCTTTGTCCTTGGTTCTGCGTCTCCCTCTTTCCCTGCCAGGTCTCCCACCCTTGATCATACTGTAGTAATGTAATTACTGGCATTGCTGCAAGTGATTGCTGAAGACAAATGCCAATATATATCAATTCAAAATAATAGCTAGAGCTTTTTTTGTTTGTTTTGCTTTGTATTTAAGAATAAACACTACCCTTTGAGAGTAACCTAAATGTTAAAAATCCTCAACTAACGGCAGCTCTAGTCAATGATTTCTTTAGAGAATGATGTGAAATAATTATATGAACAAAAAAAACCCCACAACTGGGTGGAATCTCCCTGAACAGACAGGTAAGGGAGAACAATTCCTGGACCAAAGTAGATGAAACAAGGCAGAATAGCCAAGGGAGAAAACCAAGGGTGGGGTGGGTGGGAGTTGAGTAATTTGGAGAACAGATGTCCTGCAATGCCCCTTCTGTGGGCATGGTGTGATGCAGTTGCTGGTGAATAAATAGGACACTGCTCTTAATGCGTTACCTTCCGTCCCCGTAAAGTGCAAGCTGTGGTTCCAGCTGGTCACTGATGGGGTCAAATAACAGTAACAGTAATAATGATTACAAGCAAAACTTTTTTGTCATGTCTCTGCTGAGATTGGTTGTCTTTTGTTGTCACATGCAAATTTAAAAGATTTTTGTCCAGTATGTCTATCTTACCTTCAAAACTCTTCAATAGCTTTAACTTAGTAAATATTGTAGTGAATGTTTTCATCGTTTGCAGACATTGAAAGTTTTTCACATGCTGGTGCTTTATTAATACTTTCTCTACCTTAAAATCCAAGCTTTTCTTGTACTCTTGACTGAAAAAATGTAATCTCCTGTTAGCAGAAGACACTGAAAATCCACTGTGTGTATGTGTGTAAAACAGCACATTTTAAATAGAAGTTAATATGGAACAGAAATTCTTTGTTTTCTTTCACTTTGTTTGGTCAACTGAAAAAGAACATCTGTACCATCATCCTCACTGCAATTTTCCACCCTAGAAATTACCCACATGAGCAAAGATCATGTGCTGTTTTAGAGAGCAGGGTATAATTGTGCAGGGTTTCTGTTGATCTGGGTAATTTAGTGGAAAAACTCTGATTAGACTAAGCTTGCCAGAGGGTAGTGAGGGACACATTAGATGGTTTACCTGTAATTTAGCTTTCTTTTAGGCTGGGTACAAATTGACGTTTTCGTGTGCAGAAAAAGACATTAGAAAAAGATGTATTATTCATAGATAGTTTTTCTTAATGGAAGCTAAAACTTTTTTAATGCATAATGCATTCTCTCCGGGGCAAATGAGTCCTATATTTCACAAACGTCAAATATATTTAAATATTGCAGAATTAGTTCCATTTTTGCTTCATTTAGCAATATACGTTCAAAATACTCAACATTCTGGGTTATTTTGAAAATGCATTATCCAGTTAGCAATTGAATAAAATATTTATCTGGCATGTTGACATAAAGATGCAAGATCATTGTAGTGTAATTCTTTTTATAGAGGTTATAGACTGAGGTCAAACTCAAATTTCCATTCATTCATAGCCGCAAAACAAGGTTACTGGGAGGTCGCCTCTTCTGAATAAATAAGGCAGCATTTATGTTAGAAAACAATGCAGGCTGCTCTATTGAGTCTTTATCTTTAAGTGTTTATTCTTTGTGCAACTGCAGTGAATTACAGCAATTGCTGAATCACATAATCAGCATAATTTTGTGTGTCGCAAGCTATAGTGAAGAATCTAGTCCAAGTATCGTTGCAGTCGTTGTGAGGATTGCTACTTGGAAAGGTTTTGGTAGGGCTTGATCCATCCTATTAGTTGCTGTGCCTTTCTTTTTCCAAGACCTCCGTTACAAATCAAATGTCTGAAATACCAGTTGCAAAGTTATTTGTAAAGCTAGGGGTGCCTTCTCCATCCAGGTATCTGAATCCACTTTCAAAAACCCTGTTGGCGGCTGGGACATCTGTGACACTCAGCCACTGCAGACTGATGGGGGGAATGGGCCTGTCCTGTCTTAAATGAAAATTTTATGTGCAAGGATCCAAAATCTTTGAAGAGGCTGCAAATATTAGCCAGCATATAAACGTAAGCATGGTTGCCAAAATCCGGAATAGTAACTGGAAAGCAACAGAAGCACAAAATATAGCGCACTGCCTAGACCTTTCCTTTCTCGTCTCTGGCTCTCCCCTACTACTCTGCCCTGTGGCCTCTGCTTCCCCCAGCTTCCCTCTGTATTTAGTGCTACCTCTTCTCAGAAATTCACTCTGAAGGTTTCTGGTTTTATTTCTCTTGGCAATGATATTTCAAATGACAAGTTTTCTAACCTTATTTTGGACCAGGTGCTTCTTTTCCCTGTAAATTATATAGTCAGTCATGTACTATATAACCTTCAACTACCTCAATGTTTTAATGTTTTACCATTCCTACCACAGTCACTCAGTGCTGTAATAAAAAGCCACAAGTTGCAATGCAGTTGAGAGCAGCGTGCCTTCCATATTTAGTTAAATTCACTAGCAAATTAATAATTTAGTTTAGGAAGCACATTTATTGAGGATCCTGACTTTTTGGCTTTTTATTTCCTTTCTTTCTCAATACCACTGTCTGTTGTTATTAAAATGTTTATGGGCCTAATTTTCAATGACACTCCTCAGCCAAAGCATCAATAGGTCAGTGATGAATAGGTCAGAAAATCAGGCAATTTATGGGCAGTTCTGCTGAGCTTCTGTAAAAGACTTTCATGTCTTCTGTATCCAATCTTCCAGAATTGCTTAAGAAACAGATTTTGCTAAAGTAATAACTATTCAAAATCCAATATGATTTCAATAATTTAAAGATACATAAAGATGTGTGTTTTTTTGCTGGGTCAGTTTATTCCTACTATATAGAAAACAGCGATAAACGAATTGCTTTCCCCACTTTCAACGAACGCTTTCATTTTATGGCTGCTGAGTATTGCAGCAGTGTTTTCGTTGCACTCTTCCTAATGACACTTAGGTTGTTTTCCTGATCATTCATGTTTAGTTTATATGTGCATAAACAGCTTGGATTTCTTTCCTAGATATTAATTTGCACGCAGGGCATTTAATTTCATTTGCTGTTGTGTTGTATGAGTTTTATAGTTTCTGATAGGCTTTTCCCTCAGCTCACCGCACTGCCAGCAGGAAATAATTGGTGTAGGAAAAGACTCTGTGCATGGATTATGGTGTAAAGGGACTTAATTGCTTAGCTTTGTAAAAGAGCCCACCGTGGCTTGGTGTAGGTTTGCCCCAGTTTAGTCAGTGATACCGTTTTTCATGTGAGTGGATCATCAACCTTCCTGGGTACAGACCTGCTAGACTTCCCATTTTAATTCTTCAAACATGTGCCAAACTTTTGGAGCCTTGGTTTTCTTTATTACTATTGTTAAAAAACAAAAGTACTATTTTCTCTGTGCATCTCTGTGCATTTTTTATTACAAGATAGTGCAGATTGAAACAGATTTTCTGCAGCCTTGCATAATAGCACTGCCTTAAATTTTCTGTAAAACCTTTATTACATGATACATTTTCAAATTAAAAGTATATATCCTGCCTGAATTAAGCATTCAACATTACTTTGCGTTGTACAAAAAATTTAGATGGCAGCCTAATACAAAATACTGGTAATTTGTCACTAACAGAGTAAAAAAGAGGAAAGTGAGAAGTGGTTTGTGTGGTTAATAAAAAATTATCAAGACACTTTTAAAGTAATTGTTTCATAAAACTACCCCAAGGGAAAGTTCTGCAGAGCATTTCTGCAGAAATGTTTTTAATCAAAGAAGTATTTTCTCAGTTTAGGTTTGCCAGACGATTCACAGAGTACTCTTTTCCCTTTGTGCTTCAGCCCAAAACTTAAGAGTTATGAATGTAAATAAATACAAATCAATAGGAGCTCTGTTTTTATTATTTCACTGGGAATTTCTGTACAATTTGAGAGCAACTTGCTGCAAGTTCAGCAGACGATTAACTTTAACCTTGATCTTAAGCCAGCTAGATTGGCTTACATTCTATCAGCAAGGGAATTTAAATTTACTGGGACACATTTTAATTGGCATTTATGCAACATGTATTCACAGATGCTGAATTCATTGAGAAATCCTGAGTGCCATCTGTTTAACTAAGTTTGCCCTCTATCAATATACATAATAAAATAAGGCCAGATCCTTCTGGCTTTCTCATATATTTATCTTTCAGAATACAATATTTTCAATTACCATATTAATGTGTAACATTGTGCTATATATTAATTTATGATTTCAATTAAAAATGACCTTATTTTATTTGCTCTTTTTCATGCCTGTTTCTTCAAAAAACGTATTAATCAAAGATTTCGAGTCTAGCTTTTACATCTGATGTAAAATATCTTTAAAAATACTGAATAATTCTTTTAATGTTTGCTGACATGAGCGCTGCTAATATTAACTCATATGGAAGAATAATTAAAGTTACTAAGTACATCCAATCCATTTCTGAAGGGTTTGGCTGCCTTTAAAAATGTGACTTGTTATGGATTGTGTGTGTTGCCTAAAATAAAGATTTATTTAAATTCTAGATTTGTTTTATTTTATGATAGGTTATACATGCAAATAAGTTACTTTTCTTCTGAAGCACAAAAGACAAAGATATTTTGATCAAGTATCTGGTATATGGATATATACATACCTATGCAAAAGTATTTGTTCTGTCATAATTTTAACAATTTACATCTTTTTAGTATGCTAAATGTAAAAAATTCCTTGAACATATGAGCGGACAAAGCTGTTCTGAATCCCTGCTGTGTCACATGGAGCTGGATCTTTTTATTGCATATCAGGCCTTTAAGACTTGGGGATGAATTGTTGCATTCTGAGTAAGATTACACTTGGACCCTGGAGTATAATTACAGGTAGCATAAAACATGCCTACTTGTAACTAAGGTAATCGTACCTCCCCATACTTATGTAAGAAATGAATACGAGAGTACAGCTCGCATTCTGTAAACATTATGGTTGTCAGTGTTATTTAAGATGTGATTTGTGAACTGAACACCAAATTGTGTTTGTATTTTAGCAAGACTGAAGACAATTTTATTGCTTTTGGCATTTATAGGGAAAACCGTCAGGTCTCGCAGTGATTCAAAAAAACTTCTGAGCATATTCTAAACTCATTGTTGCTCTGCAGAGTGCACTGAGACATGCTTAAATACTTTTCCAACTTGGGTTCCAATGCTTATCTTCTATTTTCACATTGATGGAAATCTTGGAACTGATTTGAGATACGAATTTGCATAGTGAGGAGTAGGAGGTTCTTCTTTTTCACTTTAAAATTTCTAGTTGTCTCCAAGTTAGTTACCTTTCGTTTTCATTCTTGCAATATGAGCTATTTCTTGTAATAAGAATTTGCCAAATTGCTGATTAAATTGGTTCTTCTGCTTGTGCACTTACAGTTATCTTCATAATTTTTTTAGGACTGTGGCTCGTTGTGCAAGGAATATAATTGCAATATGCAAATGCCACTTGTTTTAGAGAATACAAGTGTAGCAATGCTTTTAATGTATATAACTGTATATGCATATATTACTGAAAAAGGAGCCCACAAAAGTAAAGAAACTTTTCTGAAAGTGTATCTGTGGAAGAGGTATAAGTCACTACAGAAAATTCCTGTGGTATGGAAAATAACTTCCTAGAGGTCAGAGATTTTGAAAAGCTAAAGTAATCTAACAGGAGAAAGCTTTTTGATTCTTCAGTTTTGATTTCCAAAAACGTTAAAACTAATTTTTTAAAAAGTGTACCCTAAACTTTTAGATGGATAGACAGTGTTAAATATGATTATTTAATGTAAAATAATCGAGTAGCTGCCTATTTTTTGCTATGAACTTATAAAAGATGTTTAAAATATGTGGCCTAGGTTTCTAGGTAAGTGAAGAGTCTTAAATATGAATGTTTAATGGAAAAAATGACATTATTACCTTTTTTAATGAAATTTTCTTACTGTTTTTGTAGCTATATTTCCATATTCTTTCTACTTCATCTGAAATAGAGTTGTGGAGTCATTTGAACTTGTAGTATAGCAAAATGTAAAATATGTAGAGGGCAAAGAGATTAGAAATGTAAAATAAATAGGAAGTAGAGTGACTTAACATGGTGAAAGCCATATAGTAAGATTAAACTGTGAAATCAGATACCTTTTTCATATTTCTATTCATTGATTATGTTTTTATTTTCTCCTAAGATTTTCTTCTCAGGATAGGAAGGCTGATACTTGAATGTAATTGTTAAGGTTATAAAGATAATTTATGAAAGCCTCCTGTTTCACCTGTGCAAGATGCTCACTTTTGATAGTGTGTTTGCTCTTCTCTCTATGTAAAGCTTGTTACAACAGTGCATCAGCTTTCATCATTTCTCTATGGTAGGTTATATTGAAATAATAGTAATTCCCTTGCATACTATGCAATTAGCCTTGCTAGATGATACTGGATATAGAGATTTAGTTTCAAAGGAAAGGTTAAGACACCATGAATATCTTTTTTCCTTTGAAGTAAGATGTTGAGACTTCATCCAGGGAAGAAAGAGTATGGGCTTCTGGGGCAATGGGCACTAAAAGAAGAATGCACATCTCAAATACTGGCAATTCAGGTTGTTTCAATTTCTATGCAAATAATGTGCTATCAAACACTGAAGCTTCAAAGAGCCGAAGAGCTAATCAGATGGATGTTGATGGATCTAGCAGATTTGGTGTCCAGTCATAGCAGTGAAAATATCCTGATCCCCTCTGAAAAAAAAACATATATTCACGTGTATAATAAGATTTCCTTAATATTTATTTCTTTACTTGTTAGCAACATTGCCAAGCTAAGTGTATTCCCACTTGGAGAGTATCTTTTTAATTACCGTGTGCTTTTTCCTTACCTTTTATTATTCCCTCTGAATTGGTGGTTGTGTGTGCTTCAAATGATATGTAGATTAATTTCATTTCTGGAAGTCTTAAATTACTTTTGCTGTTTGGAAATAATGTGCATTTCCATTGTTTACAGCTCTGGTGTTTCTAATTATGTAGCATCAGTCTGGTTTTGTTGCAAGTGGCCTCCGTTGATTAACTCTCTAGGTAGTTTGATAATGGGCTGTATCCAATTGATGTATGTATAAATTGCAATAGTTTCTATGAATGCTGATAGAATTTAGATTTTTGTTGTTTTTAAGATGAATATTTATAGAGTTACCACTTTGCTCTCTGAAATGTTTTCCTCTGGAAGAAGATCAAATCGTTTTGTTTGTTATACAGTTTTATATTTTTAAATAATAAGGGATACCTTAGTATTATTCACAGTTATAGTGAAAACAAAAATTTGACAAAAATAATGGGAATAAGTGATAATAGAACTGTTTGCTTCTGTTTATTGGTAGAAGCACTTGCGTACATCCTTTTTTATTTTTCTTTAGCTTAGTATTACATTCTTAAGCATTCCAGATTTAGACTGGGTGGATTGATTCATCGGATTTGTGAATATATAATAATGTGATTTCTATATCTTTATTAAGAAAAGAACAGATATGCTGGAAAAAAATATTTGAACATTTAGCTCCAGTGTTTTTTGTTCTACGTAGTACACTCTATGCCTTTCAGTTCTCAGACAAGTAGCTCATGATTATAAAGGGGAAAAGAAACATGACAAAGAAAATTGCATAATTATATGCTCCTTACAGACTGTACAAACATTAGGACTGTCTACTTAAAAGCCTTTGCTACATGAAGTAAGGGTAGGGCCTCAGCGTGAAAGTTCAGAAAATACCCTGCATAATCGCTTGTCATTGTAAGGCACCGAAAGACGCCCATCAACGTCGTTCAAGCCCGCAAACAGCACCAAGCGCTTTCTGTAGCCAAGAGAATTTCTCCTGTTGTTTAAGATTCTCTCATGTAAAGGAACGTTACGACTTTCAAGCTTTTTATTTGCTTTCTTGTATTTAGCCATCTTTCCTGACAAAAGAAGGCTTGTGTCATCTGCCTGGTAGTCGTCTTCCTCCCTGTTGGTTTTGAAGCCACTGGGCCAAAATCAATGAAATGAATACATCCACTGAAAGAAAAGCCGTAATGTGAACTTAAAGCTTGTCTGTCCTGTTTGGCCTCCTGGCTGGGCAAACAGCACATAAATATTGACAAGAGGCCCGCGATTCCTCTGATTCCGGGTAATTTAGTGGCCACGTGGGAGGAAAGGCATGGTGCTGCTGAAGGGAGAGGGGGACAGGCCATAGAGGGGGAGCGGAAAGAAGTGGAAGGAGGAAGGACTAAGACTGTTAGAATGGACACGAAGGACGGGATACAGAAAGAAATTCTTTATGATACCAGGATTTATGAGTTCTCCTGTATGTATGCTATATTGATAGCAAGTGGTGGCAAGTAGCGTAGCCCAACTGAAGTGCATTTATAGAGTGAAGCAGCTGGGGCTGAGAGCCAGCGTCTACACTGTGCCTACTTCATGGTGGGTGACTCTGGAATCTAATTTGGTCTGCTGGCTGAATGTCCCTTGGCAACAGGTGTTCATCTTCTGGTCTAGCTGCATCCAGAAAAGAAAAAAAAATCATTTTTTGCATTCCAAGCTTACTCCTGGCTATGAATCAAAGCAAGGTGACTTGAGAAGATTCAGAGAGTAGCTTCAAAAGTACCTTCCTGGTCCAAACTAAAGTACTGATTAAAGCACATCCCCAGGGGGACTTCTGTTTTGCTTTTGCATTTTATTTTTGCTCTGGCTTGGCAGCAAACTGGAAAGAAGTTGACGTTAACCTTCCATTGCTTTTATTATCTCTTGTATATTTATTTACAAGACCTCCTGGTCAGCCCCCAAGACTGTGCAGGCAAGAAACCTAGTAAGTAAAAAGAAATTCTGACTTGCTTGATACAGTTTCTGTGCAGAAACAAACTAGCTAGGTTAGGAAAGCAGAAGCTGGAATTCTTATTGATTGAAGACTGCTGAAGCCAATGTTGTTGATAGCCAGCACTAATAAAAATGAGAAATAGGGACATAACCTCCACAAAGCCATTCAGAGGTAGGTTTCAATGTGCCTACGAATGGAAGTAAGCATCACTGAACCAGGTGGAGCTTTTGATTACTAGAAAATTTTATGATAGCAAAATATTTTCACAGCATGCCAGAAAAACAAGCATAGGGATTTTGGTAACCTAGAGATTTTTGTTTGTTTGTTTGTTTTTTCCCCTCAACTCTGTTTTACTGTAATTTATTAGAAGATACCCATCACTTTTATCTTAAAAATTTTCTGATTTCATCATCCCGTTTACTATAATTAGTCCCAATGTATTTTTTAAACTATCTTAAAAATGTATGTATCTATGTATGTATATGACTTCTATTGTTGTGCGTCTATTGGTAATCCAGATTGAGCCTTATTATGCTTTTCAAGACTGCTTTGCAGCATTTTTTTGTGCTTAAGTATACAGAAAGAACCAGTCCACTGCACTAATTGACTTGAAAATTCAATCATATTCAGAGTTCACAGGTAAGCATAAATAAAAGAATTCCACTCAGTGTCTCACCACACATGGTATTTGCTATTCTTTTTATTTTTTTCCCCTCTCCATAGCAGTTCTTAATGGAAACATAAGACTCTTGTGGTTTGCCAGGAAATTAATCTGTATGGGCTGCTTAGGACTGATAGGAAGTGGAATTACAGGGCTGATAGGCCTTTGTAGTGTGGCACATTACACCTCTGGGTGTAATGACAAGGATGCAATGAACCTAAACACTACTGCTAATTGTATCCCAGCTCACACTTTATCAGAAGGGGGGGTCATCTTTTGCATTTTGTCCAAATAAAAGTTTCCCTGTTATGGGCTAGAAATAGCAAAAACAAGGGGAAAAAATTCCAAAAATCAGTAACTAAAAATACATAATATGATTTTCTTTTTATTGCATTTTTTTTTCTGGGTGGTTTTTAAGGAGTCACACTGTATTGCAATTTCTTAGAGGAATTAAAGGAAAGATTAACTGCCTTGCTTCTTTCAGACTTTGACAGCCATTTCTGTTACGTTGGTTTGGTTTGTCTTGAATGCATTTATAAGTTCTTGTTCAAATAAATGTTATGATCAACTGCTTTGACTAGGTGGTGAGTACAGGTGTAGCATTTTGTATTGCAGACTGCAAAGTCCATAGCAGCCCGTTGTGCCTCGCGGCATTACTGTTAGACACCGATACATGCCAGCTTCTCTTCTTTTGTACCTGTTATTAAAGATGTTATCTTTAGCCACAATACTGAAGTTATGCAACTTAATGTTCTGTATGTATTAAAATATTAATGAAAACACAGGGTTGAAAACAAAGAGTGTGACCCAATATAAAAGGAAGCATTTAATCAAAATTAAAATCTTCAGTAATGAAATCTCGCTGTCTTTATGTGCACTTGTGTTCATGCTGAGCATCCCCCTCTGTTTCCCTTTGTTAATTCTGAATCAGACTTCTGGCTGCTGTGTTACCACATGGGGCAATCCAAAACTTCGTGCACTCTTTCTTGCCTGCAGTAAGGCATACTCTGCAAATAGGAAATCTCTCTTTGATTTTTACTTGGTACCATTTATCCAAATGTAGAAGTACTTTTCTGTGTGGTTTTATTGTCTTTTGCTATTTGCTATAGCATATATATCTCTTAAGAGCTGCAGTTCAAAATTCAGGCTTCATGGGTTTGGTAATGTCGATTTTTTTACCACACCATTTTTCAATTTTTTAGCTATTAGCTTTGCTGTTTGTTGTAATACTCTGGATAGATTTTGCAGTAGTTGAAGCCTTCAGAACATTAAGGCTAAACAAAGAGCTAACGCCGTACATCAGGATAACATCTATCCAGAGATTTTTCAAATTTTGAACAATAAAGAAGTGAGTATATCGAGCCATATTTCTTTACATTGAAGGATCAGTATGATTCATATCTTAGAGTATGTCCAAAGTAGAGCAAATACTAATTTGCGCTATATGGGATCTGTCTCAAAACAGTCAATTGAATTCGGTGAAGACTAATTTCTTTAAAAACATCTGCTGCCATACATTTTTGGTTTCCTCGGGATTAGGCATAAGCAATTGCACAAGCATAGGCCATTTAAGTCTTGCCTATACTTCAGAAACACTACTGCTGTAGTTTCATTGGCAAATGCGTGGAATAGTTACATCTCCTCTTTTAACAAGGGAAATTAAGACAAATACGGTTCCGTCAGGTCTCACCTACAGTGGAGGATTTTCCAGCTTAGCAACTCTGGGAAGAGAGTCAATTTGTCAAATCTCAAGCCAACACAGCCGTGACAGCAACACCTTTTCAATCAGTTCCAACCGGGCTCAATTTGCCAGTGCCATATATCAGTGTTTTAAGCTTTCATTAAAAATTGGCTGAGTCTTTGCTTCTGTCCTTGTAGCTGAATTCCTTTCTTTCTTCTTTTCTCCCTTAAATGCAATGTGGCAAAAGCAGCCAGGACACTGGCATTTCTGGGTGGGTCACACTTTCTTGCTCTAAAGGGGAAACCCTCCGGCTTTTGCAGCAAGGTTTGTGAAGTAGTTAAGGCAGACACTGGCATTTTGGTGATTTCTTTTCACACTTCTTCTCTCTCCTCTTTTGGTCCCTTATATCTCTTATTTTCCCAGTTTTCTCTTTATCTTTTAATTTGGAAGGCCAAAGCAAGATTTTGCTCCAACATCTTAAAACTGATTCTTCTTCTCCATTACCTTCTGCTTTGAGGGAAGGCTAGTGCAGCTAACGGTTCACTTCAAACTGGGCATTGGGACCTGGACTTGCAGTGTACAGAAAAAAATGTTTTGTTTTTAGAATGCACCCAAATCCCTGGTTTTGAAAATTAAGACACTTCTTTGTTTAGGAGGACAGATTTGTAGATCTCCCAAAGCCATAGCTCTTCTGTGAACTGTCTAAAACCCATTGATTTGTGTCCATAATTTTTGAAATCTGCCGAGTTCAGTGACACTGAAAGTATTGTTTCTCATGGAACGTGATTCAGATAACCCAAGAACTTTAAAATGAAATGTACAATAAAAAAAGAAAGAAAGAAACTAACTAGCTATTTAGAAAAAGTGAAGAGAAGCTGTTTCTTCACATCTGTATTAATGAATTTACTCTTGCAGGAGACAGATTCTGAATTAAGGCTAGGAAATGCCTTGTCCTCCACTATTATATGTGGAAGATGTTGGGAGGGATCCCGTTTTGTAACACAGTCAATCATGTTAATAATTAGGTCCGTTTTCCTTATCTATTTTCAATTTCCGATCAACCTAAGGGATATTCTCAGTCACATGCCTGAGGCATCACAGGCATTCAGGGTTTAATTAGGGCTCCCAGTGCCCAAGTGTGTTCTCTTAGCCTGTCAGTTAGTTACCTTTTTCAAAGGAGCTAAAACTGCTTTTTATAGGACTTCTCAGATTTGGTTATTTAATAGATTCTCAATTCATCATCTGGTTCATTTACACTTTCCTTTTCACCCATGGAAATACTGTATTGGGATGACATCTACCTTTCCCCCAAAAGGCAGTCCCTAAAAGTCTAGGTCTTCAACTGATGAAATAAAATCAGACTGAATGTGAGTAATTTTTCTAAATTTTCTGTAATTATCATCTAGAACTTTCAGCCAGTGGTTTTTTACAGAAGTCTTTTTTGGAGCCTGCTCCTTAAAGATATTCCTTTCTGTTAACAATTGTGTTTCAAAAACACTTACAAATAGTGAATGATAGAATAAATATACTTATTTTAGCATCTGTGTGTGCATTCAATATGTTTATTGCCCAGTGCTTCAGCATTTAATTGCTTTTGCAGTGTAGCGTATTGCTTGATTTAGTACTTCATTTGCTATCAGCACCTTTTAAAAAGATGTGATCGAGCAGGTGCTGCATTCCTTGATCTTTTTCAACATTAATAGAACAGAAACATGCAGGTGTTATATTCACTCACATGTATTCCTAAATATAAAAGGGAATGACACTTTTTCCAGAGGAGATAACTATTAACCTTCAGAAGGTATTAATATACCAATTTAGCAGTGCTGTCTAAAAAACAATCAATCAAAAACATTACTCTGCAGAGAAAATACATTTTAAAGCAACTTAAAGGTTATAGTAATTGAGGCAGTACATTTTGTTAATGTTTTAGAAGAGTGATCTAATTTCAGAAGCCAGTAAGGCTGCTGCTGTTTCATACATCCAATGCCTGTATTTTAACTCTTATTTCAGCTGGATCTTGATGGTATCGCTGTTAATGAGTGCTAAAACACGGCTGCACATCCTAGTTGCTTTGTCTACCAGTGCTCTTTACTGGTGTAACCAGCTAGGCAGGACTCGCCATTGCTTGAGTTTTCCATTGCTTGAAACTCTGTTTGGCTATGGTTGGGAACAGGAATATAAGTGTTCTGAACTTCTCTTCCCAGAATTATTTAAAGCCTTCTATGTGTGCCATACACTCTTCAATGATTTTTTTTTATTATCAGACATTTAAATTGCTGGTAGTACTCATTTGTCTGATTTATCTTTGTACTGAATGATCTAGATCTGAGTTACAGGGTTCTGTCTCCCACTTCACTGAGAGCTGAAATAAAATTACTAGTTTTTAAATAGAAAGGTAACCAAATGTTTTCTCACATTTGATATGTTTTGTGGGATAAAAAAACAGCCAAACTCTGTTTGGAGGGCTTCTATAATAAAGTGCCAATGGGTTAGTACCAGTAAACATCTGAAGGCTGATGATTTTGGATACCTCTATTCAGAATTTTCCTGAGTCCTATTTAATGATTTTGATTAAAAGAAAAAAAAAATTTCCATTCTCTGGAAAATTGGTCCCATTTAATGTGCTTTAAATTTGAGGTGCCCAAAATTAGCAATTACTCTAAAAATCTGGCTAAGATTTGTAAATCCTGTAATTCTCCTAGATACTGATAAAGCTGACTGTGATTTGTTTGTGTTATAGATTGAAACAAGAGGGCTTCTGTGTGAAGTACAATTGACCTCAGATTCAAGGAGAGCAGCCAATTGTTTCATTTGATTCAGTACAGTACTAAGTAACTTAGAGCTAGGAACTAATTAGAGCTAAGAACTAATTAGAGCAGGGAGTTCAGTATGTTAGGCCATGAGTTGTTAGTTACTATTGCGTATAGGGGCTCTTTTGTTCAATAATTCTTTTGTAGGTACATTTCTGAAGTGAGTAGCAATACAAAATCTAGAACCATTCTTTTCCTAACACTTGCACACAGAAATAATAAATAAATAAGCTTAAATAGTACAGTACATGGAAACACACCATGGAATAAGCTACTGGTATTTAGGAAAGTAAGTTATCTTTCAGTATGCTATTACATTTCAGACTATTATAATGTCTACTAAAAATTTTAAAGCAGTGTAAATTAAAGTTTAAAACTCAAGCATTGCATGTTATATGAAAGGCTAGGAAGAGAAGGCACATAAGAGTAATAAACAGCTCTTAAGTTTGTTCAACATCAACTTAGAAGGAGAATAAAAGACGTTTTACAATCTCTGCTTGCATTCACGGAATCATTCTTCTGTACAATGGTGACATCGCAGAGGAGGTTTTTCATGAATCAGCTGTTTAAACTAAATTAGTTGGTCTCCATCATAGTAGAGTAGAAAAAATACAGAATTTTTGTGGTTGTTTTGTCTAACTTCTCTCTTTTAAGCTTGAAAGGACATTTTGAAATACAAATATATCTGATGCTCTGATCATAGCTGTGAAGATTCAAAACAAGGTTGTCAACATGAGATCATATTGATACATTTGAATACCAAGCAAATTATATCACTTGTTTTTTAAATAATTTCTTCAGGCTTTGAGGCAATGATGCTTACTGAAGGGCAGAGTTTAAAGCAGAACAAGTCAACTCTGCACGAATCCATTACCTTGAATCTATTGCCGTAAATGTCCAGCTAAACATTTGCAATTGATCTATACTGTGATGATGTTGAATGAAGGTGATCTCTTACGGTCAGTCTCTTTACAATAAGCAATTGTGTGCATCTAGCAACCTATTGAATGTGACTTCCTAGACTGTGTCACCGGGGAAATCCAGAGAAGGGCTGGCTGTGTCAGAGAAGTTAATCTATCAGGTCACCTACCCAGTATTTCAGTAGTTTTGAAGTTCAGAGAAGCCTTAAAGAAGTTTTGAGACTAGATACTGAACTGATTGGTATCTGCCTGCCTTTAGAAGGCTCTTTAGTTCAACTGACAAAGGAGTAACAGGATCCCAGTAGCTGAGATGAAAAAGCTTGAAATGAGGAAAAAGAGGTGAAAAGAAAATGATAATAGTAGTGAGCCACTAGGCAGGTTGCTAAAAATGAAATGACTCTCTAATCTGTTGGAGGCTTTATAGAAGAGTAGACATTCTTTGAAACGTTCAGTTGTGTATTGCTGGGCTCAATCACTGCATAACATTATTGCATGTATTATGTGAGTGATCTTGTTCGATCTTAATTGGCTTGAAAATTCTTTCTGTTTATAACCATTTTCCTTCTATACCATTTTAATAACTATGTACTATAGTTACTGTCAATGGATTATTCACATTTTTAATGTCTTCAGAAAGGAAAATAAATCAGCTTTTTTCAGGGAACCAGTTTTTCCTTTAACTTTATGCAGGTGAAAGGAAACTTTTGGGAGATTGTCTTCAGAACAGGATACTTTCTGATTTTGAAATGATCAAGTTTTTGGTCAAACCAGGTAACATTCTTAAAGAATTTAATATGGTCCAAAATACATTTTGGCAACATGTACATTGTCTTAAATCTGACCATATGTGCATTTTTTTTTCTTTTTGAACTTATTTAAGGGCCATAGCACTTACTTATTAGTGACATACATGTATTAAGAAAAATTATGTTCTGACATTGGTAAAAATTTTATCCTGTCTTTAAACAGGATAACATAGTTCTGGCTAATGCTTAAGTGAGCTGTGATTAAAATTCAGCACCTGGTTAGAAGCACTGCTTCAATTGACATAATGGTTTCACAGTATATTTCAATGTCAAAAATGTCAGCTGTGTCTCACTAAATTAGAAGTAAAAAAAGTTCAGTAGGTAGGGGGGAATGGAATCATTTCTGGTCCTAAATTACAGGAACTGGTTTGCTGCTGAGTAATAGCTCAATCCTGACTAAAAATAATTAGTGTCTATTTGATTATGTGTTCATGGGATTTTGAGCTTAGAATATTTATTTAACATCCTAGTTCCAAAAAATTTTTCCAAATTTTACAACATCTTCCTAAGAAGTGTTTGTTTCTGTTGTTTTGTTCCTTGTATTTTATTGTATTAGTCAGATGAAACTTGTTTTGCTGAGGACAGAAATGGAAGCACTGAAACAGTTGCTAAAACTTTACAGGAATTAAAATAATAGAATTGGTGAATATGTAAAAAAAAAGGTTTATTGCATGTTTTTTAAGGAATTGGCCAAAGAGCAGTGCAGAAGACAATCAGGTTGCATTACTTAGCTTAGCAAGCTGTTTGTAGTCAGCACATTTTTGTTTGATGTGAGAAAACCTGCTTATTAGCTAGGATCTGGTTCTTTTTTTAAAACACTGTAAGGAATCATCATTTCTTCTGCTTTTTTCGTTGAAGAAATACTCTCCACATTGTTTCCCTATAATTCCTAAATAATCAGAGTATGGCAATAAGGAACATGAAATTATAATGCATAGAGTCAGAATTTGAAAGAAGATTGAGGCATGTGCTACAAAGAAATATTGAAATTTATCTTCGTCTTGAAATAGTGGAAATTGTTGGGGTCGCCTTTGTTTTCTAATTGTGAGATACTTTTGCTGACTAATCTCTACTCATCTGACAAATAACTAGCTTTGCAAAATGGTAAGATTTGTCAATGGCAGTGCAAGGTTAGCAAGAAGAAAATTTGGACAGTCTTTTGTATAAGATCTGAAATGGCAATCTGGTCATGAAACTGCACCCTCAAAATCCTCACTGCCTTTACAGCCTATTCCAAAGGTATTCTGTATTATCAGGTGGCCATGGCTGTAATATCTTCATTGATTAGGGATCCTGCATGTAGTTTGGTGCACTGCTTTGAACTGATTTAGTGTGAAGAGTCTAGCCAGTCTGAGTAGAATGTAAAACCTATAATCAAAATTTTCTGGAGATTTTCTAATTTCCAGTTCTTAAATGGTACCACCTGGTAAGGCATGATATCCCCTGTGTACAATGTATGATGGTAATTAGCATGTTCCTTACAAATTCACTCTTTTGGCTTAGTGACTAGAGCTTTCTGGCTGGTTTATTTTTCTTGTGCCATGCTTTATTTATCTTTACTTTCTTTAAACTAGAGCACAATTATATAATGATAAGCTTTATCAGTAATCTTTTTTAAATGTCTTCAATGTGTATATGCAAAAACTGCCCACTTGGCAGTTACCTCCACACATGTTTATGGATTGTTTTTCCAATGAGATTAAGTCAAAGTTAGGTATTAAATATACTTCTCACTGTGGTCCACTACAAGACAAAGCTTAAATGTGCCATTGAAGATGCAGTAAACCCACCAGTAAACACTGCTTGCTCTTAGGTTATCCATGACTCTCAGGTGACTAACATATGGATCAAAAAGCTACCGGTAGGAGAATGAAGACCATTTAGGGGTTTAGCGTATCATTTTGGACAATTTGCAGAAAAATGCTGTCTCTACTTATGCTTGTCAATGAAAATTTATGCTCAAGTGATTACTAATTCCTTTTTTGATCTGGGAAAGATTCTGCGGGAAGCATAATTGCTTCGCTTATTGAAAAGTGCAAGATTCTGAATGGTTGTAAGAGTAGTAGAGTTTTAAGTAGACTTACCAAAGTTGCACTTGAACTTGATTAACTCAACAAGCATAGTGTGAAAGTGTATTCTGCACAAGCATAGGAGTTTGGACTTCACACAATGAGATCACAGAGGAGTTTTTCAGCTGTGCAAGGGACATCGTTGTTGTTCTAGCTTGTGTAATGGCAATAATTATGATTATTTGTTGCATTTTACAAAATGTTAGAGTAAAATGTTAGAAAAATCTACCCTCAGTGTTTCAGAAATACAGATTTATATATATACGTATACATATATATATATAATATATATAAAATATGTGTACATATATGTACATGTACACACACCAAGGTTCTACACTGGATTCTGAAAAGCATCCTCTTGCTTTATCTACTTTTATTCCAACTGCATATGTGTTGAAAATGAGATGCACATGGTGAAATTTGACCCTTTGGTAACTGAAAGCACAAAGTATACTGGATTTCAAAGTATACTTCTAATATATCTTTGAAAGGAAATGTATTTCAGTTTACAGTGAACCTTGACTGTGAAGGACAGAAAAAGAAAAATTGCCTTTTTTTACTAAGTGAAGAAAATTTTAAATTTATAACTTCAAACAAGATTGCCAGGGCCTAAGGCAAAAATCAGAGCATGTATCTACTTTACAGCTGCAAAAATAATTACATGACCACTATCTGCGGAGTAATCTCTAATGGATTACATTTTGTTAGCTTTTCATTATGTAATGTTAGAGTCAAAATAATTCATAGTAAATGGAAAATATATATATTTTGATGTATCTATGACCTGGACCTTTGATGTTCTCCTAAGGCATTTTATTATGAATCAGTTAATTTGTGAAAGGTCTTGGTTTACAGACAAGGTACTATGCTTGTAAAGCTGATCTAAGACTAACAAGTGTAGAAATTACTCAAGTAATTTGCTTTTATTAGGCAAGTACTGGACTTCTTTGTTGCTTCAAAGGTGCTAAAAGCCATCCCAAGCGCTATCTGAAAGGTTTTCTTCTTAGATTTATGAGGTCTTAGAGACTTGAAAAGCACTTATGCTTTGTTAAGATCATTTCACTTGATTTTTTTAAAACTTTATGGCACTTCTTTTTATATATCTCTTAGCTTTATCCAAGTGATATAATCTTCAGCAGTAATAAGAAGCTTCTTACTCATAGTCTAAACAGCCATTTTATTATGTTGTAATAGAACTTTGGTGTAGCAAATAAACTCTTCTACACTTTCATGTGTTATTGGCACTGGGAACTGGATGTATGGGGTTTTTTAGTAACTTGGTGCAACTTTTGTTACTGTTTCTTTTATGTTCTGTAGTTTGGAGAAGTGAAAAAAAAAGAAGTAATAATATGGCTGATGGCTCCAGGCCAGATCCAGTCTGTATTAAAGTAAATAGAAAAAATTCTTTGACTTCAACAGAAGCAGTGTCAGCACTGGCCTTATACTACATGTTTTATTGAATCTGAATGGCTTGGGGGTTCCTTAGAAACCCCCCAAAATCACATCCTATTATTAATACCACACTGAATATAAGCATTCAGCTTTCAGTGGGTGTATGTAGCTATCTTAATGTTTTCATAACCAAAGTATTTTGTTGTTTTCAGTTCTGTTTCATCAATAGTTGGGTTAATGTAGTAAGGAAGCCGTAAGAGTAAGTAAGGTGAACTTACTGAAGTTCTGCTGAAGGCAGAAGGGAAGCTAAAGGATCGATCTGTCTTTTGGCTTGCCTTTCTGGATACCTAAAAATGACATAGTCCTACTTTCTGAAAACATATTTCACTGAGATGTAACTTGGATGAATTTTATTGTTTAAAATTGTCAATTTTCCCTAGTCCATAGAAGGAAAGTAGCTATATTATTTGTGCTTTATAGAGAGAAGTTCTTTGCTCTCAGATGGAGCATGCTTTCTCAAGGCTCTCTACACCAGACAATAGGTGCATCAAATTTATTGTTGAAGTAAGCTTTCTAGACAAGGGCTATTTTACACAGGAGAACATGTTCGTCCAACAACTTTTCGTTGTTATAGACTAGATGATTTCCAGAGGTCCCTTCCAACCTAAACTATTCTATGATTTCTTCTTCCTTAAATCTTAATATTCTCTTGTAGTAGTTTGCACTGTTAAAGTGTTAGAGCGGTTTTACCCCCAATTACCCTCTTTCAGTGCATCAGCATTTGCAGATTCCAGGACATTCAGAAAGTTTGATTAAGTCTGATTATTTGAAATGTCAGTGCTTCAGTATGGAAGGGGTTAGTGTTTTCAGAAGATGTTTGGTGACATCTGGAGTAAAGTTCAGTAGTCTTGGTATTCAGATATTCTTTAGTACTTACAGATATTATATCCTGTTTTTATAACAACGATAAAATATTCTATATTTATTGCTTTTGATTCCTATTTATACTTCTAACTTTAATCTTGAAATTTTCGTATTGTATATTATAATGAATATAGCTGAACAGATACGCATGTGGTTTTAACCACTGAACCATAGGGTAGTAGAATGTGAAGTAGATATATTTGAGAGGAAAGAATAGAAAAATAGTGAAAGAACTAAAAGTCCTTTTTCCTCCCCTTTTCGTTTTAGATTATACAGCAGAGCATGGGCATGAAACATATTTCCCCTTCTTCCAAAAGAAATGCCCTGTTTGCCCTCAGACCATTTTGAAAGGTCTTAGCAGCTTGAATGTCCCTGCCAGTCTATAAGCACACCTACATTCCTTAATATCTAACAATAAATCACACCTAACTTTGAAACAGCATTAACAACCAAACCACTGTTCAGTAATGAATGGCCATGTATCTGAGATCCATGGCTCTTGGGATGTATTTTTTGCTGCAGATTCTTGGCACTATTTCCTATTGACACAAGATTGGTGCAGGTAGCAAGAATGACCATAGCTTAGTCAAAACTGTAAGAGTTCTTTGGTTCTAATGTACTTTTCTGTAACCATATGCTTAGTTCAGTGTGAATGGAGTAATAGCAGTGGAGAGGTCTAAAATTTTATACGTGCTATCATTTCAGTTATTTATTTTTAGATTAAACGTAATGCCACTTACTTGGCAAGATTCAGGAATGCCATTTTTCTGTTAAATGTTGCCCTGTGTAATGGTCTGCTGAGCACAGTATGATGTCTCTCCTCTCTCCAAAAAAGAAAAATAATCACACGGCTGTTGATGAAATTCATGAAAGGACTGAATGGATGGAAATAGAGTCTCCTAGGCCTAGGCCTGGCAAATGGTGAGAACAAATCTAGCAATGATGCCACAATAAAAATGTTTACTTCTTTGAAAAGCTCATAAAACTGACTTCTACCAAATGAAGGGTATGGTCCTGGATCAGATAAAGGGGTGACTTCCAGGGATCAGGAAAGATTTTTTTTTCCCCTAGAAAAGACACAAAAGACAAATTGGAAAAAGTAGTTTGGGTTAGGCTGCACGGTTATTTGTCCTCCTTAAGTCACCTCAGAGCTGGGAAGTTCAGTTAGTTTGTCCATCTTTGCTCTAAATACAGGGAAAATCACAATTCATAAGCTCAGTGGCCAATGCTTAACCATAAACCTCTGAGCTACTGGCAGGCTGACCTTGTGCCTTGGAAAAAGAGGAGCAGAAAGCAATCTCTGTGATTCTTCTGCCTAGGTGACTTTCGGCATTACAGAGGGTATTTCATATCCTTCAGCTGTGACGGGAGTCCTGTACTTAGGCACTAGGCAGAAGTTAAGCCAGGTGCATGTATTAAAGCAGTTACTCATTTCAAACACTCCTATGTCTCTATCAGCTTTTCATCTCTGTCATGTTAAAGTCACTTTTCTCATATCTTGGATGTTAAATACTAATGGTAGGATAAACAGGTTTTCTCTGTTACTCAGATGCCAAATGAAATTCACTAAATGAATTGTTCATTAACTTAATTTAAAGCATAGTAAAAGGAGCTATTAAAGTCCAAAACACTGATGTCCTGTTGGCTTTGTGGTGCATAATTTTTGACTTTATTTTCTTCACTCTTTCAGTTCTGAGGGATGACTTCAGACAAAATCCATCAGATGTGATGGTAGCTGTGGGGGAGCCTGCTGTGATGGAATGTCAGCCCCCAAGAGGTCACCCAGAGCCCACGATATCGTGGAAGAAAGACGGGACCCCTCTAGATGACAAAGATGAGAGAATTACAGTAAGTATAAAAAGGCATTATTTGAAAAAGTTTAGTGGCAAAATCAGCTAATCTAAAATTATTAGGTTTTGAACATGCAGGCCTACAGCCATACTGGAGCTCTGTCCTTTCTTTACCTTGGAGGCAATGCTAATTTGCATTTAGCTAGTAATATGTCCTTCACTCTTATACTATGTCATTGCAACCTATGCATTTCTGTTTCCTAACAAGAACTGTGCAAAACCTACGTCCTTCTCTTCCTTAAAAGAACTAGAAGCTTTTGAAAATGAAATATATTCACTATCTTGCAATTTTCTTCCATTTTATCCACTTAAAAATTTCTGCAAGCTACGTAATCTACCTTCTTTAGTTGGAAAGAGGAACCACCAGTAGTCTAGGTGAGTCTTTTCTGTAATTACTTCAAAAAGAATCAGTGCAGTAAAGTTGTGCAATAGATTGGAAAGGATAGTAAGGCTTTTGGGATATAGCTGCATTTCTTTAGAGAGAAAATGCCTTATCCGCATCTCTCACTAAAGTGTTTTCTCATTAGAAGTGTTGGCATATTCGTTTGTGTGTATTTGTAGCTTGCTGAGTGCAGTGCACAGTTATTCAAGAGTATGGAAGAAGCAGTTTCTCAAATCAGAAAACTATCTTTTTATTTTAGTTTTTGACATGTAAATCAATAAACTGTTTAGTCTAAATGGCTTGTAGGAATGGAAACAAGGATTTCAAAAATCCTTTATATACTGCCAACAAGGTGATCCAAAACATCTTTCCATATTTTGGGAAACTGTATCATCTGAAAGTATACACCATATAGGATCCTGGTGGTAATGTGCTAGCATAAAAGAAGACCGGAGGCATATACACTTTATACCTTAATCATATGCTGAAATAAGGAAATTTGTAATGGAAGAACACTTAAAACCCAGCAACATATGTAAAAAACTACAGCTTCTGTTGGAGATTAAACTGCCTCATTTTATTCGTTTCTTACAAACAAAACGAAGCTCAGGCATCCCGCACTTGTGGCATACACATACATCTAAAATTTGAAGTATCCTATAGAACCTATACTGATTGCTGACTATTAACAAAATACCTGCAATCATACCCCCCCCCCCAAAAAAAAAAACCCTTTGCAATTTCCTTTTCAAATTTCCTTTCTACGGTTACAAGTCAATTGACTTGAGATAAACAGAAGATTCCAGCACTACTTTTCTTTTTTCTTTCTTTTTTTTTTTCCCCAGGAAATGCTTTCTACATTTGCATTTTCCATTGCTATACTTTATTCTCTTGAAGGAATTTCAGGTGTTCTGGAGTGCAGTACCTTTCCTTTGGTGTGCATTAAAACTGCTCCTCTCCCAGCTTCTAGAACAAAGACATACTCAGAACAAAAGCAACCACTGCTGATTGGCATCACCACCTATACTTTATTAAAAGGAATAAAGCTCTTCATTTTAGTTTGTTTTCTGGTGATTATGTAAGATACTTACCTATCTTGTATTCTTTCAGCATGACATCTGCTGGAGTTATTTTGTGTTATCAGTTTCTGCTTCCAAAAACAAACATGGAAATGAGTTTTGATGTAGGTGTAGAGATACACTTGTTTCACATGTCGAGATGAGTGTTTGTGTTCAGAGGTGTAAATTAACGGTGCTGAAGATAGCTAGCTCAACTGCATTAATTAATAACGTCATATTTGCCTGGCATTGTCTTAAATAGCACTATTAATATCATAGACCACTTTCTCACACAGACGAGAGACTAAAGCCACATTATAATGCAGATTTGCAGTGTCTTACAGCTGTAGCAGGATCTTGCCAAGCAGATAAATATGCATTCAGATGTGTGTCTTAACAGCTTTGCAGTAACCATCTGTATTTTCTTGCTTGTGGCTAGGAGACGGGGGGAGATTGGGACCTGGAATGGACAAAGCACTAAAGGACAGATGGGCAAAAAATATTAATGTGGAAACCAGACTTAGAATTATGCATTTCTGTTTACAGTCTTCTTTAGGTCATTACCATTTCAGTTGAACGGTAGGAATGTAAGAATTAAATCAGTATTATAACTGAAATAAGAATGAAATTGTCAGCTTTTAAGTGACAGACACTTTTTTTTTTTACAAGAAATCCGCTTTTTTTTGTTCAGAATATTTTTCCTTTGTGCATGTATTTAAAGTGAACACATAGATTCATTAAAATGGATGGCAAAGTTCTCGTTCACATCAGTAAGGCTAAATTTCAGGTAAGTTAATTTACAACTTAATTTACCTTCTTCTTTTTAAGCCATGAAGTCATCATGTAAGAAAATGGCAAAATATATGTGGTGGTGTGTCATATGTATGTAATACCGGTGGGCATACTATGAATGGAAATATTTGTGGTGACTTCACTTTTAAAGCATTTCCAGTTGTTTTCATTCTTAAAGACTTGTTTGTCTTTGACTCATTGCCATTTTAAGAGATCTGTAAGTGTTGAAGGCTGTTTGAACCTTTTAACACGTTTGTGTTCTGACAAGAACAAATAAACACTAAGATTTTACTTGTTTAGGAATAAGGGATGATACTTGACACTTCTTTTCTGATTCATATCCCTCAACCCTGCAAAAAGAGGGTATGTCCATCAAGGAACCTTCTTGTAATTATTTGGAAGCTTTTTTTCTCCTGGGTGATGACAATGTTAATCTTGGAGTCCACAGAATGGGGCTTTCCAGACTGAATGTTAAGGGTGCTTGAGAAACAGAGCTGGTAGCTTGGTTCCTGACACAAAGTTTGAACCAAGAGATTGAAATAAATAGCAGTTAAATAAGATCCAAGTTAAGGCACAACTTCCTCTGGAATGCAATAAAAAGAAAATATTATTTTGTCCTGGTAGGGTTAAGGAAATTGATATGTTTATGTAGGTGAGATAATAAAAATCAAAGTAGCCTTTTCATAGTTTTGGTCCATTTGTAGGGCAAATAAATGTCCTTTGAAGAGAAATAAGTTTATAAGTCTTTCAGGTTATAAACAGTAGTGAATGGAACCAATATGAGATGGAGGACAGGCACACAGCTATCTGTGCTGGATTACAGAGGCAGACGTTCTCCTGGAGCGTAGCTCTCCCAAGCCTCCTCAGTTTTAGCACAAGTCGGGCTCAGAATAGGCTGCTCCCTGCATACATTTCCACTGGGTGCATCTGATAAAGAATCATTGTCAAAATGTTTTTTTCCCCTTGCTCTTGAACGTGTTGTCTATAAACAGTTTTCTTGGTGTGTTTGAACAAAACGTGGTTTTTCTGGTGCATATTCTTTGCACCACAGTATGAAAACACATGCTTGTAGATATGATTATTCCCTCTCCATGTATTGCAAAATGAAGCAGGAATGAGAGTCTTGCACATGAGGCAAAAGCTTATCTTTAAATTCATTTTGCTGAACTGAGAAATAGTAATAGTTATCATGAGGCTGGAGCCGAACTGGTGAGATTCTGTGCCCATCTAGTTAATTTTTCTCTGGGGATCGTCGTAGAATCAAGAATCCCTCCTGCAATATATATATAGCTGAAACAGAGTACTCCAGTGCAATACAGTGAATAGAACTAGTTTCTCATTCCTACATTTAAAAAATAAAATGTATTTTCCAATTTTCTGGGGAAAAAAATCTGCTATAGGAGAGGCTTTGCAACTCTCCTCTTGAAGCTGAGCCACTGTGGTGAAAGGAAATAAAAGATCCTGACTACGAATAAAAGAGACAGTAACCAGCTAAGTGGGGAATTTCCTCGTCCTGTTCCAGACCTCCGTGTTGTTCGTGCCTTTCCAGTTGTTGCCTCGCCCAGATCAAATTCATAGTTCCATAAATTCTTGGGAACCAGGATCTAGGCCAGGACTCTTGGGTTCTTGGTATCCTCACCAGGAATGGGCACGCTCCCAACCCCATCAGTCTGTCAGCCCAGTTTTATTAGTATGTAACTGAGTGTTTAAGGCACTTACCTTGAGGGGAAAGCTGTGAGTTTGAATTCCCTTAGGTTAAGGAGGAAATGGAGTCAGTATTCTAGTTTCTGCTGACTGCTCTAATCTCTAGGTTTGGCCTTTCCAGACTTATTTTGTCTAGATACAGTTGGCAGGAGCATCAGTAGCTATGAGTGCCGTTAGCAATGACTTGCTTGGATACCGACAGCAACTGCAGTGGGGACAGATTGCTTATAAGCCTGTGAACACCTACAGAAAGTGTGCCTCTGTTTCCTTTTCTGCCACTTTCCTGCTACACCTCAAAACCTCCTGCTGCTTTCCAAATGGTGTCCCTGCTGCTTTCCTAGCACATACTGCTGTAATGAAACGTCTGCCTCATTCTCCACCTCTGTCTTGCAGCCTGTCCCTCCATCCACGTAGCCTTTCTCTCCCACCTGCCTAGCCCCACTCCATCATCTGTTGAGTGCTAATTGCTTGTGCAGAGGTAATAATTTGGAAGCTCACATAAGCAAAACCTCTTGCTCCATGCTGTAATGTAAAGGGACTCTTCCTTTGATGGTATTTTAATGGAACTGGCTGCTGTGCTATGATCTGTAACGTGTGCAGTGTTGTCTGTCTGTGTTAGATTTGCTCGGAGCCTCCCTTAAGGAACTTTGTTGCTGCTTTGCCTTCTTTGAGAATCCCAAATGCAACTACTTGTGCAGGAGATGCTGACATCAGAAACTTAGTCGAGATGGTGGCACCTCTGGGCATATCTTCAGGCAATGACTGGCGAAAATTGCAGACTCTCAGGAGCTCAGAAGATTCAAAGAGAAGGCAGTGAATCTCTCATCTAGACCGAAGAAATTATAAGCGCTTTTGGATCTCTCTCAATTTGTCTCATGTTTTAGGGGCAATGCCGGCTTAATAAACTAAAACTTAAAAAGTTAACTCACAGTGCACCTGTAATTATCAATACTTGCCCTGTGGGAGAATGTGGGTGTGTCTTGCAAAAGCTCCAGAGCAACAACATGTCTGAGCCAGGATTAGAAGTCAGAGTTTCACAGCCTCTGTTGCTGCCCCTTGCCCAGCCGTATCCTCTGCTTCTGGATGTGGCTTAATTGTTCATGTGAAGTAGTGGTGTGGGCGGTGGAAGAAAGGAACTATGCATATTGAACATGAATTTTTAGTAGGTAAAATCTTTTACATATACATGAAAAAGGATGGTGGTACCAAAAAAAGAAACCCTTTGTAATTGAATACAAAAAGCAAAGCTCTTGCATTGGAACTTTGGTGCAGTACTGTGATTGCAATTTTTCCCTCTTTCATATTAAGTCTTATCTATCATTTATCCTGAATCATCCTCATTTGATTTTTAAAAGAAAAACCTCAAGAAGCCATTTATCTTTCCTTGTTCAAGATTCTTAGCTTTTAAGATCAAAGTTACAAGATGAATAATGCATATAGGTTTTCATTCCTTTTTTGTGTGGCTGTCTTGTGACATCAACAGTTCTGAATGACTTACGCTCTTATTTTAGATAAGTTGTAACTTGAATTCCTGATTCCCATTTCTTATCCTGGCCCTTAAATAGCATGTCAAAAATATGAAGCAGTCGTTGTGTCTTGCACAGTGCTATTTTTACACAATGGAGTGATGAAAATGCAAAAATAAAACTTCTGATCTTCTGCTATGGCAGGAGCCTAGATACCTAGAGGTATCATCCACAGCAAAACATTTTATTTATTTGCCCAATTTTTTTTGTTAATGAATTACCAAAAAGAACTTGGTTCATTCTTGTTGGTAGAGGGCATTCACAGCCTCATTGGGCTTTGACAAATTCAAAACTACATATGTAATCCCAAAATCATCTCAGTCATAACAAGAAAGCAAAAAAGGAAACAAAGAAATTACTGTGCATATCAATTAAAAAAAAGGATTGTTTTGATTTGAGGGAACAGTGGAAAAAGCAGAAATTAATTCCCTATCTGCCAAAGGGCCCTTTCCTTCAAAAGATAAATTGCAGCAGGAAAAATTGCAGAGGGTAGGTAAATCAAGAAACAGGAAGGAAAATCTGATGGAGTAGGGTATGTTTTTGGTCAGAATTAATGTTCTCAACTCTTTAAAACAGCCATGTTCCTGCCACAGATCACACTCTGGCAAAGCTCTATTTTCTGGTCTTTTTTTTTTTTTTTTTTAATCAATTTCTTAATCTTTATTCTACAGTTCCCCAAATACATAGTTATATATGAAAGGAATGTATATTCTGGTAGAAAATGTAATGCTTGCTCCTAGGATAACGTAGTCTATCCTGTGCAGAACTGCATACAAGATCACAGGCTGGGTACACAGCGCAGAAAGCAGTAGGGTAGGGGGCCAAGTAACTACAGTTAAGTGTTTTATTTCATTTTAATTGTTTTTCTTTTTTGGAGCAGATTAAAGGGCAGGCAGCAATTTCCTATATGCCCCAGGAGAGTTAGAAAGAGAAGTATATTTTTTCATCTGATTCCCAATATGTATTTGGTCCCCTCAGCAATTTCCTTTTTTCCCAGTCCTTTTTCTCCATTCAGTCTCTCTTTTTCTCACTTCCTGAGAGGTTTGGCTCCCCACTCTACCTTTCTCTTTCTTCCTTTTGCTGATCCCTCCATTGCTGGTTTCCTCAAGGATCAAGAGCAGATTTTATTAATGATTTATATTTCTTCTGTTATTAATATTGCTTCCTCTGGCAACACAACTGGAGCTGCTGTGAGTTAACTTGGCACCCAAAGGGGAAAAAAGTGTAAAAGATTGTCAAAAAGAATTTGGAACCACATAACTATCCCAGAGGACGATGAGAATGTTTCTAACTCCTGCTGTTTCTTGCTCTGAATTTTTTCAAAATGTGACATTGTTTTTCTCTGTTCCCTCTTAAAGCTATATTTCAGAGTCCCTCTTGCTCTTGCTGGATTCTCTTTACTCTTCAGATTCTTCTGCACACACAAATCATTCAAAATATATCCATTGGCCAGTCTTCCCTGTTGGCTGTTTGGACATGTTCTTCTGTTGTCTCCTGTGTTATCCTCAGGCTGACTTTCCTGCCTCAGTCCTCCCTGCGAGCCTGTTTCCTCCCTCTTGTGTCGAAACCACTCTGGTTTCTTCACATCTGCATCGGCACGGCTCCGCCGCTTAGGCAAAGGGTTCTAGTGGTATCTTCTGGCACGCTGTTACTTGCCATGTCACTTTTGCATTATTGCAGCAGTACCGGAGCCCTTCTCACTGGTACGTTAATCTTTATGGCTAGTAAAGTGCCCAAAAATGCGCTGTTTTAGTAGTTCATTTAGTTTTGTACATTGTGAGTGTTTTTGTTTGTTTTTAACTGAGCCCTAAAAACATTAGCCTCCTCTAGAGAAGACCCCGGTCTTCTTGGAAAACTGAATAAATCTAATAGCCCGAGTACCATTAAAGCAGGATTGACTTACTAACAAAAGAGTAAGAGAAAATTTTGAACACAAAATTTTCCATTCGTGTTTGTTGTCCTCTTTCTCCACTCCATGCAAAGGCTATCATACTTGCGTCTTACTCCACACTCAGCATTTTGAGACAAAACTTTTCACCTCTTACTTGTTCGCGAGTAATGTCCAACCCCGAGCACTGCTGTTGGTAGTGACAGCTCCTCTTCGGACAAGCACTTAGATAAACGTGGGCTGAGAATACCAACCTGTGACTAGATTCTCCCCTCGCAGCTCTTTGCAGGTTTGCCGTTCAAAGAGCATAGCTATGCAGACTTTGTCAGGCAGATGTGAGCTCATTCAGCTTGCTCTTTGAATCGACCAGGAGCCATATGGCAGCGGTTAATGTGGCGCCGAGCCTGAGCTAATAAGCCCTGCTGAGAGACAGGCTAGATCACTCAGGCACGGTATTGTACTAACACGGCCACACAGCCTCTGCTGTGCTGAGTGTAAGGCAAAAGGCACTTGCATTGGCTTGCAAAGTTTGCGCTCCAAGCCAGTGCAAATGGCCTGAAAACGCCCGTGTGGACCTTCCCTTCCTTCTCGGTAGCATCTTACGCTCAACTTTCTCTAATATTTTGGGGGGGGGGGGGGCAAGCTACTTTCTTCATTGGTGTGATGTGCTCGCTGCAAGAAAACACCAGTTAACCAGCTCTTATAAAGTGCTTATGAGTCATATTCAATGCCCAGAGTTGTTCTAATTGGTTTAAACGGTTCATTTTTAACCCTGGTCTTCGCTCACCTTCTGTGCAAGGTTGTTGGATAAAGTGTAAGATGTGGCAGGCCATGCACTGGGACACACTGACAGTACATGCTGTAGAAGAATCTACACAGAAGAAACCAGAAGGGGAGGCTAATGAACCAGTGTCTGGAAAACTGAACATTGGTAGAAAATGAGCAAAGTGACCTATCTTTTCAATAGATGTCCCCACAGGATAATGCTAGTGTGTGGATTTTTTGGAATGGGAGGGAGCATCATGATGCAGGGTGACAAATGGGAAAATATCTAATGCCTGCAGACTGGGGAGAGTGGAACGTCCAGTTAGGCTTGTGCTGAGTTTCACAGAAACTTGATTTTTCTTTAGGGTCAAACTGACCTCCTTGTGTTAGCAAAGACAGGCTGTGTAATACTGTAACCTGCTGTGTGAGGTTATGAGATGTAGAGACACAAACTGAAACTATTGAAATGGAAATTCATCATAATTCAACATTAGATTAGAAGGCTGATTATGGTCATTTCATTGCTGGCATCTTAAAACAAGTTACTGCCCATCCCAGTGTCAGAAGATCATTTTTTCCCTACAGCTAAGAGTTACTCTCCCTTCTGTTTTCTCACCGCTTTCAAAAATGTTCCTTTTGCATCAGTGGTTCACATTGCTTCAGCTATTTTTTTCTTGACATTTTAAATGTGTTAGACATGAAGACATGTATAATTATGGTTTATCTGTATTGTTTGACTTAGCAGCAGTAGAAGGTGCTCCTTTGTGTGAAATAAGTATGCATTTTTCTATGTTCAACTACATTTTACAGTGATTTCTACTTTTAAATATGAAAATAAAGCAAAAAAGCATGAAATTCTCTTGCAGATGCTCTGCTTACTTAAAGGAATTTGAAAGCGTCTTGAGTCAGTCAAAACTCTCCATGGATTTCTTTTGTCCCTGGTCGTGAACTGATGACCTAGATAATAAAAGAAAATAAATGCCTGCAGCAAATAGGATATGTGTTAGATATCTGAGTTTTGAGACTTCCACTGGCCTAGACATTAGACTATGAGGATTTTCTTGTTAAAATGGCTTATTGAGAGTTTTGAAGTTCTGGGACCATCTGAAATGATAGAATTGGAGTCTGGGAAGCTTCTCCTCCTTAAAAAAAAAAAAATCAAAGCAAAAGAAAAACAGGTGGCTGCTATCTCAGACTAGGTTACTTGAGAAATCCAGAGCATGCAGAACTTTATGATTTGAATGGTCAGGAGCAAAGGTGATTTATTATGCTGAGAAAGTGAGTCCTTTGTTTTGTTTAGCTGATACTCTAGTTGTTGTTTGGGGGGGTGGGTAAGGGAGATGAAAGAAGGATGTGGGAGGGAAATTGTTTCTTCATTCGTTTTATTCTCTTAATGAAAAAGAAACATTTTTGTTTGCTTGGCTTTTTTTAAGCAGTCAGGAAAGGAGACTTTGCTTGCATTATGAACAATAGAGATGAAAATCTGTTTTAGAAAGTTATTTCTTTTCCTGTCCTCCTCTCATCAGCTGTACAAGAATCCAAAATGTATATATAGTGTGGACAGCCTTCTCTGAGTCGAAAATCAGTTTTTGGAGAGACTGTTCTTCCCAGCCTCTTTGTGACTGCTGTGCTGTGTGCCTTCTTTGATTCCAAATCATGAGCAAAAGCAATGACAGACAAAGCCATATTTGAAGACTGAAACTTCTAAGATCCCCTTAAGCTAAAACTGAAGTGTTGAATCGCATCCTCAAAAAAAAGCGTATCGAGTATACAGGAAACATTATACCCTCACGAAGCACAATGAGCTGTTGCACTGAATGCTAGTCATGCTAGTCATGCTTTGTGTTACAAGTTGTATTAAATAAATAAAAAAGGAGAAAATAAACAATCCTACTTATCCTTGCTTTCTAGAGTCTATCCATGTACAGTTACCAGAATTTACCTAATAAGGTGGTATTTTTTGCACATGAAAAAATATGGGTTTTGGAGCTGTAAAATGATACTCTGACATGGATTTTGTACCGCTTTTATTTACATAGTCCTACTTTCTGGTCCCTGGAAGCTTAACATAGAGTGCTGAGTTTGAATGACTTGTTCCTTCCATCTTTATTATTTCTCCTATTGTCCGGAGTATGACTGTGTGGGCAGTGCCCAGCAGATCTGGTGCCTGACATGTCAGGTCTGCTGAGCATATGAACGTGCTCCAACAGACTGAATCTGACACTCTGGGTCTACCACTGGTATACTTAGAATCATAGAATCATAGAGTCAGTAAGGTTGGAAGACACCTGTGGAGATCATCTAGTCCACACCCCCTGCTCAGCAAGGAAACAACTGGCCCACACAGGGATTGAACCCATGAGCTTGGCATTATTAGCAACATGCTCTAACCGACTGAGCGTGCACAGGCAAAAAACATGGCCAGTCCAGCAGGCATGGGTTAAGGATGCCTGCATATCAAATATGCAAAATAGCACTAGAAATTTTCTGGTCTTCCCGTGTTCTTTGGTCCAGGTTCCTGAACCTGTGAGCCTTTGAAGCAGAAGTCCAAGTCCGGAGAAATGCTTATGTAAACCCTTACTTTGTGTTTGTAGACAGAAAATATTTCCACTGATACAGAGTGAAAGACCTTTTAACAGGCAACTATTCAACCGAAATCAGTGGACTGTATGTGACAAGTCTGTATTAGTGAAGTGAATCAGCCCAGCTCCTTGCTGATTCTGTTTTCCAAACACCGAAACCCTCTACTTTTAAGAGAAAAAAAAAGTACATTTTTGTTCTTGAAAATCTCTAGTGTACTTTATAAATTTGATTGTTTTTGGCATTTTTGTTATTTCTTGTCACTTGCACACAGCAGCAACCACACGTTGTCACTTAAAATCTAAATATCGGATAACTTCTAGCTGAGACTTTATTGTTTATCATGCTTTTTTAAAGAATTAGTTCTGTAAAATAAAAATGACACTAACTCTAAAAGCATGTTTAATAAAACCTCAACAATTTGTGTGCTGAGTTTGCAAATACTATGTTCTCATAATCAAAAGAAAAATGTAGAATAAAAATAGTGGAGAAGAACAGTGCCCATTCTTGGAGCCTTGAACAGATGTAAGTGATTAGAGCTTCTTGTTTGGTTTGCTTTGATTTTTTTGGTCTACTTTTTGAAAGTTCTGTCAACTTCATTTTTGCTTATTTCACTTTGTTTGGATAGTTTTGCCTTACTAAATTTCCTGTGATGCTTCTGGTTATATGAAAAGTCTAGTCCAAATCACAGCACTACAAAAATAATAATTTTTCAGTTCTTGGGTTTCCTCAGCCCAACAGAGTACTTCTCTCTCTCCAGGTAATAATATACTCACAATTACTTACTGCCAAGTTCAGATATTCACCATGTGCAATAGCGGGGGACTAACATACACATTGCTGGGTGTTATTCCAGACTTCTGTGTAATATTATGCAGGACCAAGCCTGCCTTCTTCTGGTTTCACTCCTCGAAGAAGAAAAAATAACCCACCCAACAACAACAAACACACACAAAAAAAACTCTCGTTCCTTACCTAGTTATAGGTCATTTGTTTCTAATATTTTTGCTGCTTTTAGCAATTCATTGATTTTTTTTCCTTTTTTTCCTCGAAAATCATTATCTAACATGCATTTGTTTGGCACATGGACAGATAAACATTGTCTTTTTTTTAAAAGTAGAAGTGTGGGCAGTTAGTTGTACTTGGATACCATTTTTCTTCTAACTCAACAGATTTTCTTTTGCCTCTATCTTTGCTGTTGTTGACAGTCATCTACTTGCCTTTACTGGGCCTCCTCTTTCTGTAGGAGAAGGCATAAAGAAAAATAAATTACTCAGATTTAAAGGGAAAAAGCAAAGGTTCCCCCCGCACAGAAGTTTAAAAGAGAATGAAACTTCCAGGGAATATAATATGGTTAAAAAATAAAACTTGAGAGAGTGAAATGCTCTCCTGAAGTAGAGACTGAACTCTTTCTAGTGCTACGTGGAATATATCTACTTGATTTTGAAACTAGCCGTAGAGATTTGCACGTGTGTAACTTCGCCTTCCCTCACAAAATCTGAAGCTCAGCTCCTTGAACAAAATGCGTGTGACTCGAGATCTTTTGATTGTGATTTTTAATACTTTTCTGTCAGGACTTTTCCAAGTGGATATGCCATTCAGAATACCAAAATTTTGAAAGAGAAATGTACGTAATAATAACATAATAATGTTGTTTCCCATGCTGCCCCCCAACAAACACACAGCGATTTTGCTCTTGTGATTCACCTGCAGCCCTGTGGCTCTTCAGACCACTTTGAACTCCGGTGGTCAGTTTGCGCTTTTGTCTCTGCGTTTTTGTTTGTTTTTTTTTTTTTTCAAAACCCGACACAAATCAAGTAGGCAAAAAAAGTTGCTTGTTCAGTGTCTAATGTTACCATAGAAGCTGCAAGTATCTGACTCGGTCATGGTATGGTTCATGAAAGATATTCTGAATTGCAGGGATGAATGGTGCTTTTCTCTCGCAGCCTGTACATTGAACAGAATTAAAAGATGCACAACAGTGTAAATGAGTTGCAGCAGGATTTTAAAAGTGAGCTGCAGAACAGTTCCCGAGAGAGGAAAATCATCGTACAGTGAAGGAAAAGATTGCCCTGAGGCAGAAAGTCTGCAAGCTGAGCAGAGCAGGTTCCCTGTGCCGCTGCTGCGGTCTTCCTATGTGATTTCCAGCAAGCTGTGAAACTGCTCAGGACTTCTCGTTCAGCGTTTCATAAGCTGTGAGGGTGAATTCGTTCACACTGTAGCGTGCTCTGATGCGGTTACGCCAAAGCGGCGTTGCGCTGCTTCGCCAAAGTGCAAAGCGCCCTTGCTTCCTGTATCGTGAAGCGGCTCTTTTGGGCAGACAAAGCAGGAGAGCAGTATTTTCGCTCACGTACCACTCCGGATGTTTGTGACTGTATAAATGCTTGCAGGACCTAGACCAAGTGTAAATATTTTGAGATTTTATGTTATTTTAAAGAAAACAGTTCTGCTCTGTACAGATTGTAAGCTGACGTGTCAAAGTGCTTTTGAAGTTATTATCCCTTGAAGTCCAGGATCTTAAAAGTTTGTTAATAAACCAGGAATGACTTTGTAGGAGGTACTTTGCATGTTTATAGCTCCTATGGGAGACTGGCATTCAGAAAGGCTGTATGATTAGGACATTCTATGCAAATTCAATCTGCATGCGTCCAGTACTCTCAGTGTGAAATTCTGGCATTACTGAAATCAGAGTGAATATTACCATTGGCTTCACTGGGACTAATATATCACCCTTTCCATGAAAGCCTGTAGTATCATTTAAAATAAGTGAAAAGCCCCTTTTTGAAGTGCTAAATGAGTTGAGGTTCTTCATCTTTTTGTTGCTGTTGCTACTTCACTGTTTGTTGCTTTTGGCCTGTTTGTCATTAAGATGGTTTCCTTTTATCAGCTGGAGTTTTATGGACACTTTCCGTTTTCCTTCTCATTTTTTTTTTCTCCTAATGAGTCTTTGCTAAAGAAATTCATTTTTATGTTTTTAGCTTGTATCTCTTGCATTTCTGATTCTGAAATGTTAAGAATTGCCCAACTGGAGGTGACAGTTATAACTTTGTCTTCTATTATATTAAGAAATTATTACCTAATTTGAAGTTTTTGTTCTTGAAGCTAGGACAAGTAGATGATGCAGTGTGAGAAGAAAACTTTATGTCATCAATCTGGACATTTTAAGTAGAACACTAGGAAACAACTTTTAATGTTTGCGAACTGTTTAGGAGTAGATGCAATAACCACAGCAAATAAGTCTGCAGACCTGCTTGCTAACTATTTCTGATTTGAAAATGGATGATAACCTGTGAAAATATTTGTCTTTAGCATTTCAGTAGGTGGAGAACCGCATTCTCCATGTATTAACCATCTCAATAAATGCCATTTCTTACCCTGTTATGAATATAAAGTCCAAGAAAGAATGCAGCTCTTTTAATCTTTTAAAGAGATACATATCTCAGACTGCTGTGTCAGCTTTACCATGCTTCACTGCCAGTGAGTCTCAGATTTACCTTGGGGGATCATCCCCAGGGATGCCGGCTGAACCTTTGACCCTTCTGTTTTGGCTGTCACCAAGGTTAACACATCATTACAACTCGCAATGCTCTTTTCTCTGTTCAGGATACTTGTCCATTTTATCCTGTATCAGCCTGAACAGTTTCTAAGAACTTGAAACAGAAGTCTCAGTCTCTTACTGTTGTTGTGTAGGAATATATTTTGTTTATTTTTTTAGACTGAATTATGTTTCTTTCTTACTTGTGTAAAAATAGGTGTGAAATTAAAAAATGTATTCTTTCATCCATTTTTCCTGAATTATTAGAATAACAATTATATAATTATAAACTAAAATAAAAATTTCAGGATGCATTTTACTTTTGCATTTGAAAATTGACAGTTGCATACCAGCGCTTTTCCTTATAGTACTACATAGCTACGCAGTGCAAAACAGCGTACAGTTACAGACCAAATGACATCACTACGTATTGGCTTTGTGCAATAAATTCTAGCTACTGGCACTTTCTGGATTTGAATTTTTCCTACCAAGGTAACAGCTTGGATACTTTTAGCCTGCTATGATTGAAATGAGTTTTAATTTGCCAACCTAGAAAATTATATTTGCAAATACTGTTCTCGGGATTGATACCTAGTCAAGGGAACTTGTATAAAAGTGCCTGTTGACACTGATTTTCTTAGTGTGTATTAACATTCATTAATTTACTGCATGGTGCCCTGTAAGTGTGTGCTAAGCAAGTATCATCTTTTTTGTCCAGAGTTTCCTCTGATACAACAAATACACCATTTGACTGGCCCAGTCTGCTCCTAGGTACTGTTATGCCCATGAATTTTGTGTTCATGAAATAATAAAAGGAATAGATATCAAGCTAATTTTATTCTGCGTCCTACATTCTTTCATAGAAGTTTCGCATATTCTCATTAGAGAATCAACAGTAGCTAACATTGACATGTTTTATAATATGATATTTTTAATATGATCTGTTTATTCAGATATCGTAGGAAATGCCAATCCAGTTTTTTTTGCTTCCACTGATAGAAGAGATGACTTTTAATTCCAAACAGCACGTAGCCTCCTATATTATACCTGTGTATTCATTTTCCTTACTTTTGACAAAATGCAGTCTTTAAAATAGGCCTTTAGGTGTTACACCTGGCTGTTACTGCCTGCAGCATTTAGACTGCACAAAAAGTTGCTCTGTGTTCCCTTTATATTCAGTTGGAAGAGGTGAGATATTAATGGGGCTGTGCTGTATCCTTTTCTGTCCTCTCTCTAATCTTTCTGAACACACTTTGGTAGCAAGCCTTAAATTGCTTGTTGCTTTCAGTTAGAGTCATGTCATTTTCCTTCTCTTAAACTTCTCTGGAGGCTTACAAAAATCAGCATAATACCTATGCTAACTGCAGGTAGCGATGATACTGTAGGCTTTTCCCTTTGGAAGCTTTTGAAGAGTAGATGATAATGACACAAAAGAGCTTTCTTAAAAGGAAAAGTATTTTTTTACTTAACCACATAATCACAGCATATAGTAAAGGAAACAACACTTTCAACCAGTTTGATATTGACATGCATAGTGGACTAATTTAACATCGAAATGTTCTTTCTTCTGGAATTCCATATGTGCAACTGATTCAGATTCCCACTTGAGAAGTTTCTGGCCTTCCACTCCTCGGGAAAGTGTGTATCTCACTAAATCTTGCTTCTTGCTTTAGTTTTCTCCTCCTTTTGTGTCCAAGAAATAGAAATAGAAATAGAGCCGCTGCTTTAGGCTACCAATACATCAGGCTCAGCAGAGGATCATGCCACAGTTTCTGCAGGAACCTCTCCTCAAGTGTGTGTTGGAAAGTAACCTTTAGGTTCACAAGCTCATACTGCTTTCTCTGTGGGATGTTTTCCAGCAATCTTGTAATGCAATTAGCTTGCTGTGTGAACAGAATGAGCCTGTGTCGATCTGTAAGACATTATTACAGGCAACTCTAACTATAGTGTGTGCAGTATTCTAGTACTGTATGCACAGAATCGCCTACATGTTCGATTGCTCTTCAGGCAGATGCTTGAAAGCATCACTAATAATATCTATAGTACAATGTTTATTCTTTAGTCCTTGTAAGTCTTGGAAGAAAGTTTGAATCAAATTGAATTTTCAGATCCTCCTAAAATTTTAGTATTCAGAACTCAGTATACAGAAATTCAAGAACAGTTTAAGCATTGTTCTGCAATAGAGTAGAAACATTTGTATTAGATTCCACTGAATATTTCTTACAAAAGTTTAGGTCTAGGGAAAAGGTGACATTTCACTGCAGTTCATTGAGATCGCTAAACCAAAACTGAGCCTGCAAGTGGCCTTTTTTAAAAATCTCATTAAGGAAGGAAACTTTTTAAGGCTTTATGTCACTTTTGTCAATTGTGTGGTAGCACATGCAAATGTTTGAAAAGTGAAGAGAACCAACAGAACTTTTTTTTTTTTTTTTTTCCTTGTGAATCAATCATTCTCTAAATTTCTGATGTTTTGTCATGACAGTCTTTTATTTTCAGGAGCTTTGGCTTTCTTTTCTTCAAAAAACCCCCCAGCAATGTTGCTGTGTTAGGAAAAGTCAGTATGAAGAACATAAAGTACAACGCATAATGTAGGTGATGAAGTCTTTTCTTGGTTGACTACTTTCTATTTTTAAAGTTATCATACTTTGGGTTTTCTTAGAAGACTGAGGAAGTTTATTGATAAGGTCTTTTATTTGCATAGATGCGAATAGGGCAGTCCTTTAAATACTGTTTTTCATGTCTATTCAAATGCATTAGTTTTTCCTAGTATTCTTCAGTGCATGTTTTTTGTTACTTTTTTTTGAAGTGCATGAGCGTGGGAGGAAGCCAGTAAAGGAAAGAATTGCAGTAATACTGCAGGAATACAGCTGAGGAATGACAGTCGTGTAAATATTTTTTTTCTGCAAATGTTTGCGAGTGTTAGGGGCGCAGAGTGCAGTTGCAGAGCACCGCAGGAGTTGTGCCGTCAGACCTTGGGCGGGCTGCAGCTGAGGGCTGCTCTCGCTCGTCCCATTTGTAAGCAGTAGCCTCAGGATGTTCAGGATGTAGTTCAGGATGGCTCTGGGCCCCTGTGTGCCGCTGGCTACAAGCGGTGCCTTCTGATGCCGCGTGTTCAGGACAAGATTTTGAAAGTGGGATTGCAATTCATTTGTCTGCTGGTCACAAGTATTGAATAAACCTTTATATACCCAGCAGCCAAGGACTCCTAACTTTAGCTACCTGCCTTTGGAAAATCTTCGTCAGGATCTTAAGCAAATCAGTCCATTAAATGGACTGTGAAAGCTATGTATGCTTTCCTTTTGCCATGCATGCTAAATAGCTCACTAAAAGAGTTAATGTCTTTAAAAAATAAGTAATTGATTTAGACTGAATGCTTTTACTTTTGTTTTTTTATCAGTTTTAGAAACTTAACATGGCTGTTTCTCTATATTTAGGGAGGAAAATTTACTGTGAAAATGCAGTGGCAGTTTTGAACTTCCTGCCAATATAATAAATAATTTAATTCGTATCAAAGGATCAGGTTTTAATTAATTTTCTCTAAATAGCACTTCCTATTCATTATATATTTGTCATACTATTCACTTAGAAGTCATGCAAGTTTCTTATGTGTGTTAAGATACTACTAATTTAAAAAAAGCTGATGCACAACCACAGGAAAGACAGGGAAAATGAAAGTGCTGAGTAATTTTAATTTCTCAGGCATTTTACAAGCCCCTTCTAACAACAGCAAACTGCCACAGACAGGAAACACTAATTTCCATGCAGAACAAGGCTAACTTGTTCTTCATGTTGTAAAAAAAAAAAAAAAAAAAAAAAAAAAAGTTGAGCAGCTGAGATTTCCAGTGTCCAGTACAATTTCTCCCGACTTCCAGCCCCCTCCCCTTATTTTTCCTTCCCCTCATTGATGCAGTTTGCAATAGCCTTTTAGCAACAACAGGAATTGTCCCCGGAGTTTAAACACACCATGGCATCGGAGAGGAATAGCAAGAAACAATAGCAAATAGCAATTGCAATAGGAATAGCAAAGGAAGCAATTATCGCAGCAGGGCGCCAGAGCCCCTCTCAATAGCGCGGGCAGCCCCCGACCGGGAGCAGACAAGAGCGTGTGGCGCCCGGCAGGCAAGGGGAGAGGGACCGCTCTTCAGGCATCTGTCCCCTCAGCTCCTGGGCTATTCACGCTGTAGTCGCCTCCGTTCACCCACCGAGCATTGAGCGCTTCGCGGCTGTGGCAGTGAGGGCTCAGTGGGAAGAGCGGAGGGATGCAGCATGTTATCACCAGGACCGACCCCCTACTTCTCAGCGCTAAGCCTGGCAGTAGCTCCCAAACAACAGCTCTCAGAGATGCCGTCATTAAAGGACAGTGATGCGTGTGAGCGCAGGAGAGCGATTACCAGTATGTGCAAAGTATGGGAATACCAGCTTTGTTCTGCTCGCTTGTAACCTCTCTTGGCTTATTTTAGCTATAGCAGAGACTTCCAAGTAGGTCCTGGTTTCCCCAACCGCTGTTGAAGATCAGTGTATACCATGCAGTCCCTGGTGGCAAGAGGGGGCTGAACGATTGGGAACCGACTGAGGTGTCTACAGGTCACTCACTGCCGTTCAACTCTGCTTGGGGGATGTGAAGTTGAGCATGAAGGGAAAATAAAAATTAATGACACCGGGCTTCTGTGTAAGCATGGGGAAACTTGGGGATTTGATTTTTACCTCCCTGTGCATGCATTTTCCTTCTTATTCTTTGTAATTTAAAATGTCAAGATCTTCAGAGTAAGGGTGTTATCTGTACCTGTAATGTCCAGCATAGTAGCTTTGCACTGTCCCTTTAATAAAAATAAAAATAATAATCAGATTTGTTTGTGGTTGGCTGCAACTCCAGTTTTCTATGTCAGTCCTCTAGCACAGAGCTCATGTACAGGCTGTAGAAAATACACGGAATTCGGGGAGTTATGACTTGCATGTACTGCAGCTGAGAGTTGCACTGGTTACTGGTGGGAGAGTGAAATATGTCAGATAAACATATGATTTTTGTGTTTAACTGTTTATGAAAAACAAAGAACAGAGTGGGTGTGTTCCCTTTTTTTTTTTTTTTTTTTTTTGAAAGTATGCTACAGATACAATGTTTAAAGTTTTGTGTTTTCACAACTCTGTATGTCTTACAGTAAAAGTTGGAGCTCTGCTAAGCTTAGGCCTGGTCAGTTAAAATGCAGTAGAAATTTAACCTGGGATTATTTGCTTTCTTGAACTGTGTTCTAGTTTCCATGATACTTGATCTTGGCCAAAAGTCAGAGAATCAGTAGGTTTTTAGTGCTTACATTATGAAATATGTTTTATAATTTTTTGAGGTCAAATTTTGCAAAGTATTTCTGTGTCTGTAGTGCGAGGCTGGTGGTTCTTACACTTCTTTGGAAGTAAACTTGATTGTAGAGTTTCAAAATAAAATATTTTGAATGAAAAGTCATATCTTTTTTCCAAATTCAAAACTGTGAAAAGATCCGTTTGGAAATATGTGGGGGGAAGAGAGGAAAAAAAAAACATTGCATATTTGCCATCTTTGACAAACTTTGATTAGGTTCACTCTCAGTTTGTATCCTGTACCATAAGGAGCTCAGGTTTGTGCCAGAGGAAGGAAGGAAAGAAAGAAGGAAGGAAGGAAAGAAAGAAGGAAGGAAGGAAGAAGGAAGGAATTCCTTCTTCCCTTGGGCAACTTGGGAGCCAGCTCAGCCAGCTCGCGAGAGGAAGGCTTGCACAGGCAATCGAGTGTCAGAAGTTATATAGTCACAAGAAGGATCCAGGAGCCTGTAATTTCTATTCCCTTCAATGAGGAGCCAGCAGTGACCAGCTAGACTCAAGGGCTCATCCTCCTTCCTCGAGGCTAGGAAGATAGAAGCAAAATTTGCTGCAACCCAGCAAAATTTACTTACTGCAAATTCAGCAAACTGAAACTAAGGCTGAAAATAGTGACTCGATGCACAGACTCATAGCAAGAGAAAAGTTGTATAAAATATCTTTTTCTTTCTACTTTCTCTTCTCAGACTGTGAGGATTTTTTGGTGGTGGTTGTTTCAGAAGTTACTGTACTTTTAAGTTTAGTAAAATCTGGCTTTTGTATTTTGAAAGCCTTTCAATTTCTTTGGGGAGCTCATTGTAGGCCTATGAATTTCCACCTCAAAACTCTTGATAACTTGAATCCTGTCAGACCAGTTCCCTGTAGAAGACCCTGCATCAGGACCTTGAAAAATCATATATTTTGACACCATGGGAGAGAGAGATCTGCACTCTGGGAAATGCCTTTCATCAGATTAGAAGACTTAGTGAAGTTTTTTCTACCCGTGCTTCTGAGCTTTGAAGTTGAAAATTAAAATTCTGCTGTTGGAGACCCATGTGCTGCACAGCTTCTCTTTTCTTAGTAACTTTTCAGTCTGACTGTTCACAGGGAGTAATGTTATATCACTGTGTCTTCTAGGCTTGTCCCAAAGTGAGTGCTGCGGATAATAAACGGACATTTGGACATTTAGGGCATCTGAGTATGATTTTTAGTGCTTGGTCAGCAAGCTAAAAATCTCTCTCATTAAAAAAAAAAAAAAAGAAAAGAAAAAAAGGAAAATCTATCTCTGTCTCAATCTGCAAAGTTTTTCAAATTTTATAAGTAGGAAATATGCCCCATAATATCGATCTGTATGAAATCCGTATCATTGTCCACCCAACATAACTCCGGATTTAGGAAAGAAAGAAGACTCAGGTCAACACCTACAATGGCAATTAGGACCTGAAAGCCCCTTGAAATCAGCAGCAGAGCCCTCTGGAATAGTATTTCCCTCCACTTTGCGTGGTTTAGGCATACTCTTCAGCGCGCTAAATCACCGGCTCTGGCCGTGTAAACAGGCCCATGTGGTCTCTGGAGAGCCGGCCTGAAACCACACTTAGCTTCTTTCTTGTGGGCTTTTCAACGCAGCTCTGAAGAATTGCATTTCATCTGTCTTTTGCAATGTAAACATACTCAGTGGGAAATAGGCTGCTAAATGTCTTTATAGATTTGGGCTATATTGTTTCTTTCATGGTTAGCAGATAGATTTTTTTTAAAGGTCTTAAAATTTGTGGTTTGTTAGGCTTATTTCTCCATGTAACATCTGTGATACTTTAGGTAACAATAAAAACCTGAGAGACTTTGTGTGGCTAATTAACCCCAGTTGGTCTAGGGTTTTATCCTTGGAGGTGTGTAAATAACTCAGTGGTGGTGATGCTTGAAAAAAAAAAATCCTTTGTAACAGACACTTCAAATCATCTGACTTGCTTAAGGGGAGAGAAATGAAGACATACCAGACACTGAGTTCAATTCAAGTTCATTTTTATTTCTGATTTCAATCACTGATTGCAGTGAAAGCTATATGTGCCCCAGTGCATGCAGGATAGGTTCATGCAATGGCCTAAATTTACAGTCTTACAGAGATACCTCGGTCTCAGTTACATGCGTATCATTCCCCTCGGTGTCAGTGACGGCTGTGCTTGCTCGCGTGTTCTGTGTTGCAGAAAGATTGGTTGCCTCCGTAGACTTTTTCCTGACCTAAAGGATGTGCTTGTGCGTTGCTAATTAGTTTAAAGGTTAGTAGGTTTTCGTACACAGTAAATACTATAGTGAGAAGCAGTTTCTGACGCTGGGAGCCATTACTCTTTTTTTTTTTTTTTTTTCCCTCCTAGATCTCAGTAAAGCGGATTTAAGGCCACGGGGGTAGTCATAAAAAGCTTTTGTTGTAGGAGAATTTTAATCTCGGTTTATAATAACAAAGGAAGTACTACATAATAAATATTTTGTATTATAGCTGTGAAAATGTTATAGGAAAGTATTTTACTGGTTCAAATATTTTCATATAAACATAACTGTCTGTTCAGAAATTGGTTCTGACTAATGTGAGCCAATATGGCCTATTCTGTATTGAATCTTCCTTTGTGATTAACAAAAGCCAAATGTTGGTACAAAGTAAGCTTTAGATTGTTATCATTTCAAGTTTCTGAAAACTGGCTATGTTAAGATAGGGGTTTTTCTTTCCTGAAGATTATTTATGACATTTTACATATGTCTTGGCTGTTCCCACTATCTTACTAATTGGGGGAAGTGTCAGCCACGTATGATAATTCTGGTATTTGGTGCCTTGTGATAATGCCAAGTGCTGAATCACCTTCAGCTTCCTCTGAAGTCACCAAGCAATTTAGGGCACAGTGAACCCTTAATGCTTTGTGGATATTAATCTTCTTGTAGATTCAGTCTTTAAAGAAGAGGCCATAAGAAACACTAGGCTTGCATCACGTATCCTGGCCAGATTGGCAAGGGTGCCAAAAGCAACCACTGGGACCAATTCTCAAGATATCTTCCTGAAATCCCCTACCTTTAAGTAGAGGCATCTTTCTATGCATTTGGCACCATTCATTTTCAGGCTTCTCATCATTGTAAGACCATTTTGTTGATCTGCATGGTAGGGGAAGTAAAGTGACCTATATTTTGTCATGGTAGATATATGACATACATAGAAAGACCAATTAAAAATATCTTTTACACATCTTTAAAGTAGAACTTTGTATGTGTTTGATCTGGGGAAGGCAGGACCTGGCTTCTTTAGGTCTGATAGTGTCAGACCAAAAATGGGAAAGACTCATCTTTCTCGACTTTAGTGAACATTAACAAATTTTAATCGTTGTTATTCCAGTTGTTTTTTATGTCTAGTGCCTAGTCTTTAAATAAATTATGATTGTCAGGGAAGTATTCATGGGATTCACAAAGCTTGGAACAAGATACATGTTTTTAAGTAAAATTTTAAGATGGGTATATGTATTCTGTCCTTTTCCAAATTTCTCCATTAAAACTTCAAGCTTGTCTTCTATTGCTGGCATGCCATTCCTTACAATCTGTGATGCAAAAGTATTTGGTAAAATGGGTATTCTGATCTGTTTTGGGATACTCGGCCACATAGGGAGAAATGGGCAAACAAACAAACAAAGTTTCCCAGTCAGAAATAAAAGTGCTCTATTTTAGTTGTATCTACCTTTGATGAAACCATTAATTACAATTGCCTGTATTCATTTTGTTCTTTAACCATCACATTGCCATTTATAATTAGATGGTACACTGTTGAAATAAAGACCATGTCTGACAGCTTAGTGTCACATGCCCATCACATTTTCATTCTAAATAATAGATGATCTCACGTATATGTGAATATTGTGATATTACATATGCAGAAGCTGAGGTTATATGAACAGAGGTCAATGTTTAACCCCCTCAGTCTGAATTTCATTTCCTTTTGGATTTAGGTTTACTTTAGAATTAATTTGCAATAGCGTAGATTTCATTTATTAAATAGAATGAAACTAGGAGTTAAAAGAAATTAAATGAAAAGATGCCAGTGATCTTTGTATTTGGACTTCCCAAATATTTATCTGATTACTTCTTTCTCTCTCTTATTCCATATCACATTTCTATGAAAAGTAGATGAATCACATATATAAAAATATTTGTAACAGACAAATGATATGATTTATAAATGCAGAAATTTACAAATACCCACTCCCATGAATATATAAAATATGGTCTTAGGAGAAGTATATATGTGTACAACTGTATGAACACTTGATGGTAAGTTGTAGAACCCTTGGGTAAGTTTTTATGGATTAGGTTTATTGAAAGAGAAATTTGATTCATTGTTTAAATATGATTTTTTTGCTACAGCAAAACATGGCATAATTTTCAATACTAGGCCTTGTTTACTGTATGGTTGCCATGAATTTTCTGTAGGAACATTTCTTATTATTTCTGAAAGCAATAATGAAATGGGTTTGCGTGAATGCACGATTTGCTCATGAGGAGCAAAGATGGTCAAGCAAGGCACAGAAAATAGCTTTCAATGAATCTTTATAAATCACAATGCTAACATGCATTCTGTTGGCATATATGCAACAATCCATACGTGTTACAGGCAACTGAAGATCATCTGTGAACTGCTGTGTCGCTTATCAGCATTCGGTGCTATTTTTGCATTCTCTGCTTGCACAGCCCTGATGAATTGGTTGGTAGGTATGAAACAAAAGCCTGAGGAGACATAAAAAGTAAAAGAAAAATGCCTTAACATCATTTCTGTGTAAATGAAACATGATACCAACTTCCATCCTTTCAGAATCAGACTTAAAGCTTTGGCAGATAGCAAATCAGTTCTTTTCCCATGATATACAATATCTACCAGAGGTGTAATAAAACAGTTTGGTGTATCATGTTTACTAGGAAGAAATTACTTCTCTTTGGGTTTAATATGATAACAACTCTTGTGGTAGTTTGGTATGAAATATTACACTGTCTATCACTTTTTCAACCCGTAATACTACCATTTGCTACTATAAAGTCCAGTGTCAGGTAGGGACATAAATATGAAGGGAAGGCCCTTGGTGACTGTTAAGCGTCCACACACTACGAATATTTTTAATTGCATCACTTCAGATCCTACCTCCAAGGTGGTTTAGCTCTCTGCTGTTCTGAATCCTGGATATGAATCTATGGCTTAGTAAGACAAGGAAATGAGTTTTAATATAGCAGTAATTTTTTATGTATACCTACAAGAATGCACATATGTATTTCATTGTTTAGTTTCTGTTAGTTAAAGCAATTGTTCTGTAGTTCGTAGGTATCTGTAGGATTTCCTGTTGAGCGAAAATGTGGCAGACTCTGCATATGTATTTGTCATAGCTACAAATTTGATTTGCAGTGTCTTAATAATATGTAGAATGACTTCGTCACTGTTACCCACAGGGTGGATAGATGTTTGTTAAAAGCTAGTGGGAAACTTGGATAGTGAATCAGCAGAGGAAGTACGCTTTTGGCCATCTATGAATGCTCAGCTGCAGACATATATAACTCTACATGCACTTAAACATTTCATCTGAAATGTGTAATTTTTCACTTTTTAATGGAAGTGTGATATACCCGCTTAGGCACCATGCTGGCTAAAATTCTAAACCCTTCTGCTGCTTTAAGGAAAAATAAAAAAGATCAACAAAGAAAAAAAACTCTAGAAAAAAATAGACAAAAGGCATTCGAAATTCCACTTTGGAACCGAAACTACCTTCAGTAGGCATATCATGTCTTCTTAGTAAGTTGTATCTCAAAGTTGATGGCTAGTCCCTAGCCATGAGGCTGGAAAGACAAACTCTATAGCTTTATGCAGTACATGAGAGAATATTTCTAGTATGTCTCCTTTCTGATGTAAATCTCTAAATAACTTGGAAGTGAAGCAATTTTCAGTAATTTTTAGGTGTTTCAAATGTTTCTGCTTTAATGTCTTCCTCTGTCTAACTTTTAAAGAGTTAGACTTGTGCTGAATAAAGTATCTGACATTGCAGGTAAAATACAAGACAGTATTTCACTAACATCTCATAAGGTCTCTAAGACATTCCTAGAATAGTTCTTGCTGGAGGTTGGAGATTGTACAAAATATACAGTTATGTCATATTGTAAGGGCTTTGGATGGGATTTTCTTAAGTGCTAAAATCACGAAGGAGCACAAGTGCTGTTGAATATCAATGGGACTTAAGCTCTTTAAGATATGTATAAAAATCACAACTTTTCAGCTACATGGGTTTGAAATCATCAGGTAATTCTTGTGACTCCTGTGACATGCAAATATTCTTTTATGTTAAATCCAATTCATTCCTATATTGATATACATGAAAAGAATACATTTTTGTACTTATATCTGGATATATTTCTGTAAGTACCTCAAAATGCACATAGAAATCTCTCTCTATATATTTTTAAATAAATAACTTCCTGTGATTTAGGGAGAAGTAAAACAGGAATAAATATAGATAGACTTTTAGTTATGGGTTACATTCTGTTCTCATGCTTAACATTTGAGGCAATCAGCAATCTATAAGTGCACTTAGATTCTCTTAGAAAATGTATTTGCAGGTTACCTTTATTTTTTCCATTCTTCATGACTCAAATCCCCATTGAAATTTCAGCATTTCTAGATTCCTGGATGATAAAAGACGTGCTTTTTTGTTCTCAAACAACGAATGCCAAAGGCAAAAGAAGTATGCAACACTATCTACATCACATGTGCATGTTCATTTATCTCAATAACTGACTGTCATCTTTGTGTGCATACATCTTACAATGATAATAATAGCCTCACGCTGCTCAAGATGTCAAATTTTCAGGGATAGATTTCTAGCTGCAGGCAACCTGAGCAAAGTGTCTCATACTGAGAATATTCTCCTTCTTGTCACTGACCACATTAGACCCTTTAATGTAGCTTTACTTTTTATTCCATTAATGTCTTCAGCTTCGGTAGTTATCATATGTGATTTGAGTCATAAGCATATGTTCACTTAAAAATATAATTAATATAATTAAGTAGTATTTTAGTATAATTGCAGTAAACATGATATGTATTCAGTTGTTTATGCAATTTCACTGCGTTTTGGTGAACTTTGAAACTTTTCAACCATTTTCTAAAACAAGGGGGAGAATAAATGTTTCTAAAGGGAGATCAGATTTCTTCATATACTTTTAATATATATTTGAATGAAGTAATAACATTTGGAATCACAAGGGGGAAATATGTTGTTTTATTTTGGGTTACTGGATTCCACTATCTTCCAAAGAACTGAATTAAGAGTTGAGAACATAACCTTATTAATTTATTTCTCCATTAGGATTTAGTTGTTTCTGCCCAGCTGCTTGCCTTTGAAGTTGTTTATTTACAGGTGAAGAACTAAAGGGCAAAACGTTTCCATTTTTTCCTTTAGAACTGGAAACCAAAATAAGGACAAAATTCATTCAGAATACTAAGCTTGATCCACTAGCAGGATAATACATACATTTCTTATTAAGAAAAAGTCATTACAACACTTGATGTGAAAATAGGATTTATATCTAGTTCTAATTTTTAGTACTCTGTTTAATTATATCAAAATACAGTAATATTTGGAAAGGAAGTGTACTACTTCTGGCCAATAAGCATTAAACGGAATATTGAAAAGCCAGTATTACATTAGGCAGAAATAAAAAAAGAGTAATAGAGGTATAAATTTGAGAGGCTTTAAAACAGAGTTGTAAGAGTAAAACTCAGGTAAGTAAGTTTTTGTATGAGAAGAGGAAACTAAGTTAGTAACAAATTTGTTTTTTTTTTCACTTTTCATGATTGGAAGATCACTGCTAACCTGTTTTTTGTCATTATCTATTACAAAAAGGCTTTTTTCAAGTTAATGAATATAACCTTGATTTTCGTAGATCAGAGGAGGAAAGCTTATGATCACGTATACAAGAAAGAATGATGCTGGCAAGTATGTTTGTGTTGGAACAAATATGGTTGGAGAGCGGGAGAGTGAAGTGGCAGAGCTCACTGTTTTAGGTAAGTCTTTTAAGACTGTACTAAAGATAATCTCCATGAAAATGAAAATGTCCAACTTTTTAATTTTTCCTTGGAAACTTTTTATTAAGGGTCATTCTCCTCTGCTTCGTGTTCAGTGTTTATATTGAAAACAATTTTGTCACAGTTGCATTCCAGTGAGTGGATGATAATTAATGCCTTAGCAGCCCACCTTGGAGTGTTGTTGCTATCAGAACTCACTTGTGTACTTGGCTTTCAAATTGAAAATAATCCCAGCACTTACTGAGTGCATCAGAACAATAAAAATAGCAAAACAAAAATTAATATAATGAAGTAGACCCTTAATAGTTCTCTCTCATTGAAGAAGATCAGAATTATTCCATATTTTTATTCTAAGCAATTATCTTTTAAGTTATAGTAGTGTGCTACAAAGATACAACGTTTCTTGTTCAAATGATCCTAATGATAATTCCTCTTAGCATTAAAAATAGATTTGCATTCAAGATAACTTATTTGAAATTTTTATTTTTTGTTGCCATTGCAGAAAAGAAGCTATACTTCCAGTGCAAAATCTCAAACTATCTTCGTTATTTAAGGGTTGTCTCCTGACCTCTGTAAATATGATTTTGGTAATTTTCATTCAAGCTCCATCTGATGTTACTTCAAAGTAGGAATGGTCAAGGTAGCTTAATTCTGTTTGCAGAAGAAATAGAAATTTTTATCATCACAGGACTTTCCAATTTGAGAATATCCAAGCCATGAGATCAGAGCTCTTCTGTTTCCATTACAGTGCTGTTGCAGTTACCCTAGCTCTTGCCTTCTTTCTTTCTGTCTTTTTTTCTTTCTTTTTTCTTTCTTTCTTTTTTTTTTTTTTTTTTTAATTCAAGTCTGAGACAAGTCTTCTCAGTCTTTAGAACTTTTGTCTGTCTTCCTTCACTATTTTTTAGAATCAAGGCACAGGCAACTTGAAGTCCTAATTACAGTTTTTGTGAAGCAGGCTTTTTCTTAATGAGAGCATATGCTATCTTAAAGTTGCTGAAATCTTAAAAATAGTGCAGTAACTTTTTAGAAGCTAAGGAAGACTTTCTGTGATCTGCTATATTGTTTCTCTTTTTTTTCTTTCTTTCTTATTTTCTTTGTAGACACTTTCAATGGGAGAAATTTATTGTCAAATTGATCTAGAACTTCCAAGCATAATATAGAGTTGAAGGCATCTCATGGGTTTAGTTCTGAGACTAGGCTCCTGTTTAATTGTATTGGTTAACTATAGTCAGTGCACTCTACCACTAAAGAAAGAAACATAATATGGATTATTATATAATCAATGTTGGAAAGTATTAATTTAATTCTCTTGCTGAAAACTTTTAAGCAAGATTCATTACAGAGAGATGGCTTGTTTTGCCTTCTTTTTCTACATCTGGATCTTCAAATGTATTTCTGATTTTCAGACGGGAAAAGCAAGTAAGGTTTTATTTTTAAACAGGAAAGTAAAGCTTTGAAAGTCTTATCAGTCTATGTCTAGAAGTCTTTAATACACTTTATTTTTTCAACTCATGCCTGTCTTAGACTAAGAAACATGCTGACTTCATACATTAATATCATTCAACATAAATCTTTTGTTTATGGCTTGTGGTTATTTGGAAGTTGAACTTTCACTTTCAGGTCTCTACTTTAGATCAGGAGGAGGATTATATGCCAGAAACCATAATATTAGAAAATTTCAAAGTGATCCTTGTTAAGCTTTCCTTTTATTTACCAAATAATTGTGTGACAGAGATAAATACTTACACTAATGTCAGTGCTGATTTCCTTCATCCATTTATGTGTTTGAATAAGAGGAGTATGAATGAGCAGACAAAAAATTCTTGGACAATTACTCTTCCTTCAGGAAATTGTTCTAAAAACTATATGCCTCGTGTTTTTTAGTATTGCACAGTATTGTTGGCCTTACCAGGACAGCACTTTTTCATAGTTTTGTTGAATGTTCTTCCCAAAACTACTTTTACAGTGAAGTTTAATCTGGAATATTTTGTCCGTATTATATGCAGCTACAAAAAATTAGAGAGGTTGGGGGGTTTATATATGTATTTTTTAATTCATGGTTAGATTCATTTCTGTAGGTCGCTGTTTTGTTTCTCATTTCTTAAAGATGAACCTAAACTATGACTGACGGCTTAAAGATCAACTTTATCTGACATTACTTGTCTAACATTACAGATACAGACAAGTTTTCTGTAACACAAGTATCCAGTTGGTCTGGACATCCTCAAGAATGAAGGAAGTTCTTGCATAGGGCTTTGATTAGTCCTCACTTGCATTTCAGTCCTTTCTGAACCATTCACTAAGGTTTTTTACTACTGAATCTCTAAATCTATTTGGAAAAGCAAAGCGATGTTCAGAACCGGCCTTGTCAAACCTAACACAAGTATCAGACACGAATAATATGGGCTCGTCTCTTTATCCTTCTGTCCAGTTCTTTTGTACTCCATGAGAAACCTATGGAATGTTTTTGGGTATTCAATTCCTGATTGTGCCAATGGCTTGAGATTCTTGCAGTTCCAGGGAGATGATATTTCTATCTTTAGTACATGCAAGTCAAAACATGTAGCTGTCTTCTCAGCTCCCTCAGAGCTTTCACAGCTTTATAGGCAGCAAGATCATCTGCCTTAGGCAAAGGAAACTGTAAAGTACTCCCTTGTTAAACCTTTCCTGTTCTTTTACAGATTATAAAACCTGGACATCCTTTCGTCATCAGATGCTGCCTTTCTAGATGGGTAATCCTTCCTGGATTATCCCACTATTTATTAACAACATTTTCTTCCTTGTGCATGTGCAAACCTCGTTGCACTTCAGTCTGGAGTGAAACTCTATTAATATCGCAGCATCATAAAGCTATAGACTGTGTTGTTATGTCTACGTAGAAAATGTATTGATGCCTTCCCTGAAGTTTCCAATGGGCAGCGGATTTGCCAGAACTACACAGCCTGAACTGAGATCCCGTATTGTCTCAGAAAAAGTATCCAGTAATTAATCTGACTCTGCTGAGCCAGAACTGGGGTCATCCATGCCCTACAATGTAATTCAGGGATAACTGCAATTTTTGGAATTAAAAAGAAGACATTATGGAGTTTTTTGGGCTTGTTTTATTCTCTATACGCTAGTGAAAGAAAATGTTCTCTTTCTAATAGAGCATTTGAAATGATTGCCTCATACATGAGTTGCTAGTGACACCTGCAAACACTCTCAGAGAGGTACTGTGCTGGGCTTGGACTTAAGTTGTGTTTCTTTTATCTGTGTTTGATACGATAAGGTGTAAGAAGTAAAGAACCCTGTGACTGGATCCTGAGCCGCCGCTGAGGCTCTGGGCCTCCTATCTTGGTGGCCATGATGCCAGACACCTTCAGGGCTGTGGAGCTTCTGCCTCCAGGCTGAGTGCTTGTCCTGGGGTCAGCAGCTAGAGGAGCAGTGACAGAACCGCCTCCATCATATTCATGGCACTGCTCCCATTGCCCTAAAAACAGAAGATCCAGGAAAACAGCAATTCAGGCACAGAACTGCTAGACTTGTAGTTCTAATACCCTTTTCTTTCATTTTCTTTTAGAAAGACCATCTTTTGTGAAGAGACCGAGTAATTTGGCCGTAACTGTGGATGACAGTGCTGAGTTTAAATGTGAGGCAAGAGGCGACCCAGTCCCTACAGTAAGATGGAGGAAAGATGATGGAGAATTACCGAAAACAAGGTGCAGTGCATGAAGCTGTCTCTTTGATAAAATCCAGTTTGGTGTATATTGTAGCATTTTGACATTGGACAGCTAGCAATTCTTTTGCTTGAGTGGAGAAGGTCCAGCTGATTTAAAAAGATACTTCTTATTTTCTTCGTGCTCTACTGCACTTAAAGATTATACTAAAACTTAGGAAGCATTTGTACTCGAGTGTTTATGATGAAAACACAGAATAAATACAACAAAAAATGTACCAAGTTCAGTCAGTAATACCTGGCATAGATTAATTCTTCACTTGAAGAGTCTATTGTAATTATTACACTTTTTGAAGAATATATACTAGATAATAAATTAGCTTGCAACACCAAGTGCATATGGGAATTGCAATTGATATAAAATGTAGTCTATTAATGTGCAAAGCTACTTGTGGGACATATGTTTTTTGTTATTAAGTCTCCCATTTACTTTCTTCTATCCTTGCTATATTTCAGAGCAAAAAGTAAAACACCTTATTAAAAAGAAATGCTTTTTGTGATAGATTATTTCTTCATTTTGTTTAAATTCCCAATCATCAGTGAAAAAACTGTTGGGGGTTTGGAGGGCTGAAAGAAGAAACGCAGTTGCAGTTGGTGCCTGTCATCCAAACCCAGATTCCTGTTAATCTAGTCTATAGCTTTAATAAAAGCTATTGCATTTTTAAGAGGAAAATCCACTTTTCTTGAAGGGAAACATATTGACTGCATTACACAAAGAAGAGGAAAAAAGGTGATGAAAGGAAAGGAAATAGTATAAGACCACATCATTTCTTTAAAAAATGTTTGGATGAGTTGTGATTTATCTTGATTTATCTTTTTAAGCAAGTTGAGTTATCTTCTGAGAACAATGCTTTCTTTTCAACTATATTTAACAAATTCATAGTCAAATGGAGAAATTTTAGAATAATAAATATTATTAAATTTACCTATTAGAAGATTTCTAATAGTAAAAAGTTCTGTGTTAGACCTTTACATCTGTATTATACTACCGAACTTCTACTGAGGTCAATGAAACTAACTCACACATTGCAAAAGAAATCAGAATAGGTTTTCAAATATTTATATGTCTTTTGCTTTGAAATTTTGATTTTTTACATTATCAATTTATAGCATTTTATAAATACTTTATAAATATTTTTTCTCATGTCAGTGTATGAATAAAAATATTTTAAAGCAAAAACACCATTCTTACACTTTACAGAAATTGTGCAAAGTTTGTCTTATTCCCATAGTAGTCATTGTTTATTACTGTGTATATTTAAAGATACGAAATCCGCGATGATCATACCTTGAAAATCCGTAAAGTCGTGGCAGGAGACATGGGCTCATATACTTGTGTTGCAGAGAATATGGTTGGAAAAGCTGAAGCATCAGCAACTCTAACGGTTCAAGGTAAGAATGTTTCTTTATCTAATACTGTAACCCAGAATTAAAAAAAAAATGGATTTTTAATGCGGTGATATTATTGTAACAATAAGTAACTCTGTGCAGGGTTGTAAAATAAATCATGTAAAAATACCATTTTGATTTGAGTAGTATTATTAAGAAATGTAAGCATTTCAGATTCAACTTTTTTTTGTAAGTGATCTTTACAGTACAGGATGGGGAAGTAAATACATTTTGAACTCAGGTGATTAGAAACATGTTGCTTACAATTTTTGTATCTGAAACCCTGACAAAAAGAAGAAACTAGTGTTACCAAACCACATTGCTCTGACTTGAAAAGGAAGACTTATAAGTTCAAGTACTGCTCATTTTTTCCAATTAAATTTAGTAAAGAAGCAGTGTATGATAAATCTGTGTGTATATATCTTTTAATACACTAACCCAGACCACTGGTGTTGCCTTTTCATTACAAAAGCATATCATAGTACTACTGTTTCTTTGTAAGATAAAAATTCAGTGGAACTCAGTGAACTAGTACGTATAAAAATTCTTCCTTGCCTTTATATACACAATCCAGATGTTCACCATTCAGATAATCCCCCTCTTCCTTTCCTGGCTAGCAGACAGGCAATGATGTCATACTGATGGTTTTTTGTTAAGCACTGATGTTCCTTCTGTCCTTTTCTCTGCTCAGTGGGAATTAGTCATTATGGAGTTCTGAGGAAGTATAGATTTAAAAGTATTTTATTTAGTAACAGGCCCCTATTTTGACACGTTTTCTGTAACAGGAAAGGTCTTGTCCTTAACCTGCTCAGCATTTTCCAGTGCCTGACGCAAGGAACACTTGGTGTCTTTAACATCTGTAGCTAGAAAATATAGAAAGGAATTCTTTTGTTGAAGTTCTCATAAAATCAAGCATTTTGAGACGTTCTATTTTGTTAGTTGTCATGCTATTTATGCATCAAAACTGATGTTTGCAAAATAATCAGCTTTTATACTCTTTTTTTTAGAATAAAAATTAACACATGAAAAGCAAACACAATTTATTCAGAAAAAAAAAAGACTGAACTATTTTAAGAACAGTGATTTGTTCTGGAGAACACTTCTTATATCAACAGAATCTTGAAACTCAAATTAACATGTTAGTATTAAGGAAACTTGTTTTTATGACTGATTGAGCAGTTACATTTCTGGAACTAAGATATTGGTAGCCCTAATCCTTCATAGTCTAATTTTCATAATAAGCAAACACAGTCTTATAATCCCATTTAGGCTAATGGTTCTACGCAGACATAAAATGACATCAATGTGTAGGTATTAGAGATCTAGAGTGAGATCTTCTGAACTTTGGTAAAACAGCAGTACTTTTAGCAACAGGCTCATAACCTAAGTCTTAATTCAGCAAAGCATTCAGCATGTGCCTGGTTTCATTTCTGTTTTACAAAGCATGTAAAAAAGCCCATACTTTAATCATAGCTAATTTGTGAGACTGAGAGACATGTTTTCAGTTAGTCCTGTATTTGACTTGTCTAAATCAGTACCCATGTGGAGAAGGGAAAACCAGTCCAAGGCTTAGGATGACTGAAATTATTTTGGTAGATTTCATGACATTTTCTAATGGATATTTTTCAGCTTTTGAATATACATTGCAGCAGCACATTATCTCATGGAGTTGTCAGCTTAAGAATATAGGAATATGTTCAGGGTCTAGAATTAGACTTTATCAAGGCTTACCTGTGTTCAGTACATTAAGTGGATGATTATCTAATGAAGGTTTCATGCTCAAAAGATGAGTTCAGAATAGTCCTAATACTGTTTTGTTGAACTTCACTATCCTAGCACTTGGCCATACATTTGGTGAAATCCTGGTTCTGAGAAAAATTCTGCTTCATGAAATTTTATATTTGACATTTCATTGCAGAGAAGGATATGGGAAGACACCAGGCTTTTTTTAATTGAGTTGTTCTTTGTAATACTTGATAGATTAGGAACAAATAGCATGATTAGTGTTCTACAGAGCAGGTTTTTATATAAGATACTTACTGGTCACTGGTGTGGATTAGTTCCGTTGGGCAGTGTTGGGTTTTTCTTTTTTTAATTGAAAAATATATTGCGATAGTAAATATGCAATTAAAAAAACATTTTTAAAAAATGTCATTGTACTGGTACTACTATCTTTTCTGTAATTTTTTTGTGAGCACTTATATTACACAGTAGATATTTACGTTGTAACAGCTTTGCTCTGTGGATGTTTTTATGGGATAATTTGTCTCCCTGTGTGAATGGATTACCTTCTGAGCCATTTTTCCTGTACTAATGTGCTCATAGAATGGATTGATGTGAGAAATTGTAATGTCTGGGGCTAATTTGTGATATAGTAAATGATTATTAAAATCCATTTATTAGAGTATCCAGGTTACCTAGGTTTATAGAAAAACGTAAAAAAGCATTGCACTAGGAAAAATGCTTTCCATCCAGATTTTTGTTACACTTTTCCCTTCCTTTTTGTTCTCTTCTTTTCCTTTCCTCTTTTTCCTCTACTCCTTCTCATGTCTCCTTCTCTCCCATTTCTTCCTTCCCTTTCCGTCTTGTTGAAAACACACACAATGTTTTCTAGAGTCAACTGCATAATGCTACATTTTGAGAGGGAGATTTGATCTTGTTTTTCCACTGCTGAGATGACATTGGTCTGACAGTGTTCATGGATACACAGCTCATTGAGGAATATGTGTGTATATTTAATATGAATACTATTTTCTCAGGTTGATTTAAGAAATGAAAATGATAAGTCTTTCTGTGCTTTTCATTGGCTGTAAGGATTAAAAAATAAAGGTGTATTCTGTTTTACCAGAGTTATTTCTACTACATATTTGTAAATAGAGTTATATTACAAACAACAGCCTCAAAGAGTTACATCTGCCACCATGTAGCTTCATTAAATTCAGTAAAGTATAAAGAGATCTCCCTCTTTTGTAGATGCATTAAATTCAACAAAGGACAAAGAGATCCCCCCTTTTTTTTATCCGTATCTCAGGAATAGACTGTGGTGGTTTCGTGCCATACTACTGTGCAAAGAAAGAATACAAGAATTAGTAATGGTGACCCCGGAAGATGCATGTCTGTATTAGGAAAGGAGCAGTCATAATTTCTAAGTGTCTATGCAGCTGACTTGCTGTTCCGACTGAAACACAATGTGCCACAACAGGTTGATGAAATATGGTGAACTGATAACCTAGTGTCTCAACAGAGAGCTAGCCTGTGTCTAGCAGTCATACTAGCTTTAGCTTAGCGCTGACCCTACTCGATCTAGCAGACATCGGAGTGTATAAGACATGCCCAACAGTGCTCTATATCTCAGGAAAACCGCCCAGTGTACCAATCTAATCTAAGCTATTGGTACTTCTGCGTACAAACTCTGTCTGTATCTTTGGAATAGAAAATCATCAGCTCAGGTAATTCAGCTATTCAACAATTATATATTTGGATACTAACTGTAGAAAATACAAACGATAGGCGAGTGCATCAGTTTCATTTTGATGTTCTTTTTGCTCAAGGCGCCTAACATCACAGATTCTATTTTGTGATGATTATTGGAAGCAATATTTCCCTCTATTCAGGTTCCAAACTTGGGGAATTTTAAGTGTTTCTTCTCTTTAGGTGATGTGCAGATGCAGTATTTTTATTGCAACTTCACTTATGTTCCTTAACTAAACTTGAGATTCTCTATTGGCATGGAAATCTGAACCCTTCCCTTAGTTTTTTACTGTTGCAACTTAAAAGCATTTCTATTCTTGAAACTGTTTGTCAAGTTAACTTATTTTCTCCTTAGAGAATTAAATAATGAAAATTTAATCCTGCTGTTGCTTGCATTTTGCTAAAATGAGAATGTCTCAATCCACTGTTTTCATTTTGTAGCAATGTGTAGCACATATGTAAGGCATCCAGAAGCTTTACTAATACATATGGAAGAGTTTTGTTTAGGAGATGACTAATTAGTAAAAAAATATCGCAATCAATAGGAACTGCTAAGAAACAGTCCAGAGGGCAATAAGTTATCTTTTACCAATGTGTAGTAAGTAGCTGATGTGCTCCAGCAGAGCGAAATGATGGCAGAGAGTGTACATCTGGGCCCACCACATCTCTCTGTTGCTCTAGCCCTAAGCAAGTTGGATGTATTTATTGCGGATGTATTTAATATATGTGCAAGATGCTTTTCATGTTTTCTTGGAGATTGCTAATACGGGTTTTGCTTAGCTTGATGTCTTGAAGCAGGGCTGCAAATGTGATAATATTGTATACAGTTTAATTGAAGCCCATATTCCTACGGCATATACAAAATTATCAAAAATATATGCCTCAGAACTCGAGTTGTAAAAAGACTTGGCTTTACCATTGGTGGATGTCGCAGTAGAGCTTCTTCTAAAATCTGCAATTTTCACATTTAATCATGAAAGCCCTTCTGAGTAAGTCTAACTGCCAAAGGTTTTGCAAATCTTCCTCTACTTCCATTTGCTTCACTCCTGTTTGTAGTGCTTAATTAAGCCTGTTTTAATATCTAAGTTTATATTCAGTTTATGATTTATGCTGAAACAAGTTTTCCTCTCTGATACCACTGGAAATTGTTGTTCTAGTGGAAGCCTTACTAGTCAGTTGACCAAGAAGCATCGTAGCAATGACAGCGTAGTTGCTTCTCAGCAGGAGCTGGAAGAGAACCAGGATAAGCAGATCAGCTGACTAGCACTTCACAAGAATAATACCAAAACTGTCACTGCTGGGGACTGCCCATGTGTGCCCAACAGGATGGCAAATCCTCAAACTTCTTTAACTTTTTTTTCCTCAAACGGTGACTCTGGAGGAGCTCCCAATACCTGTTAAAATTCCCTGCATGTAAACATGCAGCAGCAGTAACTGAATAGTGATCTGTAAAAATCGGCATTCAAAGGTACTGAAGACATTCAGTGTTATTGTTTTGGCAGGAAAAAAAGAAGAATTCCTCTGGAAATGACTCTGGCAAATTCGTATTTTACAGAGGAGATCTTTGATAACGAGGTTTTTGGCTTATGATGTCATTAAGCTTAGGGTCAGCAGAGCTAATCTGTAAGGCTGATAGCGACCAGGACATTCAATAAATGGCTCTTGGGTGTGATTTTGCTGCACTAGTCAACTAACAGAGAGTTTTAATCCAGAAAGGCGGCACATGCTTGAGGTCTGGAATTTTCTCCTCTTTCCACCCTGTCTTGGTACTAAGCAACTTCAAGGCCTGTTATAAAAGTCATCTGTCTGATTGGGCTTCTGGGCAGGGATGAGAATACCCCAGGAATGGAAGGGAATAAGATTTACTCTTTTATCTGTCAGATATTAAATACATTTTTCTACTGTGTCAGCCTGCTGGTACACATTATAGTTGGCTGGAAATATAATAGCTCTATGGGCATCTGAGCTACATACATTAAAATAACAAGCACAAAATGCAGATTTTCATGAAATTAAAGAAATACTATTCAGATATATGGTATACATATATATGGTATATGATATATGGTGTACAGTATACAGATATGTGGTATGTGTTAGAGTGAAGGCCTCACTAGATCATACATGGATTTAAACACACTAATTTGAAAACTAGGATCCGGATTTAAATCTAAACTTGCCTATGTATCTCCCTATATGTCAATATATGTCCTTTCAGAAGAACTGGGTTTAGGTCATATTCTGTCTTTAGTCTCCATGAAAGAGAAAGGAAGAATATTAGTGATTGTTCCTGTGAACTTCAGGAGTTCTTAATTAATAAACTTGTGGCAGGATAAATGAGGGAAGCCACTTCCTGTGATTTGTGTGGCTTAAAGAAACAGCCCTTTCCCCCTTAATGACTGCTGTAAACTATGACAGCACTTGAGATATCTATCAATGATCTGAGGAGTTTGACTGCCATCTATTTCTGGTGAATGAATATAAATCTTAAAAGTTAATCAGAGGAACTGTATGTGAGGATGTCTGTATGTCTGAGGATGAGATTAGTGCCCTGAAGGTGCTTATTCTACTGATGTGAGTGATGAACATCAAGATTCCTGAAGCATTGCTAAAATACAGGTAAAAGAAGGAATCAATAAATATTTCAGTGAAATAAAAAAGAAGTGATTTACAGTTACTTCAAATCCATGTAAAGTATTTTAATATACAGCTACTTCTATAGTTTTTATCTGGAGTTTTACATTTTTATGTAGTGTCTCATGACAATGACAGCAATTGCTTACAGGGAAATAATGCTAAAAATGTTTGGAGATCCCTTGCTGCAATTTAGTACTTTGAAACAAGGAGGTAAGACAGATATTTTGCAGTAAGTAGAACACAAAAAGTCCAAATAATTTAGAGAACTCATAATATAAAAATATGTTGAAACTTTCTTCTACTGAAAAGGTTTTATTTGCTGTAAAGTTCCTAAAAATGTTGTTTTTTAATCACTTACTGCAGAGAATTTAAGAAAATATATTTTATAAAATACTTCAGCACTCAAATTATAGCAAAGCAAATTTGAAGACTTTTCTAGTGCCTGCAATTTCCTGAGCCCTACAGCAAGGGAAAAATGGGAAAAATCATTTACTTTTGTAGCAGGCATCACTGTTGCAGGCTATATTTTGTGGCTGTTATTCTGAAGATAACATTTCAATAATTTTGCCGTTGGAATAGACAGAGTAGAAGTTTACTGCAAGTTGTTGCGTGGAGACTTTTGGTTTTATGTATAAAATTAAGCAGAATGCAAGAAGTGGTTTAATTAATTTTAAAAGTGCCTGTGCTCTATGTTCATTTTGAAATAAACTCAAGCTATATTAAATTATGCTAAACATTCTTAAAGTTTTCATATGAACTATATAGTGTTTATCATTAAAAAGACAGATACCATGAAGGTTATCTATCTCTTTGGTTTGATATGATAATCAGAAGTATCCTTATGCAGTGTTGTTAATGTTCCTTGCAAAGTATAAAAAGAAGGTTAATAATCTTTGCTCTCAAACTTAACAAAATACAAACTTGCCTTAATCTAAAGAAATATACTCCCTTATTTTTCTTAGATTACATGCGCCCTTAAAATCAGTCATCTCTGTAAATTAGTTGTTGACAAAAAAGGCTGACTTTTAATAACAGTGCATTCAAGCATTATTTTGATAAGCTGTTTTAGGTACAGCTTGTGACTATGAATTATGTTTTCTTTAAACACTAAAACATTTTATTGTTAGGTGCTGAGTAACACTCTAGAACAAATATTGGTAATAAAGTACCTTGCAGTTTTCACATGCAAACTGTGTCACCTAGCAGGCTCAACGTCAGGATCTTTCAGTACAAGAAAATACTTGCTTCTTTAGGTTAAAATGCTAAATAACAAGTATGTGCACATTAGTTTCTGCAGCAGATTCCTGCTTGCTCCTCTTATCCCTGTGGCCACACATGAATTTCCAAAGTTTGGGATCAGATATTTTTTTCATTTGATGATGGAAAAAGATGAGACGATTAAATTGCAAACAAGCAGGCAAAGCTGTCTGGATGGAGATCAGGCACAGCGCTGCGTGCCAATTTCTCATGAACGTCCCAGGCTCGCTAGACACACGGTGAAGGGAAGTCTGCTCCTTGCCTGCTTCGGGGGCATGCAAAGAGCTCCCCTGGCACTTGCATTTCCCCCTGTTCAACAGCCACTCTCTCTTTTGACACAGTTAAGGTAGTGTATTGATACTTTGATTTCTCTGTGCAGAGCAAGAAGTCACCTCAGATTCGTGTGGTGGTCCAGTCTTCCACCAGCAGTGTCTGATGACCTTTCTTCTACCTCTTCCTCCAAAGTTACTGAGTGCTCAGGTCTTGTCAGATTTTTACCCCAAGAATATAATTAGCCTAATTAAAGATATTAACTCAAAACCTTTTTTGGTAGTATCCCTAGACTATCATAGCTGCAGCAAGACAACCAACAATTTATATAGTGGTGTAGTTTTTTGGCAAAAATGAACCACTGCCTGATAGATCTCACTGTATGAAGGACAGGCTGAGTGTTTTGCTGTTTCTTTTTTCTTTTTTTTTTTTTTTTTTTTTTTTTTTTTTTTTTTTTTTTTTTTTTTTTTTTTTTTTTTTTTTTTTTTTTTTTNTTTTTTTTTGCAGATTGAGTTCATTACTCTGAGCAGCTTGTTTGCTGTTTTGCCTTCATCACCATAAAAATTCCCTGCCCTGGTGGCTAATTCCATCTTAGATGGAATTCTTAGATGTTTGTGATTTTTTTTGCTACCTGTAATTAAAAGTTGTTAAAATGTCATGGTTACCTTGTAGATAACGCTATCACAAAAGTAAATTCAGGTATTAGCATGCCATACGCAGGATTGAGTTGTGTGTCTGTGTGTTTTAGGGGTGGTGGTGGGGGACATAACCATCAAGAGAAAGCACAGATTTCTTTTGAAATAGTATCCACTTCACTCAACACTATTCCTTACTGGGGATTGCATGTCACAAATAACATTTTATAATGATCAAAAGTTACTTCATTGTAGAGATTTATGATTCTTCCATTTTTCATGTGTGTTTGGTATCCATTTATCATTGGACTTTGGCTGCTTTTCACAAATATCTTTAACTTATTAGAAAAAGGTTGCTATGGATTTTAAATACTTTTTTTCCAAATATAAAGCTCTGCTATTGTAAACAGCTGAGAAAAAAAATAGACTCCATTGCCTTTTAAGCTCTACTGTCTTCTTCCTAAGTCAAAAAATGCAGTTGGAAGCTCCTAATAATTGCTCAAATAGTATCCGGCTATCATAAGCTTCTTGTTCTATTGCTCAGTTTATTTAAAGTTTGTCTGTCTTTTTTTACTCTCTTAAAAGATTTAAGTATAAATATTTGTAGTCATGATTACTTAGATTACAGCAGTACCCCAAATTACCTAGGTTCTTATAAACAGAGAGGAAGACAATTTTCCTCTGAAAAATAAAGCCTAGGAACCAGAATTCTGGAGTTTACTGCATTGCTGCGGGGTTTAAATAAAGTTAGACCAGTCCTACGTGAGCTCAACTAAATTGTTCTTAGCTGGTAGGATGGTTTAGGAGGACCGTGTCTCACAAGGAAGGAGGAGGGGAGATCAGGAGACAAACTTCTAGCAGGACTTAAATCCTTCCCTTCCTCTCAGCCCTCTCCCCCACCCCCATTTCAGCTTTCTCCCTGTCACCTCAAGGCAATGACTCCAAACATTTATAAACATTTTAAACTGAGCGTGCTACATGTATTGACCTGAGTAGTGCCACCTTTTAAAACCACACTGCAAAGTCCATTTCCATATTTTAGATTTTAATGTAAAAATCTTCCTAATTCACTCCTGCAGAAGGAGAGATTATGGGCTTTAGTATTTCCTATTTAGCGTCAGTCAAACTGTGCAAGTCAAAAAATCTCAAGTGAGTGCATTTTTCACACTGTTCTGCCACAGATTTTTGCAGCAGGTTCTGCCCCACACCCCTTCACACACACTCACTTGTATAGCCCTCTTCATTTTAAGCACTGAAATGTTTGAAAGGGGATTCGTTGCCCTGCTGTGAAGCAGGCCTGAATGTAGTATTTTTGCACAACTGAGACACAGTCGAGATTCAGTCAGATTTTACTGCCCGGTGCCATCAGTTAAAAGGGAAAAAAACCTCTTGGTCCTAGTTAAATCTCAAAAATGGCCACAAATTCATCAGGAATTAAAATACCATTTGATAGCTCCTGAAAACAAAACAGCACACAAGCGGGAGGGTTTGGTTAGTGCCTACATCTCGTGCTCTTTATCAGCACAGGATGGGGTTTAAGCCCTTGAAGAGAGCTAAGCAGCTTAGTGACATTTTGACACTGATGATAAAAACCACAAACCCGTTGTGGCTCCGTCTGCAGAGCTGAGGACAGATGCGTTTCGACTTGCTGCAATAGAGAAAATCGTTGATTTTGAACATTTGGCAATTTAGTCTGATCTCCAGAATTGGTTGTGGAATTGATGTTGTTGAACTGCCATGCTGTATATGTTACGACATACGTTTTTAGGTGCATGTTGTAACGACATAGCCTCACCTGGGTCTCGCCCCTGACGCGTGTACCCACTCTAAATGTAACGGCTTTTTCAAGGCTTTATTTTCACCATCAGCGCTAAGGAGCAGTGCTTGCCTTTTCCCACCTCAGACCACTTTCTTCTATCCCATGTTAACCCTCCAGAGTACACACGGTCGCCTGCCCTTTTTCTTCTGGGTGACAAGCCACCAGGTAGCCACTAGGTAGCCACCAGGCTAAATCCAGCCTGCCAGTTGGGTGCTGTGTGTGCTCCTCTGTGTTAAGGCCCAAGTCTTCACTTCTCAAACTCCTTATTGAGGAGCGAGTGTGGTCAACTATATAAGAAATTAGGAAAAAATGTATCAATAAACTTGGGCTTGAGGTACATTGGGGGAGCTAACTGATATTGAGATTTTCCATAATTAGCATTTCTGTGTGTGAATCTAAAACTCAGAATCAGTTTCTTTCTATTAGAACTGTTTTTCTTAATACTTAGCCAACCGCTTGCTTTCTGAATTTCTTTCTCTTGCTTCTAGTGCTGTTATAGAAAGTAATTCATCTGTTTCTCTTCTTCAGTTGGTTTACATTTCTGTCTTCCTCCTTTTCATCAGGTGCATTTTGAAAGTAGCATGGTCACTTATTCCTATAAATGTAAGATGGATTATCTGATATCTCAGCAACAATCTGAAATAGAGTTTTTCCAGTTGTCATAATTAATCACAGTCACTTCCTTGCTGGAGCTTGGAATTACAAGTCATCACTTTTGATTTGAAATATTAAAAAGCATGTATAAGTATTTTGGCTGAACTATGTATTTGTGGCCTGCTTGGAGCCAGACTGGTAGACCTTTCCTCAGAAGTTTTCACTGCAGAAAATCACATTTGATGCCCCAGGGCTCTATGTATTATATAAGCATCCATGGTGAGGAAAGATATCCCAGTAAGGACTTCTATGAATGTGAATTTTAGCAGAAAATCTGGGAAAATATAAATTATTTATATGTGTATCCAGATATCAAGAAGTGACAGCTGAGAATACATAGCGACCAAAGAATGAGAGCAAGAAAGGATACCACAATTCTTCTATAATGTACCTGGTATTATTTTCCCATAATTTTCCCAGACTGTCACCTGCAGACAGATGAATGGTAGGATTTATATTTTCTCAGAAGTAGACATTTTGGCCTTTGTTGATTTCTCTGTAGAAAGTGATACTTTCTACACATGACTGCAAAGAAATGTGCATCTCAAGGATATTGGGGGTTTTAGATTGCTTTGATAAGACCAAAAATTGCCTACAAATCATTGGAAGGGAAATGGAAGACAGCACATTGCCTTAAACTGTTTGCAGAACAGCAACAACAGAATCTGGTAGTCACTTTGCAGAAAGGCCTGCAGTGGTCTTTTTTCAGATACTAGTGTTTGCAGGATTTAAGGTATGATTTAAAAAGTAAAAAGTGTTAATTAGATTTCAGAATTTAGCAGATTAAACAATGAAACATATTTGTGACCAGAAGAGGTTGGCTGCTTTTTAGCTCAGTTATTGATAAAAAAAGAGTAAATAAAGATCTTCAGAATGACTTTTTTTTAAGAGCGAGCAATCCAAGTTTGAGCATTTGAGCACTTTGTTAAGCATATTGAAACCCTAACATCTCTTCTGCAGATAATTCTAATACCAAAATTTTCTGTTCTTTGTTCAGCCACTCATAAACACCTGAGGATTCAAAAAGTTTCCACCGTTCTGAAAAATTGCAGTATTTCCTTCCAGATAGCATAGCTACCTCTGTGCTATATTGCTAGCTCTAGAGTTTCTTCTCATTCCAATCTCTGTCTGGCCAGCTATATCTTAAATGCCTGCTCCCAGCATTGCTGTCTCTTCCAGCACATGCAAGCACGTAGCCTCAAACTATCATCTCATCTCATATCGTCTCATCTCCTCCCAGTTTGTGTTTCTACAGGCATAGACAACCTCTGATCAAGTTTCACTTGAATGAGGAATAATGACACAAAATGATTGAAAGTAATTTGAAATTTCACTGTGACTGGCATATTCCAGGTTTATCATAAGCCCAAGGATTTATATGAAAACTAAAATGTTGTGTAAAAATGTTGGCCTGAAGACTGCCGTTTGACTGCAATTTGATTGCCGTTTGATTTCTCTGGTATAGCTTTATATTGTCTTGATTCCCATATATCAGCCTTTATCTGCTCTAAGGGTGTCAAGCAGTCCTTGAAGACATAAAGCCTTTTGTTCAAATAAACAAAAATAAATCTTAAATCTTAAGATCAAATTAAATCAAATGTATTCAACTTGTGTTAGCTAAATAACAGGATATATTCTGAGAGCCTTAAAATATATTAATAAATAAGAAGTCATAATAATAATTAATAACATTTAATAAGCAGAATAAAATACTCTATAGTAATTAAATATTGACTTGAATCTCTGGATCACAAAAGCACTTTATTATTACTATTGAATGAAAATTTATATCATTTTCCTGTTTCTTTTTGAGGCAGAGAATTATTACCACAACTTTCAAGAATGAGGTATGTGAAGACTGTAGCTTCTCCAATGTCAGGCTAAGAAATAGGCACAAGTCTATATCAATTCTAGATATTAACCCATTGATCACATATGGAGAAACAGTAGATCTATATTTGCATTCACCTTGTGGGAAGAAGTACAAAATGTGTTATTTGGAAGTGTAGGTATTATATATGGTATTTTGAGGTTTCAGACATGTATGTCCTGTGAAAAGAGGCTCAGGGAATGAGGTTGTTTAGCTTGAAGGAGAGATGACTTTGGGGTACCTAGCAGCTGCTCCCACTGCCTATGGGGAAGCTGTCGAAAAGACAGAGCCAGGCTCTTCTCAGCAGTGCATGGACAGGAGATGACAGGTGTAAGCTGAAACAAAATAGGTTCAGACTGGATATAAGGAGAAATTTCTTCACTATGTGGATGGCCAGGCAGAGGAGCAGGTGGCCTAGAGAGGTTGTGCAGTCTCTGTCCTTGGAGATTTTCAAGACCCAACTGGATGAAGCCTTGAGCAACCTAGTCTGACCCATATCTGACCCTGTTTGAACAGTAGATTGGACTAGAGACCTCCTGAGGTTCCTTATGACCTGAACTGTCCTATAAGCCTGTAACCCTAGATCTGTCAAGTACAGTAGTTGCTCCACTAACATCTGTCAACTATTCTGGTCTGTAGTTTGGGTCCTGAAATTGCAAACTGATACTCCTGAGAGTAGATTTAATGAAACAAGTAGTCTCAGTGAGGTGGATAGGATTGCTGTCACAAATAAGGTATTAGAAGATCATGCATTAATCTGGAGACCACTTTTCTTTCTTTCTTTCTTTCTTTCTTTGTTTTTTTTTTTTTTTTTTTTTTTTGGTTCAGTGACTGGACATGTATCTTCTTTGATAAATCTCACACATCAAAGAAATTATTTTAATGGCAAAGGTATTATTCTTTTTGTCATTTGTGGTTTCACATGCTACTTTCGTGTCTTTACAAACAGGTTATTCTCTCTAATTGCTATATGAAAAGCTGTGATAAACACAGGGGAAATTAATTTACTTAATAACTGTTAGCAAAGTGCTGTCAAATCAAATGTTTAATAATGGAGTAAAAACTGTTTGCTTTTCAGTTTTAGTAACTGTAAATATCAATAGCATGTAAATCAAACCAGGAAAGTGGTCTGTCCTTGTTGTTGTTGTTTTTTTAAACCACATGCTGTCCCTGAACAAATCTGTTTATCATTTTCTATAAAATTTCACTCTTTGCCCTCGCCACAAATGTGTAATCAGTGTGATGCCCTGTTTCTATAGGGATTTATTTTCATGTATCAGTATCCCTTGTGTTTTTACAGGTGGGCAAAAAATGTATTTGCTTGACAGGGTTATTTTTGACATACAATAACAAAACCTTCCAGCAAAAAGAAAGGTGGAAATTCAGCACTTACAAGTTAATTTAATTTGTGGAAATGTAATTGAGCAACCAAGACAGATTCCTATCTGTTGAAAATTCCAAGTGAACTTTCAGTAGAGGACTTGGAGGCAGATTTACATAGCTACTAAGAAGACTTAATTTTTCTCCTGTAGGCACTTTTTAAGTAATGGAAAATCGGTAGTTTAGAGTTACTTTCACTGTGTAAGGATTTCAGCTCATTAGAGTACCCCATTATTTCTCTTATCAGCCTATTTTGTCTAGAATATGACTTCGTTTTTATGGAGAGGCATTCCAAATTCCAGAACAGATCACACTGTAATTGCAAGTATTCTAGACCCCAGGTTTAGTAGGGAGCTTTTCTGTTAAAAAAGGGGTGCTTAGTGTGTGCTGTACTTCCGTATGATGAAGAGAGCAGGTAGGAGCTCAGTCTTGGAGATGAGGAATGTATTTTTCTCTCAATGTGTATCATTCCGTGACGGCTCCCTTTATTAATACTAGATCTGCCAGGATGATCTGAGCAGAATTATGCATGCTGGTGCTCTCTTTGAGAAACACTGAACTCACATCCTTAAAGAGGGTTATCATACATACAGAATCCTTCCTTAAAATGAAAATCAAGACTTTGAAATGCCATCAGTTCAACTTCCTCTGCTTGGGATTACTTCCTAAAAAGTGTCTCCGTTAACATCAACAGTGAATTCTATAAATGACCCGGTTTGGGCACAATCAGTTGCAGTTTATTGCCTTGAACGCAAACCAAATTGCAATATTATAGCTGATTCTCTTTCTGCTTTGTTTTCACTGTACACCTGGAGTCCTCTGTATGTTTCATTTGTTTGAACAGTAAGTCAGTACTCTCCTACCTAATGAGTTTTGGCAGACTGGATATTATTAGTTTCCTCCGAGTATTTTACCAGAGGATGGTGTGTTGCAGGTGCTTACCAACTCATTACAAAAGTGTACCCCCTGGTGAACAGTAGCTATTTTAATTTCAATGTAAAGGGACAAGAGCAAAGTTTTGAAAGACTTAGTATTTGTAAGATGCATTAAGAAAATTATATATTTCTGGGCATTTAGTGCAATTAGTTTGTACCAACTACTCTTTTTCTGATTGACTTTCTGTATCAGTATCTATTTGTTTTATAAATGCATCATTTTTACCTTTTTATTTGAATTTGTTCTTTAAATTAGAGATATGTTGTTGGAGTGCTTTTGAAAATGCTTTTCTTTTAAAAGTGCAATCAGCCTGCCATGATCTATGCCTTTTTAAGATTATGAAAAATTTCAACCATAATTGAAGGAAAATTTACTACTGGAAAACTGCTGTTGAGAAATACAATGTTTTGCAATAAATCTCTTTTTCGGATATTTTACTGAAACTGAGTTTTTTGGTGAGGAAAAACGTTAGGAATCTTTTAATGTTAATAGTAATTTAGTTTGCATTTGGAATTTAATACTGAGCATTGGGACCTTGATATAGTAGTCATTATATGGAAAAGATTGGTAAGCGGCCTAAATATTATTTTTTGAATAAACTTCCTATTTATTAGTTGTTAACCTCAGAAAAGTATTTTCTCTTTGTAGATGTCTGAATCTTTAGGAAGGGTGTAAATGTCATTGTTCTATTTCAGCAATGATGTGAATTTATATTTACAGGAGATTTCAGGTGAATTTTATTACGGAAGGCTCTTGGCACAGAGAAATTAATAGAAACAAATTACGGTAATACTACTAAAAAGGTTTAATCCAAGGTTGCACACAGTGTATTGGAAAGGCTTGGAGTAGAACACAAGTTGCCTGACCGTTATTTTAGCCTGTTACCCATTTACTGTACAGCCTTCTTTCAAAATTTGATAGAGTTCTGCTTAAAAATCAAATGCAAAATATGTGGTTCAACATTTTTGACCTACTTCTCATAGATCAGAATATGTATGTGCTTTCTAAGGTCCTCACCAAGGATTCTGTTATTTTTTTTTCTTTCAAATTTTGCTTTACTCTGGTTTGTTTCATGTCTGTTCGATTTTATTTATTCCATGTTTTCTTTTTGTTTTGTTTTGTTTTTAGTTGTGTCTGGTAAGTTGAAATTTTATTGACCATCTTCTAATCATCGTATCACTGTGACGAGAACTTCTCCTCCCCTTCCCATCCATTCCCTTCCATGTCCTTCAACCAGTCAGCTCCCATCTTTTCCTTGTTATTGACAAGACACATCGCACAGAATAGATTCTGCATGAAGTATGGGTAACTTTATGGCAAAGAGCAAAGGTAATGGGTTGCTAACTTTCGGTCTGTTTTTAAATGATATAATGGGTTGAATCCTGATATCGTCTCTCTTCAGTGACTGCATGTAGTTGAACTTAAGTGTTCTATAAAACAAAATGATTTTTGTTTTAAAGGTTTCAAGGACAGCACAAGTTATTTTTACTTAACTGCATTATTATTACAGCATCTTTTACATCAAATTCATTATATACCATGCATGTGTGTGTGACCCAAGGTGTAAAAGCAAACTGAAATTTTTTAAAAAAATGATGAAAATGCTTCCGGTGCCCTCAACATTGAGTGGAAATCAAAAACAAATTTTCACTTAATCCTGTTTTCATTCTTCTGGCATTAAAGTTATTAGGATTTTTATTTTTTACTGTAATGGGAGTAGATTTAGAATAATATACATAGGTATATTTAGAATAATTGGCATGTATAACATATTTAGGGTACTATACATAGGGATGAAGGCATATTTAGTTTGCAAATTCTACTGTAGTAGAATTTACCCGAGAGATTAGATTTTCCCTCATTTTTCCTGTTCAGTACTTCCTGGACAATCGTCTTCAGGTACCTAAATCACAAGGATTCAGCTATTTCTCTGATGATCACAGCTTTTCTAATCTCTTGATAACTAGATCCATTTTTTAGTGCAGTGAAATCTGTCATATGCACTAGCAGAGAGTTTAGAAACTCAAACTTCCATTTTGCTTGGTATTTGTGAGTTTAGTACAGAGCCAGCCAAGCCCTAAAAGCACTAAATTTATTCCCAATATTAAAATTCCAACAGCATAATGAAGGTACTTCTCCCTCATTTCCATTTTCCCAATCATACCTTGCAACCCTGTGGCAAATCCCCAACATTTTCACCTTTCCATAAATTAAACATGCTATCATGACAAAATCTTCCCACATCCTCTTCCAAGATCTTGACTGAATGTTTCAAGGTTAAATGTTTTGAAGTATGGTAATTACTGTAGGTTGGTTTGACCTTAGCTTCATGTGGTTTCTTATCTAAGGAAATTCTAGAGAATGGTAGCATTTGTATCCAAATGTAAATAATACCATGTTATCCTTTAAAAATTCCCCTCAAAGCAGAGGGCAATAGAAACGGTATATTCTGCTACGAGATCAACAGGGAGCAGAGACACAGACAAGTGAAACAGATGATAACAAAAAAATACTACCGGCATGACCAAGGAAAACAAATTGTCTAGAGAGGACTTTTAGTATTACTGAATTCATTCTAGTTAAAGTCACAATTACTTGGTTTTTGTAAACACATTGAGCTGTATCATTAAATGGCATGATTTACACTCTTTTTAAAGAAAAGCTTGTAAATAGAGATTTTTTTTAAAGGAAGAAAAGAAACATTCAATTTATTAAAGTCTGATTCAAAACATTCCCTTTATTCTTCAACCCAGACAAGAGGGAGAGAATAATTAGTTTTGGACAGATGATCAGAAAGGAAATGGAAATGCATAAACACTAAGTAAATGGACTTTCATTTAATGCACATGTTTCAAGACGTGAGAGTGAACAGCCTAAAACACACTAGATTTTTTTTTCTCTGATAGCCCCCTCAGCATATCTGTTGCTGTCAACTATACTGACGTTTTTTTTTTAATGTGACTGACATAGTTTTTTGACACTCTATTTACTACTGGATAAAATGGTTGTTGAAGTCTGTATAAATCAGAGTTTGGACAATGCTGGCAGTATTTATAATGTCAGAATGAGCAGATGTTTCAAATTTGCTTTCATTTGCATATATTCTGTTTGAACATGCCCTTGCCTATGTAAATGAAGGAGACATTCAGCTCTACTGTTGCTTTAAATTCATTCCTCTTCAGTAACTAAATTGAAGATTTTAAATGGATATAATTTGTTCAATAGTATTTCTGGGGCTTTTGAGTTAAACTGAAAAATTTTGAGAACCTGACTACATCACAAATCTCTCATACAAGCAATTGAAAGGCTTTTTCTTTCCTCAGCTTTCCTAAATCAAAGATGCTGACTTCTGTCCTTGTGAACCTGAATTCATAGTTACTCAGCAGTGTTTAGTACAGCCCTTGCCAAAGTGTGGCCTGTGAGCCAAAAGTCACTCAAAGATTTCTGCACTGTGACTTAGACCTCTGTAAGTGGTCACTAATAAAAGCAAGTGATGCACAGTCAGCCTTTTAATGGGGAGTTCCAGCAACAGATGAGATGATCTCAGTGAAGCAGTGACTATCAAAGATTGATGTTTCTTTGTGTTGCTTCTCCATACTAGAGAGATGTAACTACTCTGTTTTACAACATTTAAAGGCAGTAGGCAAATTGTGGCTTTCAAATAGACAAACTTTGGTCTTTTAACAATTGTGTAATTGTTTTTATTATTATTTTTATTTTCCTCTTTCAGAGCCTCCACAGTTTGTTGTAAAGCCTCGCGATCAGGTAGCTGCACTGGGAAGAACAGTGACTTTCCAGTGTGAAGCAACTGGAAACCCTCAGCCAGCCATATTTTGGCGGAGAGAGGGAAGTCAGGTAAAAAAGACTTTCTGACCATTCTTTCCGGAAGTTTCTTGAGGAGATGATGTCACACAAGGGAGAAAAAAATAATTGTCATTTTTAAGATTTGGAAAAGGACTTTGGAGCTTGGAGGTGCTGGACGTATCTTCTCAACTTCTTAGTCACGTGCATGCTAGATGGTGTCAACCTTACTAAAAAGGAAAGCTGTGTTTTGCTCAATCGCCTACTTGACCCATGAACATAAGTTTATGAACCAACTAGAAACATACCATGTTTCACTACTATAAAAATGTTTTTCTCCCACCTAACAAAGAGAAATATTTAAGAGATGAAGACATGAATAATGCTTAAGTTGTCTGAACTGCTGTATCTTAGTACATATTCCCAAATTTTCAGAAAGCTTGGCTTTGACTTAATTGTGGAGCTGTTAGTTTGCCATGTTTATGTGTCTCTGGCAAACTAAACTGTGTCATATTGATCTGCATTGTTGCAGGGGCAGCACACTCATTTGGGACTAAGGAGATTTATTTTCCCACTCAATCACGTGACTGACCGGTTATGTCTGCGTAGGCCACTTTTTCTCCCGGATTTCTTATTTGAGTGGGAGGAAAATTTTCAGATTCTTTGTGAACAATATAAAAGGATTGTGGATGAAACACAGTATAACAGAGCAAGAGAATCAGTTTTCTTTCAAGGATATCTTTTGAATGAGTGATCTTACACAAAGTGTTCTTTACTGAAGAAAAATAAGGACTGTGGGATTCCATTTTTCCTGTGATTGAAGGAATGAATAATTGCAATAGCATATTTCCTTTATAAAATAATAGTCCAGAGAAACTGAGAACTCTAGAGATTGGCTCCTTTACTCTGCTTGCAGCATTTCTATTTAAATATGTGAGTAAATCTGGACTAGTAAACAAATCCAGATAATAATCTTTAATGATATAAGTAAACCGATATATTATGTTTACATTTCTGTATGACCTGTTTTTTTGCCAAGATTTGTCTAGTACATAATTCTCCTGACTTAATTTTGGCTATGCCAAATGTTGGCCACTTGTGAAAAAGAAGGGAATTGGAGAAGGTCAATGGCTAAGGTTTACCACTACTAAAGTAGAAGATTTTTTTTGTCCTAATCTTTTGCTTAGGAATACTCTTTGGATTTGGATAGGATGCTTTTTGGAAATGGAAAATGCATCTAGGTGACACACAGAGGGAGAAAGAGATTAAAAAATAGCCTCTATGAGCTTCAGAAACTCTCATTTACATGTTCAACCAAAAGAAGAAATTTGAAACCAGTATTTGATGTAACGAACTTGTACTATTATGGTTTCAGTTCTGACTTTTGACTGCTGTTGGTAACGAACCATGCAATTTATACCAAAACTATCTAAGCAGAAGCTGACGTAAGATTTAATTATGCAATATGAGGCTGGTCATAGAACATGAACACTATGCAGAAAAACTTACACAGTATCTCTTTTTATAAAACTCTTCCTTTTTTACGAAGTCAAAAGTTAAAATATTAGTAAGTAAACCAACTTTCATTCTTGAAATAGAATAAATAGAATGCCCTGGATTGGGTCCTGGAAAAAGGGTGTTGACGCAAGTTCTTTCGATGCATCACAGTTTGCACCATTATGGTGTCTGCACATACCAGGCCTTTGCTAGGACCTCTTAAACTTTGTTTAAAAGCCACCATAGACTAGTGAGGGCATTAATGCAGTTCAAAAAGACTTAAGCAGTTATATTTGTATATCTGCACCTACGTCATCATAAAACATCCTAAAAAAAGTTATTCATATTACTGTATGAAGGAACACACTTAGAATATGAATAGCAGAAATGTATGAATAGCAGAATACCTATGGTTATAATGTGAAAAGATACTTATTTAGTCACACTGAAGTTAAGATTATTGATATTTGAATTTATTGATATTTGAATTTATTTAATCCATTTTTTTTCTATTTCTTTCCTCTACATCTTCTAGAATCTGCTTTTCTCATACCAGCCCCCTCAGTCATCCAGTCGTTTTTCAGTTTCCCAGACAGGGGACCTCACTATCACCAATGTCCAGAGATCTGATGTTGGGTACTATATCTGCCAGACTTTAAATGTGGCAGGAAGTATCATAACAAAAGCCTACTTGGAAGTTACTGATGGTAAAAATATCTTTATTTTATCATTCTGAAGTTTTTATTTTTATTTAAATATTATTTTACTATCTGCTTTACGTAAATTTAGATTGCATGCATTATGTCTGTGAATCTAAAAATTCTGTTTGTGCTATCTCTTTCAGGGGATTTAGATTTTGTTTAGATTTTGGATATTGCATTTTAGATATTTTAGATATTATGAAATGCGGTATTGCCACTTTTTGTTTAATAAGTACACATCAGATTATGCACTTTTGCCCGATCTGTTAATTTATCTGGCTTTTTCTAGTTTCCCCCGCTAGATTTAGCTTGAAATGATACTATGAAATCAACTCTGGTCAATAATGAATCGAAACATATCCATATCACTTCTGATTATTTATTATTTATAATTTTTAACATTTGACCGTACATCAACATGCTGCCATAGCTGTTTATGATTACACCAATTTGTAATTTACTTGGCATTAGTATTAATTAATAGTAAAGCAAGGCATAACTGTAAAGCCCAAATGAAATATGTTTCTTGGAAAATTATGACCAGACTTTATGTAGAACCTATTATCATTGACAACTGCAAAGCTCTTTACAAACTTGAAAAAATTAAATACAAACCATGTGTGGGTCTGTTTCAGTTGTCTCTGAAGAGAAAGACATTGGTGGGCTAACAGTGCATTATAGTGCCTTACAACAGGTTGGAACAATAGGTAAAGAATAAATTATGCAATTGAAAACACAGTGTCATTTAAACGTGCAGACGAAATTACAAAATTTGGAATTTAACCAAAAAGCAGTGGTAACATTCTCCTGTTACAAAAAGTAATCTAGAAATTCTTAATGTTCACAAATTATCAGAACTTCAGTGTTATATTTCAGCTACCAAACCAGACTTTAAGTTGCATCAGTGCAGCTGTTGACACTGCTAAAGAGATGTATGTCATTTGAAGTTGTGACTGTTTTTAGATCGTTAGTCCATGTCATGTGGAATGATAAAGGTAGAGGAGATATCTGAAGTGCAATAAGATAGCTTCTGCTTCTTAATTATCCACCGAGAAAGAAAAATAAGTGTGTCACTCCTGTTTCTGTGAATACTGAGACTGCTTTGTATCTTTCTGTGTATAGTTATTAAGTAACTTATCATATACATATAATTTTTATGGTGTGAAAGATGGATTAAAACTGATGTAACTACATTGTGAGATTCTCCCTGGAACTTCGACCTTATATTGACAGATTAAGTCATCACATAGCTGCAAGTCAGATAGTGCTGGAAAAGTATTTCTTAATTGAAAAAATCTATTATGGCCCTGTTTGTTAGCTTTGTGTTTATTCTACCCTACTGCTGGGCATCTCTCAATTAGGAAACAGCACAAGGATGAGTTCATGGTACAGAAGAAAAGAAAAATTGAAAAACATATTATTTGCCAGGTTATCCTCTGCCTTCTTTCCTCCTCCTTTTCTGTCTTTAAATGCTGCAGATATGTTTGTATGTTTGGTATATAGACCTATCACATGGCAGAAGATGAACAAAGTGAAATCTGTGCCCTTACAAAGAATTTGGGACATCCTTTATCACTTTATAAAACATTTATTTCATTATCAATTTTTGGCAGAAACCAGTGTGTAATGTGCAATGCTTCCTTCCCTTCTGAAAATACTTTGTTGTGTATCATGTAAAAATCCTGTGACTGTGCGTCGTATTGGTGCACCCTGCCCTGGATACTGCATGCCTCTGACTTCAATTACTTGTCTAATTATCTTCAGTTTGTTTCAAAGCCTCAAGCAACTGCTATTGCTTAGATGATTAGCAAATTGCTTCCAGTTGCAGAAATCTATTTCCTGTTGTTTCTTCTGGCAGTGATTGCAGACCGGCCTCCCCCTGTCATTCGACAGGGTCCTGTGAATCAGACTGTAGCTGTGGATGGTACTTTGGTACTGAACTGTGTGGCCACAGGCGCTTTAATGCCCACTATCCTCTGGAAAAAGGATGGAGCCCTGATGTCAACTCAGGACTCGCGCATCAAGCAGTTAGAGACAGGAGCGTTACAGATCCGATATGCCAAGGTAACTTGAACTGGCAAGGTCTGCCTTTTGTGTTGGGTTTTCTTGCTGTTTGTTTCACTTTGTTTTTTCTCCCAGGGCACTTTTAATACAGCAAATCCTACCTTAAGAATTAATGAAATGTTGAATAAGTGCGTTAAAATGTTTCAGATTGACACTTCATGCTTTCAGATAGTTCGTTCTTTATGCTCAACACCTTGATTTATTCAGCCTAGGGAACATTATTTCAGGTTTCATAAAGAAAAATGCTTCTAAAAAGTATCAATTAAGGGAATTATTTGGTACTTAAAACATGAAGGAGGAAGTAAAGCTTGTACTTCAGTAAGATGAATTGTTAGATGATTTGGGCTTCAGCACTCATAGATAAAAATGATCTAATTATTCCAAACATGCCTTTGTTCAGCATCCTTTGTTTCAGCATACCTTTGCTACTGCAGTAAAAGAGCAGTGTCCACAGCTTTTTAGTAGTTTTCAAATTTTTAACTTACTTAACAGTTTAAGCATATTTTAATAGGGTTAAGCACCTGTCAATAAATAATTTCCTTAGGAACTGGAGCGAGATACCTGATTGGTATTGCTAGTCATGATGACCAAACTGTAAAATGTTTTAAAATGTTGTTAATTTATAGCATATTGGCTATTCTCAGATATCTCTTCTGTGATTTGAGACATAACAATTCTTAAAATGAGGCCAAATAAGTGACTTTACTGTGGTCCCTAGAGACGCCTTATTATCAATTACAAATTAGATGTCATAGATGTGCATGCTTCCTTTTAGCTCATCTGCTGAGACTAAGACCTCATGAGAGTAGCATTTCTTTGCAAAAAAACCCTCCTTTGAAATGTGATTAAGTCACATATGGGCAAATAATCCAGCATTCAGAAATGGATGAGAATAGCATATGGAGATCCTTTATTGGGTCTCCTGTAGAGTGAAATTTATACTAGCAGAGAGAACCCAGTATGTACAAGGCCCTGTGCAGTATTTAAGCTTTCTTTAAGGATGACATTCTCTCCAGTGTTACAGACAAATCCCTAGGCATCATTTAGGCAGAAGGTTGAGGGTTGCATGGGGCCTTGTCGTCTGAATTCCTTCTCAATTTATTTGAAAAGAACTCTGCAGAGCATGGAATAAATGCTGCAAGATTTTGCCTTCGTTTTGTTCATTAGTGAATGGGAAATATTTAATTACCATCTGCAGCATTTCCAACTTAATTTAAAGAATGCTGAAAAATATGTATCCCTCTTCATTTTATAGCGTGAGAAATCGTACCCTTCACTGTAAGAAGTTTCTGGTTCAAAGTTTCTGCATTCTAATATGTTTATCCATATTCATAGGGGAATGTACAGATCTGTAATTACTTTTCTAGCCCACTGAGTGCCTGATTTGTTTCAAATATTTATTCTTCTCTTTTCCCACTCAGCTGGGCGACACTGGTCGGTACACCTGCATTGCTTCAACCCCAAGTGGCGAAGCTACATGGAGTGCTTACATAGAGGTCCAAGGTAAATCAATTAGGGTTGCTCTGCATGGAGAAAATACATAAAAGAAAATCAGAAATTGAAATGCAGTAGTTATCTGACACTGTCATAAATTGCCAGTGCAGATGTGAATATGAACAGCATTCAGCTTACAGCTGCTTCCTGCCTATACATTGCATTTCTCTCTCCTTTGTTAGAATTTGGAGTCCCAGTGCAACCACCGAGACCCACTGACCCAAACTTGATTCCTAGTGCTCCATCAAAACCTGAGGTTACAGATGTCAGCAGAAATACTGTAACATTGTCATGGCAACCTAATTTGAATTCAGGTGCAACTCCGACCTCTTATATAATTGAGGCCTTCAGGTATATGAGTCTCATGTGATCTATCTTGCTGTACTTGTGTTTATGTATATAATATATTGCTAGAGAAAAGCACATGCTAACCTGCTGTTGTGTTTTATTCTTAGCCATGCATCTGGTAGCAGCTGGCAAACTGTAGCGGAAAATGTGAAAACGGAGAGTTTTGCAGTTAAAGGTCTAAAACCTAATGCAATTTATCTATTCCTTGTGAGGGCAGCTAATGCATATGGACTTAGTGACCCTAGCCAAATATCTGATCCAGTGAAAACTCAAGGTAAGCTTTTAATATTGAACATTTTGGGTGCCCACCGTGACTGTAACAAATGGACTAAGTAATACTGGAGGCAGGAATTCTACTAGCTTTCAAGTATCTATTTATATATGCTGTAATATATACTAGATAGTAAAATATAGGATTCAAAGTTGCATTTCCCTGTAACAGAGATTCTTAAAGCTCCTTGGACGGCCTATTGCATTACCTAAGGGAACCCTAGCATTTCTTACCATAAGACAGTTACATCTTGCAGAATAGCTCTTTTTAACAGCAAAAGTAATCTCAGATTTTTGAAGTTATCACACGACTTCCAGAATTCAGTGGAAATTTTATCATTATGTCCAGAAAATCAAATGATCCCTAAGATTCAGATTGAGAGAGAAACAGTACATAGTCTAAGTTGGCTTCTGCTACATTAGGAATGAGAAAAATTTAAGGTTTGGAGGAATTGGGCATCATGAGTCAGTAAATAAGAGGTTTTTGGCAATATGTTAAAAACATTGCAGTAAGTACTACTATCGAAATCAGAACAGTAGGGAAGAGAGAGCTCCTACAGCTAGTAGAATCTAAGCTTCTGCATTGCCATGGAAATGCTGGATAGTAACAGAGAATGGACTCTAAGCACCATCACTCTTCCTGAATCCAGCTATGTAAAATTTATTTTCTATAGTAAACACAATTATAGTAGTGTACAGGAGATAATGTAAGTTTGCAGCCTCCATTTTTCCAGTGTAAACACTAGGATTCTTAAAAAGAAATAGAGAATAAATTGAACATACTCTTTTTCAAAGTAAAAGTAATAGAGATCATCTCTCTTTTTTCTGCTTTCCCCACTTAACTGGAGAATTAGACCTATTCACTAAAAAGGGTGTCTGTGTTGTGTGTTTGTTTCTTTGCTTGTTTAAGTAAGTGTGTGTTTGTTTTTGAAAGGAAGTTCCTGAAGGAAAACAAAGCTTTTTCAGTTAGTGACTTTTTATTTGTTTGAAGTCAGTTTGAACTCAAGTCTTTCCTGTCTCTGATGAGGAATGAATAGTTTTCACACTGCAGTCCTCTACCATTATGCATTTCTCCTGCTGGGTGGCAATTTCACTAAATATATAGTCAGTAGAGTCATGGCCAGATAGAAAATGGGGATTCCCACAAGTTCCTGGGTCTGTTACCAAGAAGAGATTTAATGGCTTTTTGTGATTTCTGTAATCCTGGGAATGCACATGCCTATAGGGCAATGCGTGCTATTATGCAGGCAGACTGCAATGTTGTTAGCCAGTTTTTCATACATTGCAGGTAGACCGCAATGTTATTAGCCAGACGCAATATCAGGTCTGCATGTCCCAGATGAAGTGATCACCGGCCTGATTCTGATATACGGTGAACGAGGCAGAATATCCTGCTACCGCACAGGATTGCATGGTTGAGAGTGGCAGGGAAAGATTCAGCAGTCCTCTGGACAGCTGGTAGAGCTAAAGAATCAAGAGCTACCCAAAGCTTAAGCAGGGAATTAACCACCCATGGATACAATTTTCATCAACAGTAAGAACATCATAAAGAGAGAAGTTCTTTAAAGTAGTTCCACTCTTCTTCCAATTCCATTTCAGTTTTGTGTAAGCTGTGATCTAGCCAAATTGGGTCTAGTTTCCCACTTAACATTCGTTCACAGGGCTTTGCATTCTTGGACTAAATGCATGTCCACACCAGCAACCTACCTTAGTGTTTTGGCTTTACCAACGTTAACAACATGCTTAAGTAGTTTTTACACGACAGTCCTGACCCTGGAAGCTTAGAGCTAAACAAGAAAATACGGGGTAGACAATAGGCATTGTACGGCACAGATGTGCAAAAGGCTGAACCTATTTTTTTTTTTACTTATATTGTTAACACCTCATCTCTTGTGGCTAGTAGAGAAGATACCACTACTCATTAAACTGGCTTTTTGTTACATTCTGAGTGGAAAGAATAGCTAGAGTTGTAGGTGACTCTCCAATCAGAAGTTTCTATCTTTAACTATCCAGCTGAGGGAGGCAAAATGCATTGATACATGGACCATTTGACAGAACATACTACATGTGTATACAGCAATGACTCAGGAATGGCATTTTTTTTTCTTTCTCTGTGCTCATTTCTAAGAAGCCAGATTTGTCAGCCACTAGCTGTGTGGCAACCTCACTTCGCTTCTTTAACTTGGAATAAATTTTCTTGTGAATATGTTGAGGAAACAGTATGACAAGAGTGTAAGGTGGGATGAGCTTTCTCTTCTTAAATAGAAACTGCATTTCTGGAAAATAAACTTGTCTTTGTGCCAGTATTTTTAATGCAGTCTAACATTTTTATCATTATTTAGGCATGAACAAAAGCTGATAGACTGAAAATATAACCACCATGACATAAAGTATGCTTTACAACTGTTGCATTTAATATGTGCATTTTCTGTATCAGCATCCATTGCACTATTCAGACCTCAAGATAATCTACACACCTGCAATGACTTACTGCAGTAGCTGTAATTGTCACTGTAGATAAATACATACAGCGTTTCTATGTACTCTTTTTCTGGCCCTTCTTGTGAGCAGGCAGGTATGGAAATTACCATGGTACTTCAGAGAACAGAAACGAAGATTTCCTGATCTTGCCTAATAATTGGAGGAGGTCAGATGGGGAAAGTAGTAGGCAAGAGCAAAGTGCATGAGTGCATGCTGTGCATTATTCAGTCTCAGTCTCTGGAACGGTAAAGAAAAAAAAAGCATTTTAAGTACTTTTCATCAATTTCCTAGTCAGTGATTTTTAACTGTTGTCAGTATGGTATTTGTTTAAAATGAGGTGATCAAAGGGAGACATATGAAATCGATATAGAAACTATGTTACTCTGCTGTCCCTAGTACATATATATTTTAGCCACCCTATTAGTGATTGCCCTATAAATTTTATGTATGTCTAGGACAGTCATTCCATTTTAGTTAAGTATGCTTTCTGCATAAGAGCTCTGCATGCAGAAAATGTTTCCAATGTACAAGCTCAAACTTCTGTATATTTTGAGAATTTCTCCTTCATGTGTATGAACAATTCTTTTAGCTATATGCTGCCAAAACCAAATATTGGGAGACTGAGACTACAACTGTGGTCTACCTCCTGTTTATAGAAGTTATTTGCTATCAGAGAAGCAGCAGCCACACGACTCATTTTTCTTCTCTTCTGTTGTTACACTTCTTTTTGTAATTAAAATTAATACCTTAGATTACTCATGAATGTATCTGTAGACACAATTTCTGCTTTTGCCCTTTGTTGTAGGTTTCCTGGTCTCTTGAAATTTGAATTAGGCAGTGGAAAGTTTTCTCTTCCCTGCAGGAAGGAATAAAGAGATGCTGCTGTAGTCATGTACCATAGATATGCCTGAGAATGGTTCTTTCTTTTTATCCAGCATTTATCTCCTGTTTCTTTGTGTCAAAGGAAGGCAGTGTACTGATTGGGTACTAACCATACATTGGTGACTGACTCAAGAAAACACTTCATGTAGTTACTTCTTACATAATTGGAAGGTACTCGGGGTAAACTGGTGATTATAGTATCATATACTTTATGTAATATTAATTTGTATTTGCATATACTTATTTTAACAATTACATATATTTGTGAGAATGGAATCTTAAATTATTACAGATATTCCACCAACAAGTCAAGGTGTGGATCACAAGCAGGTCCAGAGAGAACTAGGGGATGTGGTACTACATTTACACAACCCTACTATCCTTTCTTCCTCCTCAATTGAAGTTCATTGGACCGTAAGTATAGATCAGTATCATGGAAATGGTTATATACATTACTGGATTGCACTGTTTTGCAGCTGTGGAGTCACAATGTAAGAAGCTGTGGAATTTATATATTTGCAAATGTTTTCCTTTAGAACTAAGTACTGCTTGAGCTTTGCTAACCTACATCATTAAATTCCGACCACTTTTCACCATTTTGTGTCTCTGTAGGTAATACTACTCACAATTTAGGGAGAGTTTCAGAGTCCTCCCCTGGAAGCTAAAGGACTGATCAAAGGGTCCTTAAGTCCTATCATCAGAGGCTTTTGCACTGCTTTCAGTAGGAAGTGTGTCAGTCCCCTAATGTATTTGAGATAACATCGGCACTTCCCAGTCTGTCAATCATTAGGTGGCGGGATGCAGTGCATAACTTTACTTGAAAGAGTTACCTCCATCTTACCTACATACTGAGAAATACACCCACACCTCTAAAGCCTCTTCTGAACCTACACTTCTTCCCAAGGTGCAGGTATGCACAATGAAGGGAGAAGAGGAGAGAGGAAAATGCCAAACAGTGGTGGAGTGGTCTGTTGAAGCTGGTTCTGACAGGAGGAAGCAGGACATGTGGAGAATGTAGTAGAAGAGGAAATGAGAGAGTGAGGAAAAGATATTGCAGGAGTCCCAAAGTGAGGGGAATGAGAACAAACATGAAACAGATTCAAGAAAGCTTACCGGGCTGATCCCTTCAGTGAAAGAAAGAATTAGAAATGGCTTAGAGTGGAAGACATTTTGGAATTTAAAAAAAAAAAAAGTGAAAAGGAAGAAGAACCCAGGAAAGACAAAATAATAAACCATGAGATAAGAAAATATAATTCAAAGAGGCCAGCTTTAAAACAGAGTGCAGAATGAAGAAAAAATGGGGGACAATTATGCTAGCATGGCATTAAATCCCAAAGGAGTGCAACTTGGAGGTCTTTTCAGAGCTGCTGTCTGCAGAAGTGAAAAGGGGAGAGTATAGGAGAGCAAAGGATGTAGCCCCTGCCAGGGGATGGCGGACCCTTTCTCAAAGCATGTGACTAGCCTAGGCTCCTTGTTGCTGCAAGAATGCAAATAATATCTGCTGTGTTGCAAAGTAGTTACACTGTCACCTGCAGTAAGGCCACCTGCAGCAGGCAACCTTGTGTTTTAACTAATAACATCTCTGAGGCTCCTAGTGCAATTTTGTTTGACCTTTGCTTAGAGAACAGCCTTTTCCAGACAGCCAGTTTTTGTCAGTCTCTTGGGTGGCCTGTGGCTTCTCTGCAATTTCAAAAGTAAGCATTACCTCAGTGTTAGCTAACACATGTATTTTTTACATGATTATTAAAAATAAAGCGTGTTGCTTTTTGGAGTAAAACTGCAAGCAAGCAGTTTTATTATATCACTGTATGACATTTTTGAAAACAGGGAAAATCTGATACACTTTTTAAAAAGCCTTTCTTTTCGTTGGACTTTCTTATTCATTGGAAACTGGAACCAGAAGTTAAAGGATAGTGAATATTTCACAGGCGATCACTCCTTTGAGATAACTTTCTATCTAATTTATCGCCAAATACATTGAGTCTCTCCTCATTTACATTACAGTCTCTTTCTCCATCTGTGTGGTATGCCTTCCATCTAAAAAGCAGTCAGGACCACTGAATATCATTTTGATCCACTTTTCCAAGTAGTCCTCTTCGGTATTGCCATACTGATTTTTAGGGGCCTCTTCTTAAACCAGCCTCTTTTCTCCAGCAGAGTAGCCTCCTGCTGAGTCAGTGAAGGTGGACGAAGTGCCTGGGTAAATCTGCCCTTTGCCTGAGGCAAACCTAATCCCGCGAGGCAGATAGTGCCAGTTGGCTGCCCTTTTAAATCACTTTCTCCAGAAGGAAGCAGGGAGGAAGCCGTGCTCTTTTTTCTTGGATTTTGAGAGGCTTCCACACCTCAGGAGAGCTGGCAGGTTTCTGTGTTTGATCTCTGCATTCGTCATCCTCCCCTGCCCTTGCCTCCTTTTCCCCTCGCGCCCACTGGTCTGCAGAGCACGTTGGGTTGGGCAGAAGTCTGCACCTGTGCAGAGCTCCTTCTGCTCTGCTCACACTCTCCACAGACGTAAAGGTTGTTCTTTCTGCAGCACTAGGGTGTATTATACAACTCTGTTATCCCCCTCTAATGCCTTCATGAATCCAGTGAAACTGGTGCTGTTCTACCAGCATCAAATGGATTAATGCACTTGTGCATCAGGCCGGTAATTCGCTGTAATTCAAGCAGCTTTTATCTAGTTCGCTGGTGTTGTTTGCTTGAAATAAAATAAAATAGAGGACTGTGCATAATGTCACAGACAGCATTCACAGTTCATGTTTATTAAGCAATTTGTTTTGTGTCCTAATGTGCATTTCTGCTGTTTTGCCAGGTGGACCAGCAATCCCAGTATATTCAAGGATATAAAATTCTGTACCGGCCTATGCCAGCATCCTACGGAGAGTCGGAATGGCTAATTTTTGAAGTGAGGACTCCAACCAAAAACAGTGTTGTCATTCCAGAGCTGAAGAAGGGTGTAAGCTATGAAATCAAGGCCCGCCCTTTCTTCAATGAGTTTCAAGGAGCAGACAGTGAAGTGAAATTTGCCAAAACCCTCGAAGAAGGCAAGTAGGAGCAAGGCTGTCTTCGCCTTGTCTTTTTGAAGTAGTATCCTGGCCTGCTTTTCTCTGATCTGTTCGCTATTTGATTTTGTTTGAAGTGCAGGCTGCTGGAGAGCAGCAGTCTGCAGCGGAGGAGACTCTGTGTTGGACCCATCATTATGTGAATTGTTTGGAGCCGCAGAAGTAAATATTCAGAACGGTGCATGAGAGACGAGGAGAGAGAGGGATCTGCAAAACCCCCCTCCAACACACAATGGGAAATGTGCTTTTTATCTTCAGTGTTGCGTGCGCTCCTCCCCACTGAGTTCATGGTCTGGTCACAAGTGACTTCTGTCAGATTCAAACACTTACTAATCACTATCTTGAGTAGATAGCAGACACCACAGAAATCATCAAAGCACTGGAGCTGAGGGAATGGAAACCACATTTTTTAAAAGGCTTTTATATCTGGATCAATCACTAGTTCAAAATGAAAAGATGAATGAAGGCAACAGATATAGTGGACTGAATTATGTATTTCCATCTCATGCATGTGCTAAAAAGGGAAGGTTCATAGAGCTGTTCCTTTTGTCGTAGCTCTTCTGGCAGTGTAATAGGTATGCAAAATGGCCAGTGCCTCCAAGGAGGGATTTCAGTGCATCTGTAGGGATGTGATACCTTTTCCCTTCTCTCTCCCTCCCCGACAGAGGTACTGTTTAACTCTGGCTTAAATTATTTCGGTGTGTATTTCAAGCAGTATGCTTAAGTGCATTCATCCTAAGTTTCACATAAGCATCTAGTTTTAGAAAGATAATTTAAAATGCAAAATAGGAATGTTAATGATAATGCATTTTGTCTTGATTTGAGTAAGCTTGAATTATTTACTAGTACTTACACAGTAGAGGAACTGAGGCTTAGCATTTCATCAGGGTCAGTTTGTAGGCTATACTTTTCAAAACCGTGGATCCTGGATGAGATGATTTGAGACCAATGAGTAATTCATTGCTTGGCAGTTCTGGCATTCAGGTAAAGAGCACCTGAGTTTGGGCAAATCTTGTGGCCTGAGTGACTTTTCCAGTCTTACAGAGAGAGACTGCAGCAGAAGTTGGGAGCCTGGTTGTAGGTTCAAATCCTTTTTCTTGTACATCATTTTAGCTTGTGGGCAAGAACTGCCCTTAATGAAGGGTGGGGAGTAAAAAAATGCATTTGCATAGCCCAAAACAGACCGCGTGTGCTTCAGAAACTGACTTCATCTTAAAAAAGCTGGCTGCTGCACTTGACAAACTTAACCATTAGTTTTTTTCCCTCCGAATAAACAGCTCCTAGTGCTCCACCGCAAAGTGTCTCAGTAACTAAAAATGACGGGAATGGGACTGCGATTGTGGTCACCTGGCAGCCGCCCCCCGAGGATAACCAGAATGGAATGGTGCAAGAGTATAAGGTAATATGCTCTCACCTCCTGGCAAGTGTCAGCAGGGTATTGATGAATAAATTGTGGATGCCTGGCTCCATCTACTGGCTCAAATAAGAGCACATGGGATAGAAAATTGCTTCTTTGAATCAAACTCTGTATTTAGTAGTTCTGTGCAAATGGTAAAAAGCAATTAAAAGAGCCTGCGTGAATCAAAGCAAAGGGTCAACATTCATAATTAAAATAACTACCTTCTCACCCTCATTATGAATTGAGAAATGTATACACAAGCTGAGAGGGAAATATACCTATTTGAGAACCATTTTGTGACTCAGAGATATTGGCTGATGTAATAAATATAAACAGGCTTAATGAGTTGAAGCTCAAGGGTAATTTTTAACAGTGTTAAGATATGAGTAAGTTACAGGTAACTGGAGTAGTTAAAACAAATGGAAAACTTTCCAATAAAGAACGTGTTTGTGTAAAATTAAATATATTTAATGTGGAAAAATATTTCTTTTTTTTTTACACAAACACAGGTCTTGTTATGCTATATTTTTTTAATAAATTGGAAGTATATTGTAGAATATTTATTATTTGATGTTCATTTAGCAACAGGCACTGCATTTATTCTCAGCTTAAATTGCTTGGAGATAAATTGCATAGCAAAGTAAATGAACCTGATTTTTTTGTGAGCAAGCTTCAGACATTTTACATGTCTAGTCATGGATATCAAGTCTGCTTTATAGCCACTGAGTGGCAGGATGGTCTGTTTCAGTCTCTTGCAAATTGACGTTACTGATCTTGGCTATTCTTTTGAGGTAAAATACTGTTACAGACATTTATTCCTAGCCATCAAGCATCACTGCAATTCTTTCCCCTCACTAGAAATAGGAAGGGGAAGAAATTACTAAGCTTCATGGTCAATTTAGAGTAATAAAACACCTCTCAGAAACTGATTGACTGCTGCAGAATCAGTTTGTGGCTTAGTTTCAGATATATAATGTAATTGGAAAAAAATATATATTCACAAAAGTATTTCATTAAAAGGCAGGCCTTGAACTGAAGAGAAAGAATTATTCTCCTCAAGAAACTGCATTAGAGGAATGTACAAAACAGTAAAAGATGAGGAATGCACATCTGAGAGTGGAGATAGTATCTAACATACTGCCTAGCATTTAGGGAGAAGAGGCTATCAGGTGTAAGAACAAACATCTTGTATGTGTCCCACTTGCCTTCTTTCACTCCTTGGCATGCAGAGAATGGAAAATGGTCTTACAGTGTCCTGAAGGTGAAATAAAGAAGGTTTACAGTATCCAAGCAGAAAGGACTCCCCCCAAAATGCCCTAGCAGTTGTTCTGTGCCTTGGAAGTGAAGCTCTAGCTCGCTCACCTGGTAATCCCCGCGGCGGCAGAATGCCACAAGGGGCAGATTCGTGGGTAGGAAATCTTTTAGGAGCTCCATATGTGAGAGTCTTCCCTCGCGAGTGCAGTCAGCACTGATTCAAACATGCTGATGTTCCCAGGAAAGGCTGTTTCTCCACAGAGGAAGTGCTGAATTTAACTAATTTCACTTTCTGGATAGATGTCCATAGTAGAGTAATATATTTGTGGAAAAGGAATAAAAAAGAAATTAATACAGCTTCATCAAATTTTCAACGGACCTAGGTTAACTGCTACTTCACCTTTAATAGCGGTTGGGAGTTCAACCATAGTTTTAAAAGCATTTGCTGTACAAGTAAAACCTCATCAGATTGTTTTTCCCAGTCATTTAATATCACTAAGGTCATCTGTAAAATGGTGAACTGAAGCCTTTAGATGCGTCCTGATCTCATCCAAAAGATGAGATCTAACAGCATGTTGTTGCCTCTCAAAAGAAGATGGCATATTACTCAACCCTTGCCACTAGCTGCTTTTTTTTTTTTTTTTAAAAAAAAATGGGATAACTTTGTGATTCCAGCATATTATCATATTGTCAATTCTCTCATGAAGTCATGGTGAAAGACTTTGCCCTTGCACTTGAGTGAAGAAAGCATTGCTTGATGGATTATTCTTGAACAAGAGAATTGCCGATTCGTTTAACTGAATGCTCTTACTCTGTTGTTTATGTGAATGATTTTTGGCTAAGAAGCTTACCTTATTTGTTCATGTTACAAGTGCTTTTATTTCTATTAGCGCTCATGTCATGGGTTGAACTGTAAATGTATTAGGACAAACCCATCAAATAATTTTTATGGTCAAAGCTGCTTTTTGGAGCAGAAAGTATCTTTTTAGCATTCATGTTGTGCCTAGAACAGTGATCCATGGCTGCAGATTTTAGCAGTGACAAATTCTAACTCTCTTTATCCGGTGGAAAGGAATTATATCATCCTTCTATCCAGCTATTCTTTCAGTGTTGAATTTTGCACATTTATATATATACAATACACTTCCCTTCCTGCAGGTTTGGTGCCTTGGCAACGAAAGTCGATACCATATAAACAAGACGGTGGATGGGTCCACCTTTTCTGTAGTCATCCCCTCCCTAGTTCCTGGTATTCGATACAGTGTGGAAGTGGCTGCAAGTACTGGAGCAGGACCAGGAGTGAAAAGTGATCCACAGTTTATTCAATTAGGTAAGCCTGTTGGTAATCCTACCTACTGATTTCAGTGTCTTTTGTTTTGTCTGCTTTTGTCTTCTATGGAACCAGAAATATTTTCAAGACCAGTGGAATAGATAGCATTACCTGATGTCTGGAATAGCAGGATTTGGCATTTCTGGCTTTAAACTTAGGACTGAATTCTAAAGATGAAGTTATAACAGTATCTCTTGCTGTTTTTTTTTTTAATCTCCCAATTCAGCAATGCTTTTTGATTGTTGATTTTTCAAAGTAATTTTTCACACTAAGAATGGTGTAATAAGACATGTAAAGGAGTATGAATCACTTAAGTCTTGGCTTACTTTAGCTTAGGGATGTAATTTGTCTTGATCAGATTTTATCTTTATTAAGGCAAAAAAATTTAAATCAAGAGCATACTAAAATTTTGTATGGGAGGAAGCTAGTAGAAAATTGTAGTACAGGGACAAGAGGTATGCAGATCTTTACAGTAATCTTGATCTCCTAAGTTTATCTACACTAAACATCTCTCTGTCACAAATGCAGATCAATGACATTGCTTCTGAATGTGTCTGGGAGAAATGCATCTTTGCTGTTGGCTAGCAGAAAAATAAGATTAAGATGTAGTCCTACCTTGCTTTGCCGGTAGGCCTTTATCAGAATACCTTATCATTACAGTATAGAGTATATAATCAAACCCTAAAGCAAACTCAGCATGTTGCTTTGGACTTTATGTCCCTTTCTGTCTTTATGTTATCAATATATCTCCCTAGTTACCTGATCTTTTATATTTAAAAGTCTATAATTATTGGATATGGAAAAAGGATGGAACAACTGATATATTCTCTAGAAAATTACATGTACTTTACCTTGACTATTAAAATGAAGGTCATCTTCAACATATTTAACTTACATAAGCATATAATTCCTGTTTACATAAGAGGGATTTTATGACAAAATTACATATAGTTTACACGATACTTCAATAGTATGTGTAAAAAATGATTGATGTTTATTTGAATGTTCTTTCCTAAGCCAGCTGCCATTCTCAGGAATTAAAGGTCTTTCTCTACAGCTTAAATTTTGAAAACTTTAGATCAGCAAAGTGTAAAAAAATAGTGAAACCTTAGTGTTCAAAACCAAAGACTTGTCACTTTTGTCTTTTCTCTGATGATAAACAAATGCTAATTGCAGATGAATTTTATAATGCCACTTAATCAATTTGGGTTTTTGTAAGCAGAAAAAGGAGCAAATGAGACTCTATATCAAAGCAGGATCTTTTCCTGGCTCCTGGGTTACTGTCCCTTATTGACACTAAATTGGGAAGCATGAAGTGATCACACAGCTCAGAGAGAGTTCAGATGTAATAGTATGGCCATAGCTTTGTAAAAGCCAATAGAAGTCAAATTCCTGACCTTTGCACGACTTCTTCTAATACATTTTTTAGTGTAGTACAAATGAAAGAATTCTCATTGAAACTTGGATATTTAAATATCAAGGCACTGAAAAACTGGTGCTAAATAATTCAGGTGTTCAGTGTTGCCTTTGAAAGTGTCTTTTTTCCAGATTATATTTTCCAGTTTATCTATCTTTTTAAGGACTAGCTCGTTAGAATCTGATGTTTAGTGACTTTTGTGTCAGTGCTAAGAGTTCAGTGCCTAAAGAATTGGCAAAACTGTTATAGCTAATTATGTTAATGAATAACACTATAATTTTCATTGTAGGCTGAATATTGCATATACAATATGCATGCGATATGTAGATACAGTATCTGAAAGTGTTAAAAACATAGCAAATACCTTGCCATTAAGGCTGTCTTATACTTCCAAGGCATAGCCCTCTGCCACCTCTTTGCTGATGTAGTAATGCATCATCCCTGTAGCACTGTGTTGAAGTTTCTTTGAAGTTTGTTGAAGTTTTGATCCCTGACAGACTGTTGATCAAAGTGTTGCATGTGTCCATCTGTAACTGGGCATCAACCCCACGCTTCCGCAAGCTGTGTGAGCCAGGGACAGCGGCAGTGGGCAATGAGCTCATGCTTCTCGCGGCTAACGAAACAAAAGTTGTACTCCCCAAGAGTGAGAACTGGATTTGTTCCTACTTCTTGTTTTGGTACAACTGGTATAACACTCCAGTCCTTATCTTCACCTCAACGTCCTTTTTTTAGTAGCCATGCATTCCCATTTTGAGGTGTGATTTCATATATTTACCACTTGCTCTAATTAATGCTTCTAATTAAATGGCTAGAGCTACATACATTGTAGTAAAAATTCTGTAATTTGGTTACTGCAGTTGCATGGCAAAGACCAGGAGACAGAAGACGTGTGGGGCTGTGCCCCTAGAAGCAGTACAAAGGAGTTTCTAGACAGTGCTGCTTTGCTTTAGGCAACTGCAGGAGTCTACTTAAAATTAATACTTAAATTTAAGAGCAGTGCCCTTCTCTTAGCAGCACCGAGCAGCCTAAAACCAAGGCGGAAGAATGGCCCTGAGCTACCTAACTCTTTCCTCTGAATCCAGCTCTCTCAGAGCCCCCGCAAAGAGTCTCATTCTTGGTTCTTGGACGTGCTCCCAGCGCGAGAGCAGAGCAGGCACTGCTGTTTGCTGGTAGCTCTTCTGAAGAAAGAAAATTAATTTGTTGATGTCATCAGTTGGCACCTTTCACAGGCAATAAATCAAATGGTTACAGAGAGAGGGGAGGGAGGCTAGGGAGGAGAAGGATCTACGTGCTCAGTGAACTGTATTTTTGCCATAGTTCATTTCAAGATTCTGCATTTCTTTCACTGATCTCAACTTTTCCTTCCAGGAATCTTTTCCTGATGCTTGAATGAGTGCAATACTTCCATTTTTGAATTAAGAATTCTGTGTGTGCAAATGGATATACTATGCAATTTACATATAGGCTTAGGTTTTTTTGAACAATTTTTCCTAAAAATCAAAGGTGCATCTCCTCCTAGTGCGTTTTCATTAGAAAAACGTGAGGCTAGATTGTGGTTGTCTGCGGAGCATTGAAAGAAGCGATGTCATACAAGTTTATTTCTCCAACATAACACGCTGCCTTGCACAGCACAACCTCATTTGTGCACCAGGCAGGATGCTCCCACGTTTCTGCCTGGGAGAGGTCACCGAGCAGAGTTGCAGCCACAGGTACATGACAGGAGGAAGCTGCACTTGCCTGAGGCTGCGCTCCAGAGTGAAAGGGGAGGACAGGTGAAACTGGACTCTCTGAGAGCTGAGACATGCAGTGTCTCACAGCTGAGCTGTGATAACTGACCTTGTGCACACAGTTAACCTGTTTTTGAGATGGGTCCAAATTGCGAGCTCAAACCTCTTCTGTTTTCCATATCGCAGCAGACATGAAGCAGCTCAAGGAGCTGCAGCACCTCAGACTTCCAGTGCCACCTGGGACCGGCCAACCATGTACTCACTTGTTATTCAGTAATCACATTTCAGGGTTTAAAATGATGAGACGAACTCTAAAATCATGCATCTTTCCTAAAACACTACACTTGGGGCTTTTATATTTTCTTTTCAGTTTTCAGACAGTTTTTAAGGGTTTCCCTGAAACTAAAAAGGCTGGAAATGTATCTTTTGTTCATTTTTAAGACAAAAGTTAATATTTTACATAAGTAAAAGACTGCAAGACCTCTAGTGTTAAGGCAAAAATACATATTTCCTGAGAACTCACCACAGCTCACTGTAAGTCTTTGCATTTATAATGCTAACCAGTGAAGATAAAATCGTGGTAAATTTTTGCTGATCTCTAGTCTTACTTTTGCCAGTGATGGCATGCTACATATGGTAACACTGCAGTTAATATTACTCATAAACAAATAATTTGTAGGAATATATTGTATGAATTTATTTTTAAGAGATGTCTGTAAAATAATTGTAAATGTTGGGTGCAACATTCAACTAGTGGGTGTCTCAAGTGTAGAAAATACAAGTCTCATTGAATCTTTATTGTTCTAGTCACTTCCTTTAGGAGATATGATTCGTGAACTTGTGATTTGTGCCTGCCTTTAGGGATACTATTCTTTCAGCCCGTCAAGTACTTCTACAGTACAATAGTTGTAAGTTTTTTTTTTTTTTTTTTTTGATATTTTTCCTTTTCTGTGGCCTGCCAATGACTTGATAGAAGTAGACTATTTTCTGTTACGCAGTTCAAGGCCCTCCTGGATGCAGCCCTCTCTAACATGCTCTAGGTGACCCTGCTGAGCGAGGCGGTTGGACTAGATGATCTCCAGAGGTCCCTTCCAACCTTACTGATTCTATGATTCTATGAAATGCTTCCAAATCAGCTTTGTGCTGTCTCCTCACAAATTGTGGTAAAATTGAAGAGCAAAAATGATATTTTCCCAGTTATGGAAATGTATATAACTAGAAAGGAGGCAAAACAATCTATTCTTAAGCTGGTAATATTTTACCAAGTAACTTTCATATTGCATACATTAGGGTGTAAACATACAGGGTAAAGTTAAGGATGCTTGCACACCTGTGAACCTGGAATTTCCTATCTTTTTTGAATCTTTGGCATTCCGATCTGAATTGTATTTTAACATTGTATTTAACAACGTTAACATTGATTTTTACATCATTACTTACATGTATATTTTAAATTAGAGAACTCTTTTCTGTTCAATATAAATTTCAGTAAGTTTTTCTTGAATTTTGAACTCGGAGGTTCAAGACAGATCCAGGATCTTGTGAACAGTAGGCACAGCAAGAGTATCTGTGATAGAAAGGAGTTTCTTATCTTGGGGTAGAAGAAAACGGGATGAGTCAGTGTGATAATATGCTGGTTTCAGGGAGTAGTGATCTGCCTGCTCTGACCGCTCTGGGGCATTTTCAAGTACATTCTGTGTTGTGGCTGCTGCTCTGGCAGGAAGATGCACTTTGCCTTAGAGTGTTTATGTTCACTTATTATTTTGGCATGTTTCCCTGAGGAGTGCAAGCAGGAACAGGAATGTTGATTATGAACCATTTATATCTCAGTCAAAGCTTCCAGAAAATTCCTGGGATGAAGAAAAAGCACTTCTTAAATCAAAGAGCTTTTTTCCTCACACATTTCACTGGACTATTACAAAGGATGAAGATGCCTTTCTCAAAGGAAGGCTTCCTAAATACTGTATATTGAAATCTTTAGCAATAAGGAGTTCACTAGATATAAATCCTCTTGCTTTATATTTAGCTTACATTCTATTTTTAAATTAAAAGAGGAGCAGGAGATGGGTCAAATGTGGCCTCTTGAGGGCTTTTCCATGCTGTATTCAATGATACTGTTTATATGACTATGCACAAACACACATGCATTTTTCTTCTTACCATGTGCATAAATACCAGTTAATGTAATGACCTCACACTGCGTGACCCAAGTCTCGCTCCTTAGAAACAAAGATATTATTATGCTGTTCATATGCTTGCAAGGGACAGCAAAATAGCACCATGCAATGAATCTTAATTAAAGATTAGAACAACAAATGTTCAAAGAGATTCTTCAATATTTTGTAATCTTGAGATGTATTGGTTGAACAATGCAAAATGTTTATGTATACAAAGGTATTATCCTTATGTATGGCTGTATTGTTGACGTGTTTATAAAACATTCCCATTTGGCTTTGAGTTTGTGACGTTTCCCTAGTTCTATCCTACTCTTGTTCTCACTCTTTGTTTTAGGACTTTTTTTCTTTTTTCCCCCTTTTTTTGCTTTAAGCACACATATTTTTAGAGGATAAGCGAAAAAATAGTCAACCTTCTTCTAAATTTATTTGCAGTCATAGATGCTCTAGGCATCTTTTTTTTCTGTTCCATTAAAAGACACAAGGTAGCGTAGCAGTTTAAAAGTACAGAAACAGAGGGATGATGCAAGTTTTCATATCTTAATATGTCCTCAGCTGCAAAGAGAAAAAAGATGAGATACAGAGTGACAGTTTTAATTCATTAGTCACAGTGTACTTTATACGTTTAAGCCCATCTGGCCACTTGTGTGGAACTTCACTTGACTGTCTCCATAAAATTGAAGCAACCCATCTTAACCTTGCACAAATAGGCATGAAATCTATAAACCCAGCAGACACAAAGGGTGTATTAGTAAGCAGAGAATGAGTCTGCCTAGTGAACTTTCAGACTAGGCACTGCACTTAGGATCACAGAAGATAAAAGGGATTTGAAATACAAAATGAAATTTTCAATAAACTAACTGTCAAAGGCAGCAGTTCCTTGGCAAAATAGATATTTGGCCTTGATGTCACACAAACAGAAATCTGGAATTTTGCACTTGAGAAAAGCTAATATTAAGTCAATCATTTCCATTTCACAAAGGTGTCCTTTTCCAGAGGAGGTTCTTTTGATTTTTACTTGTACAATTTGTTGCAATTCCACATCCTGTTTGTATTTTGGAACAAACAAGAGATGCCATAATGAAAAGAAATTAACCTGCTCACCTGGTTATTTTTAGAGAAAAGTGTTGTTTTTTAAGTGGATAGATTTTCATCTCTTACATATTTTATTAGTATATTCTTACGTATTTATTAATAGAACTGTTTGAGAATAATTCTACAGGGAGTAAACAGCACCTTTCTCCTTAAAACACTAATGTCTGATCCAGAATCTGATGTCACTATCCATAGTAGAAAAACAACTGTGGGATTTACACTGAAACAGAAAAGGGTATTTCAAAGACTAAGCTGTGGAATGTGTAAAGCAGTATCCGCTCTGAGTAAAGATTCCAAATTCTAGCACTCACTCTGTGTAATAATGAAATTTGCAATGAGCAGTCACTGTGATGGTAGAAAATCAAGCAGATGATAGTATTTTATCTTTGAGCTGCTTCATTACAGTTGGGAAGCGTTGTTCAGTAACTGCATATTCTCATTTCTGTTTCTAGAAGGTTCCTGCAAAAGGACAACAGAAAGAGAACAAAAGACTGATTCTTACAGGTGCTTCCCGTGGAAAAAATTAAAAATCATGTGCAAAAAATATGTCCTTTATTTTGATCTGATCTTTGAGAGTAAATAATTTTTGAAGAGGGTTACATTTCTGATAATGAGACTGCTTGACTATTTCTGCCAATTCATATCTCATTTTTAGTCATCCTTTCACTTGTTCATGCATGTCAGGAGGGCACAACTGGTTATTTTGTACATTTACTTCTTTATACACTCTTAAATTTTCAGTCTTCTTGAACTGAGGTCCTTTGACCTCTTACTTTTGAGACTGCAAACAGAATGCTAAACTGTAGTGTAAGATTGAAGTCCTGTATCAGAAAATCCTGAATTAAAGTTCATCACTCAGTATCAACCTTATGAACATATTTTGAATTTGTGTTTTTTCTTTGATTTTCAGTTTTATGAGAATGTATGATTGTGTAATTGAATTTATGTTTTCACAAAATTGTAAGAACAGTGAAACATCCATCTTGTACTTTCAACTTCCATTGTCTTGCTATATTCTTTGCTGACGTGTGCTCATGCCAATTCATTGGAGATTTTGGGTGTCCCTTTTTTTCAGATTCTCATGGAAACCCTGTGTCTTCAGAAGATCAAGTCAGTTTAGCCCAGCAGATCTCTGATGTAGTAAAGCAGCCTGCCTTTATTGCGGGAATTGGTGCAGCCTGTTGGATTATCCTTATGGTCTTCAGCATCTGGCTATATCGCCACAGGAAGAAGCGAAATGGACTCACTAGTACTTATGCTGGTATCAGAAAAGGTGCCATATTACATATTTCAATGCACTGAATGCCTTTTTACCGAGCTATTTCCTTTATTATCAGTATCTTACTCTTTTAAGACTTGAAGCAGGATTTACCAAGTTAATTCAAAGCTGTCAGCAAGTTTGGATTAGAACGCGGTACAGGAAACATTAATAACTACACAACATGTAGTACCTGGCTTTTGAGTATGAGCCTTCAGCAAAATACCTAGATTAGCTTTTCATAGAAGATACTCATACAAATGAGAAATACGTGAGATGGATTTAAGGCTGGCAGCTTCCACTATGCCCTTGCTATCTGTAAAGGAACCAACTGGATGGTGGTTCATTGTCCCTTTTATTCAGCCTTTTGCCTGCTTCTGAGAATACTAACAGTGGTGTCAGTTCATGTAATGCTTTTGGTGCGAGTACCTGGATTTCCATATATTCTGCAGAAGTGCAATAAGGTGGCTGTCTAAGAAAGCACAGTGGTTATACTTTCCAAGACCCTTTCATAAATGCTATTTTGGGGCTGAGTTTTGGGCTATCAAATCTAGCATTTGCATTCAGGTAGAATGGCAGCTCTGGGACTAACTTAAAGCACTCTTCATTTTCATGTTCATTGATTCATTGATTTCTTTTACATTAGATAGTTGGTGACAAGCAGTGATTTGATATACTCTGTGGCACACAAAATCAGATCTCTACATGGAAGGTCTTCTGGAATAAAAACTTGATTTCTCCCAATTCTGCGGTCTTTTGATTAAGCCCTGAAGTTAAAGCTGAATTCAATAAGCAACAGTTCATTGCAACTCAAGGCTACACAGTACCACATAGACACTCACATAGCAATAACTGTAAATTCTGGAATGAATCAGAATGAACAATCATTCTTTTAAAGAAACAGAGGGAGGGCTTGGGATATTTAGCAGTTAAAAGATAGACCTAGGCTTAAAAGATGCACACATATTAATGTTCTGAAAGGTGTCATGAGATTGCATTCTTCAGTCACTTCAAGTATGAAAGTGTGATGGGCCAGAGAGATAGGCAAATGCAACACAAATTTTTTGAACACTAGTTGTGTGTCACTATGAGAAACAATGGCAAAAATAACTTAGTTGCGTAACGGAGACAAGGAAATAATTTTGAGGTGTAGCAGAATTTTAGGTAGCCCCCATACTATTGAAGTGTCAATGCTTATGTTGGACTTCAGTCACAGTGTTTTTAGTAGAGTTGCAACCACATAAATCGGGGATGAATTACACCTTCAATTTTGTTGTTCTAGGATTTCTTAGGTAACACAGACCCTGACGTACTACTGCACTGGCCTGCTCTGTTTTGTTTTACTAATAGCATGCTGCCATATTGCCTTTCTATGGTGCTTTAAAACTAATATCACTATGCTTTCAGCAGTATCTGTGGTTAAGCCAAAGACATACAATATTTCTTTAAAAATGTTCATTTTAATGACATCAGCTATTGTTCAAAACAGCTGTGTTTTTCAGTAGCTGTAAAAATATCTTTTGCATAATTTACTGGGTATTTTAATAAAAAATATACAGAAGAGCAGGGTCTGCATCTCCATTAACAAGTATTCTTCAAGAAAAAAAAAAGCCTCTTTACTGAAATAGAAATTGCAAAGTAGTTTCCATTCCACAATGCATTTACTCAAGACCATGAGTACAACAAACCTTCTTCAGTCTTGCATTTACTTATTTATTTTTATGTTTAGCTTTAGACCTGACATCTGCTGAAATACTTCACTCCCCCCACACATACATATTGTGTGAGCCCTCTTACACACTCACGAGAGTTTATTAATAGAAGCTCTGAGAGTTAAGTTGTTCTTTCATGTGGTAGCTAGGCAGTTTTCATTTAGTTCAACCTCTGTTCATCTGTTCCTTAAAACCTAAACTAAGTTTAGTACTTAGCTCACAGAAGAGTAATAAGACAGATATTTCAAGATTTTTTCATGTCCTTGTGATTGCAAATTAATTTTGAGACACTTCATTCTCTATTGAATAGCTGTGCTTTAAATGCACCTTTTATTTTTAATGAAAGCCCGCTGTTATTCTTGTTCTATATTTTTGAATGTAGCTAAATTACACCGATTGTGAAAAGGTCTAGCTCAAAGGAAATACAGTGTAATTCCTAAGATAAAAAGCTGTGCTACAAATGAAGCCTGAAATGGGCAAAATATTGAGAGATTTTTCTTTTTCACTCAGTGTCATATTCCTGGAAATAAATTGACTCTGTAAGGGATGGTGGGGGGAAACTACAGCATATTCTAAATTATGCCGACAAGACACTCTGGAGATCCCAAAACATCAGAGTTACTGTAAAAATTACATTAAGCTCTTGAAGTAATTGCTGTCTTAGCCCCAGCCTTTTCTTTCTGTGACAGATTTGCTGCTCAACCTTCATCTTCTTATAGCGAAGATCGTATTGTTTCTCTCGCATTTCTCTCTACTTCCGTTAGGCTGAAAAGGACGGTTCTTGCTTTTCTCTCCCCATGGGCAGTGCAAGAACTATTCTCCGTTGTCAACAGGAGGGGGAGCATGTGCTGATAGGAAGAGCAGACGCTGGAGCTCTGTACGCGGATTAGAGGCCCCATTGATCCAGAGGGGATGTACAGTAGCCGTGAGAGTGCAGACAGTCAAGCGACGCCGTGGTTCCCTTGCTAACCTGCTCCTCTTAAAGGCTGGGCGGGAAGGCGGCGCAGCTAGGCATGCCTTTTAGCTTTTTTTTCATGATTGTTTGAGAAAGAAAGATTAATAACTCTGTCTCTTTACTTCCCCTCCTATGAAAACAAAATGAATTGCTCTAGTAGATTTTAGTGCCTTTATTACAGTGCAATTTGGTGCCATTCTTGATTCAGATGGAGTCAAACTGCAGTTCTCTTTGTTCCTTTATATGATTATTATTTCCGTACTGAATACTTCAGTGTGCCTATTAGCTCAGCGTAATGAGCATTTACTTAGTGAACTGCAGATAAGATTCAATAGGACCTTGATAAGGCTTTGTTAAGGAATTTGTCATTCTGCATTTTAAAATGATTAACAGCGTAGGGTTTTTGTTTGTCCTAGGCTTTTCAGCAAAACATAAGATACCAAACTGAGGGCTACTGAGAGGTTAAAGCACATTCGGTTCCCCTCGGGAGCACAGTAGAATATCATGCTTTTTTTCAGAATGGTACTTGTAGAGACAATCTTTTTCTGAATCACAAATTTAATTTTATTTCTATATTAATGTGAATGAACTACTGGGTTAGTTATTTACATTTGTTTTATGTTCAACTCTCTGCTAGTTTTATACTAATGTGGTATGTTTCCCTTTCTCTCTTCAGCTTAATAACCAGTTTGTATTTTGTTTTGATTTTTCAGTCCCGTCTTTTACCTTCACACCAACAGGTATATATTTGCACTTTTCCCCCCTTGTTACTTTAGCATGTGTTTGTGGTACTGTTTCTTTTTCTGACATAACCAGCCCAGCTGTTCCAAAGTTTTTTAAACAATTTTATTAATTACCGGTATCATTATTGGTGTGCTCTAAAAAGTCGTGTGTAGTTGCTTTGTAGCTGACACCTTTCCATTTGTGTGTACCATTTAGTAACATACCGTTTGATGTATATTAATGCAAGCATACCATTTTGTAGCATGATTCTGTCAGTTTGTACAAGCTAACCTGAGCTCTGTTCTTGCACTACCATCCAGTGGTGTGGCCATCTGCACCTAGTGATGTCAAAGGTACTCCTGATGGAGGAGAAGGGATTTAGCAGAGCCCAGATACTGACTTGAAAGTGGGGGGAGGTCCACTGAGATTAAAGTTGGTGAAACATTTGCTTCTCTTCTTTCCTCTGAGTCAGCAATGGAGCAGTGTCCTATGAGTTGCCTACCTCAGAAGACACAGAAAGCAAAATGCTGTATCAGTTAGATTTCTTTGCTTGCTGCCTTAAGCTGTATTTGTGCTATGAAATGTTAAAACAGTTATCCTGTTCTACATAGGCAAAGCTGCATTTCATATTCAGGGTTTCTTTTTGTTTAGAAATGTATAAAGTGTGACATAGACTGAGCCATAGCCCACCAAAGTCAGCAGGAGCCTTTTCATTCTCTAGACCTGACCTTGAGTCGGTCCCACAGTCTGGGAGTTCAGTTGCTCTCCTAAGCACAGGACACAATTCTGCACGTTCACAACCCACCATTATACTACATGCACTCCTTTCAGCTAAAATTTGAGTGAAGCGGGCTGGTCATATTTTTCCTCCTTTGTCTACATCCCTTATTTTCACTATGTGTCTCATAAATCTATGAGACTTAAAAATCACGCATATCCAGGCGGGTTAAAAAAGACCCAAATCCTCTTCCCACTCAGGGTAGCAGGGGCTATTAGCTCAAACCCAGCACTGTGCTAATGTGGCCTCTGGGCAGCAGCTCTGGCCTCTGCTTCCTTTCAGCTTGGAGCACAGATGAAGCGATACCATGTCTGTCTGCGTTCATCCATATAGACCTAACCGTAATGGGCTAGATTCTTATCCACCTGTTCTTAATCACACTGAATACTATTTGGTTCAAAAGTCATCCTGTTACTTTCAGTGGAGTTGCTTACTGTTCAGCATTAGTCAGAGTAGCCCTTAATGTTTCTGAAGTCCTTTGAGATCCACAATTCAAATTATTATTATTTTGCTGTTATTTTAATTGGCTTAACATAGGGCTTCTAGTGCAATCATGATTGTAGCATGCTACTGAAATTTTGCAGGGGTTGGTAGGTTAGCTAATGCACATTTTCTCAGTCTCATTCTTAACGTTAAAGGAAAATATCAGAGCCCTGTAAGAGATGTCAGAGCTGCAAAGTAAACCTCACTGAGATTTTAAAAGAAGAAAATGGAAAAATAAAAGTCAGTAAAACATTTAAAGAAAATCTCTTTTCAGTCAGTCAGGATCCCAGTTGTTAGTTCCATGGACTTCAGATGGTCCCACCCCTCTTCTTTAGCATTACCTATAGTCAAAGACTTACCTGTAGCAATACATCCTACATTTTAATCCTGTTATTGTAATCACTGCCAGTATTTATCTCTCTCTTGCAGACTCCCAGCTTGGAGTTCTAAAGAGCAGAATTTGGCTGCTTTTTTTCAACACATTCCTAGATGGAAAATGTAGAATCCATCAGCATTTGCAGGGAGACTAATCTCCTTAACCCTTTGCCTAACCCAGGCAAATCTGGAGAATTTATAGTATTTTCTTCTTGGATGTATACATCCTATAAAGCTAACTTTGAAGTAGATGCAATCCATGTCAAAAAGTAAATCCATGTGAATATGCACTTTGTTAACGTGTGCGCTTATGAAATGTTAGCACAATTGTTCCTACTAGTTTAAGACGTATTCTTTCTTTCAGACATTTTTGCCAAGATTTATATATTTAAATTTTTAGATATAAAGGATAATTAATAAATCCAACTGTAAAAATGTTATAAAATAGTAAGCTTACATGGACTTTTTGAGTGTGCTAGGTCCAGGAGTAAAATGCAGTAACGTTCAGCAAGGGCATGCGGTTTTGCAGTAGGTTCAGCTGTCATGAGCTGTTGTTTACACTGGAAGTAAAGGTCTGTTACAAAATCACGATACCTCCTTAATGTTACCAAAATATTAAGGTAGAGCAAAGCTCTAACATCTGGTCATTCTTGATGTAAATATATGACCTAAATTCTTCCTCAGAGTAACTCCACTGAGGTCAGTAGTGTTACATTAAAGATAAGTTTAATCTGATGTATGGCTTCCTTTTCTCTTAAGTGATACGTGTATTTGTGTTTTTCATAACAGAACTGAAATATCAAACTTTGATGCAGCTAAGAATAACAGTTGTCAAGCAACACGAGTATTATGTATAAACTTGCATATGAAGGAATAACAAACAGTTGTAGAATGAGAGTCAAAATATAAACAATGATTATTGTCTTTGCTAAAACGAAAAAAGGCAGACTTAATACTGCTATTTAAGGAGTCCTTTACGCTTTTTCTTTTTTTTAATATTTCAATATCTTTTAATATTTCAGTAACCTATCAGAGAGGAGGAGATGCCGTAAGCAGTGGAGGCAGGTAATTATGTGCTTTATTTTTAAAGCTATAAATTGTAGACTAATAAATTCAAAGACGTTGGGTGTACAATTGTGCTTTAAGTGATAGCAGAATAATCACTTGTAAAGTTATTTTTTTGATTTATGATATTAATGTACATTTTAGCCGTATATTTTTCTGTTTAGAAGGAGAACATGCGATTTGCAGCTTTACATTGATCTCCAAGGAATGAGCCACAGTATTTTCAGCTGAGTTGCTTTGTTAACCTGTAAAAACTGCATCTCAAAAAATGAGCAGCAGAGGGAGCACTTTAACTTCAAAATAAATTTCTGCCGTAGCAGCTGATTAAGGAAGTGCAAGTAATTAAGCCATGGCATTTATGAAGATTAAGAAGTATAGCTGGTTCACAAATACTACAAAGGAAAAAAAAATTAATAGAGGAATTTTCTGAAGATACAAAAAGCTTATAAGGTGACTTAAAGAAAAAATCTTGCTGTGAATATAAAATAGATAAAGCATCACTTGCAAGAGAAGAAGGTATACTGAAAGGGAAGCAGACAGGTTTCTAATTAAAGGCTCCCTGCTTTGAGAACTTAGTCCATTCCAGATTGTGGACGTAACTAAAACATGTTTATTGGGTTTAGCGTATTATCTTATGAATGGCAATGGACAGAACAGTAATTTCCATTTCCTGCATAGGAATCTATGTGTCTTCAGAAGAAAAAGCAACAATATTAGCAAAAAGGCATTTCACCAGTAGTATTTTGTGATTCCTGCTTTGCAAGACTGTGCAAAAAGTTGGTAGTGATGAAGAAAAGGCATAAAATTAAACATTCCCATCAGATATACTTGATGTACACTTGAATGCTGTGGAGAGAAGAGGCTACACTGCAACTGGCACTCCACCTGGCATGTTCAGAGCCAGTGCAGATATCTGTCCAGCTCTGTACGCTGCTGCATAGTCATAGCCATAAAACCACGGCAGAAAACCTCTAGAATAGTTACCATGTGATTTTTAAATGGGTAAATCTATAAACCACTGAGTTACTGCCTTCACCCCAAGACAGTGAGAAAATAAGAGAGAACAGAGATGAAACCTCTCTTTCTCTGATGTGGTTGTTCAGCAAGATACACAGTTAACAGGCTTCGTGTTCTCTGTGCCGCTGGGCTTTCTCTCTCTTCCCATAGCTCAAGGAAGGCAAAGCACAGCCACATACGCACAGAGGACGGAAATGAACCCAGAAGTGTGCATCCCATATACAGTCATTTTGGTACTGCTAGAGTAGCAGCGTTGTTTTCTGCTGTCCTGGTTTGAAGGATCAGTGCCACAGTCTGTCTGTGTAGTTGCTTTAAGGTGCTAAAATCTGTGGTTCTTTTGTTCATCTCAGTATATAGTATTTACAGAACATGTGATGTTGCGCAATGTTTTGTGGAATATGAAAATACTTCCTCAGTCTAAAAATTTGTTATTTTTAAATATGAAGCCTTTACTCTGAATTCCAGACTTATGGTTTTCACTTCCTTACATTGTATTTGTAATGTTTTGGATAGTTTTGCCAGGTACAGATATGTGAGCATGTTAAAGCAATATTCAGAACAAAAAAATACTACAGTGAGATATTTCAAAATAATCCTCAATTCTGCACATTTCCACCTGAATACTTCCGGTAGAATTTTTTTTTTTTTTTTTTTTTTTACTTACATGTACACTTATATATACTTATAATACATTTCTGACATGACAGCCTGTTCGAATGCAAGATAAAATGGAGAAACAAAGAGAGTAGCCTTTAGCTCTCTACCCAAAAGTCCAGTATGAAGGCCCTGAAAATGCTGAAACACTCTGGAAGGCTTTGTCTCCTGTAAATGTCTTGAGGTGTATTTTCATTTCTGAGTGGAGTGGTAGGAAAAACCTAGAGGAAATTTTAGATCAGCTGGTCCGCTCACAGGACTATGTAGCTGTACATTTATTTCAGATTTACAAAGAACGCTTGACTAATGCGTGCGTGTTGGCTGGTTTGTTAGCCTGACAGTAGGTCATGCCTCGTCAGCTCCAATGTTGTGTTGTCAGGTGACACATGCAGTGCAGAAATATGTGCGTGTGCATGTGTGTGTATGTATATGTACATATGTATGTGTATTTGTAAATGCCATTCTAAGACCATGACTTAAGCCTGTGTCATGGTCAGACTGTATCCCCCACAACTAGCTGCCGGTGCAGTTTGTATTCTCAATTCACAGTTTAAGAGGATTAACATATTTTATTTTTTAAGAGCATCACGTCTAATAGTATGGAAGCCAGTTTATTTACTATTTAAAATGGAAACTTGCCAGTTAAAACCTGTGATGAAAGAGACCACGTGCCATTATTTTGACACGACTGTGACTAAACTTATATACCTTTGATAACTCTTAGTTATCAAAAGCAATTGTCCTTGTGTTAGAGGTTGCCACTTGCGTGGGACTTTGTAACGTGCTGTTGCATCATCAGCGTTCAAACTGAGCAGGCACCAGAGAGCCTACAAAATGCTCCTCGGTGTCTTGCATACAAACTAGAAAAATTCAGCAACTTGGAAACCACGGAATACCATTCTTTCTGCTGATGGCAGAAAAACACTTTATCCCAAAGGCAGCCAACGTGCAGCAGAGATCTGTGGATATTTTTAAAGGTGTCGAGTATTCCCAGTTGCTTTAAACTTGCTTAGGAGCTGCTGCTGTTCCACCCACTTAAAGATTAAGCAAGTGGCTTACTCATTAACACAGATGTGTCACGCACTCTGTGTGTTTAGTGGGATCCAAATACTCCCAAGCCATAGTGGTTTCTGTAATCTGCTGTTCCCCTTTGATCCATTACAGTAGTAGTATCTGATGGTGATTAGAACCTGGCTTCATAAATCACCAAGAATTTGGGAAGTGTTCAGATCTAAGCTTAGGTTTTAATTCAGCCACAGTGTTCGTCTGTTTTCTGTTCATTCCTGCATCACCATCTCACTTCAATGATGTTTGAATTTTTTGCTTCTGTTTCACTTGCCAGTTTCCCCTTTTTTACCATCTTTCTTTAAGAAGGAGGGAGAAGGGACAGGAAAGTAAAAACACAACCTCCCTTCCTTCCCTCAACCCCCTCCCCCCAAAAAAACAAAATAAAGTGCTCCAAAAGTTTCACACAAACAAATATATGTATTTCAGAAATAAGTAAGAGACCAGAAACTATTAAGTAGTTGAATCAAGCTATATTTGCATAGAGGCCAAGCCTTTAAATATATAATATTATTTTGTAATATCTAACCTTTTGAGAAGAATCTAATTGCAAGCTGAAAATGCTTGGGCTTAATTTTTGAAATGACCAAACTTTGTTTTTTAAAGGCCAGGGCTCCTAAACATCAGTGAACCAGCCACTCAGCCATGGCTAGCAGATACTTGGCCGAACACGGGGAACAATCACAACGACTGCTCCATCAACTGCTGCACCTCGGGCAACGGGAACAGCGATAGCAACCTCACAACGTACAGTCGACCAGGTTAGATACGTTTCTGCCTCGCTAAGGAATCTTCTCTGCAGAATATATACCTGAGAATAGATTTCTTTCTTTTTCTTTTCTTTCTTTCTTTCTTTTTATTTTTTTTACATTAAATGTAGACTTAATATAGGTTCGTTCATCTTTGCTGTGTTGTGCTTTTGTTTCCTTTTATGGCCAGTTGTAACAAGCTTTGTTAAAAGCTGAATGAGCCCCTGCAACGTTACTTGTTTCCAAAAGTCATGCTGAATGATATATTCCAACATCTGAAAAAGTGCAGATAACTTTAATTTTTGGGTGGTTTTGTACATCTTCGTGTTGCTTGGATTGAGAAATGGAAGTCCCAAAATGATATTAGTGAGATTTGCATTCTGTTTTGAGGGTGATAGGAAGGAAGAAATAACTCATCATTACAGATAATTGCAAGACACTTAGTCTACTTGGGCACATTTAAAATCTTCTGTGGGGCTCCGTTCTGTACAGCACTGGATAGCTTAGAGTGTGTGAGCAGGAACGTTAACTTCATGATCTAAAAGCAGTTGTGAAGTGTCAGGTTAAGCATTAGTTCCCAGGAGCTCGAGCAGGATTCAGTGCGCTCTTGAAGAAAACCTTGTGTGTTCCCCAGGAGCACAACAGGGGAAACATATCTGGAAGTGCTATTTGTTACGTGTTTTGTTTTAAACAGACCTGACATTCCTTTCGATTTAACCCAGCTAGTGTTGCTGGTGAAGAATGAAAATGAGTTTTTGCTCCGTCCCTTGTACACTACCAGCAACTCTGGCTGCCTTTTGCTAGTAGCATTTCCCAGCGTTTTGCAGGGAGATTATGATTATCCGTAGTGAAATGGTGTAAGTGCAAAACAGCATTACCTCTAGTGTAATTAATGCGAAGCCAGACATAATGTGAAGGTGGTAATTGATCTGCTGCAGTATCCTGTCTGACAGTGACCAGTGCCAGGTGCTTCAGAGGAAGGTGAGAGATTTTAACATAGGAGGCTAGTGTTTTGCCTTGCCTAAGGATAGTATGTCCACAAATACCTATATAAAAAGATTTTCGATATCGAGATCCTTTATAGTAGCAAGCAAAAACATACCAAGTTCAAGTAAATGAAAACGAATTCAGAAAAGGAAGAGAATGCATGTTTCTGAGGACTGAAACCTATTACAACCTCTTGTCAGGAGGTGCAGTGGATTATTTCTCAGATTAACTTTAATATTAAGCTTGGTTGTCTTGCTAAGATGTTCCTTCCTTTCAAATAGAGCTTATAGGCTTGGGGTCAGACAATGCTTTTAGTGGTCTCTTCTGTCCTGGAAATTTTTGAGATTTGTGAATATCCTAAGCAACAGTGCACGTTTTTAGTCTCCTTTAAATATAGTGCTGTCTTCCACCTCTACGAAATGAGAACAGGTTGTTCTAACAGTAGACACTATAAAAAATTCTAGCAGATAGAATAAATCTTCCGTTAGAGAAGTAAACAAATTTTAAACATTGCGTATGAAGAATTCTAATATGTCTATGGAAAAAGTGTATCTACTGCATGTACTGTATCAATTATATTGCCCTACATAAAAATCATGTCAAATTTCTAGTTGAAAATGGTAAAATATATGCTGTAAGTGGTTCTGCAAGGATATTACAGCAAAGCAAGAGGTGTCGGGAAAGAATAAGAATGCTGGATATATATGCAATTTAACAGGATAGGCATGAAAAAGGGGAAAGACCAGGATGGCTTCAATAGGTGAGAGAAAAAGCAAAAATTAAAACATTTAAGAAGTAGAAGTCAAGAAGCTGAAGAACTGTGAAGCAATAAATAAATAAATAATATCTTACACAAGAAAGAAAAATATATCAAAAAATATATCAAATGGTAAATAAAACCTTCAAAAAGCAGAAACCGGAGGAATAAAATGTGCAATGAATAAGTTGTGTGTGGCATATCGTTCCTTAATCACTGAAAATGTAGATCAGTGGTTTTCTTTCTCAAGTGTTATTTTATTGCCCTTTTTTCAGGAGTTACTTTTTAGGAAAGATGTCTGTTTTAGGAATATTTTGAAATGGAATGTCCTCTGTATTTAGTGGTTATTTCATATAGTATAATGGTCAAATCCTGAATTATGTGCTTAGTTTTCCTTTGCACTCTCTCTAGTAAATTAATTCTAGTCTCCACAGGTGATGGACTTCAGGTTTGAGTTAAACTCACTAACATAAGTACTGCATATTTTTAAAAAGAGAGACTATCTACCTGGTGGTTGTTATGTATTTACTGATGCATTAATTGCTGGTTTTGTTTAATGATCATTAAATGCTGGTTTCACTAAACTTTATAAATGCCTGTCCATGGAGTGTGTTACAAAATTCAGCATCCTTCTGGTGGACTGGATATGGAGAGGAAAAAAATATGTAGCATTCCTGTCACACAGAAGATAAGAAAATCCTGAAAGGCAGGCGCATTGGTTCACACAGCAGCGGCCAGAGCATCAGTACATGCCTAATTAATGTATGACTATAATGAGTGCTGATCTCGTGCTACAATAACTGTTCGAAGAATGAATTCACACTGTCTATATTTAGCATACAGGGCAATGATATTACAATGGTATTACTTACTCTGCAGTATCCAAAGCAACTAATAATTTGCAAAAATTCCAAAGTGCTTTCCTTTGTGTTTCAATCCAAAATATAAGATTGTACAAAGAAACAATGGTCAAATAAAGTCTTGCTGCAAGGTACTGAGTTACCTTTCACACTGTACTGTTTCTCTTTAATTAATTCTGTAAATTTGTATTATTTTCTCATCTGTTTTATAAAAATCAGTTGTATTCTCTGTTTCCTACCACAGTTACAAAAAAAAAGTCTAAATACTCTTCATTCGATATTGACATGAGATGGATGCCATGTTCAGTTATTCTCACTGTTAGGTTTTAGTTGATTTTTCCTTTAAATGCAAATTATGTTTACTACTGTTGTTAATTAGATACATTTACTGCTTTGAGAATAGTGTCTAAATGCAATAATGTCTAAATATGCATATGGCCAAAGTAGAAAAAACAAAAAAGGTAAGTCATAGTAGATACAGTTCAGTACATCTAAATTTACAGTGGACCAAAACGTTGAACACTACTTTTGATCTGGCCACTTGATCAGTATGAGTAGTGACTTAAAAGGTAAACTATGCTCCATAATTTAGATAGCTAATTATATTATCTCTGTTTCATGGAAGCGAGCTATATGGTTATGCACTAGAAAATTGTTAAAGGGTATTTCATTGAAAGTATAGTGTAAGCGAACAGAATGACCTTTTTTTTTTTCTTTCCTCTGTGGTTAGCCGATTGTATAGCAAATTACAACAATCAGCTGGACAACAAGCAAACAAACCTGATGTTGCCTGAGTCAACTGTGTACGGTGACGTGGACCTAAGCAACAAAATCAATGAGATGAAAACCTTCAATAGTCCAAATCTAAAGGATGGAAGATTTGTCAGCCAACCTGGCCAGCCCACTCCTTATGCCACCACTCAACTCATCCAGTCAAATATCAGCAATAATGTTAACAGTGGCAGCGGGGAAACGAATGAGAAACACTGGAAACCCTCTGTTCAGCAAAAGCAAGAGGTTACACCTATACAGTACAACATTATGGAGCAAAACAAATTAAACAAAGGTGAAGAGCTTTTAGCTTGTTTCTCCTCTTTAGGCATCAGAGGAGTTGTGACCTTCTGGTTCTGGGAGTTCAAAGCTTTCAGGGTTAGCAAGTACAGACCTCTGTGGTGCTTTTAGACTTCTTCCTCTTTAGATTTAGAAATTCACAGTTAACAGTGTCAGAGAGTTAATTAGCACCACAATAACCTTCAGAGATTGAATTTATTATAACAAATAACAAGCTGTATCTTTAAAAAGAATTAAATAAAACATATTTCCTATGGATTTGAGTTTAATTTAAATTTAATAGTAGTTGAGGGATTGGTTAGGACAGAGACCAGATATTTTATTCATAAGCCAGATGCATGGTACTCGCATTATATTCTACCTTAAATTTTAAATAGGTCAACCCACTCTTCCCAGTCGTGGATGGAGACTAATTAAATCTACATGTTCATGTAAACGAATGAAATTTTGCATATCAGACTCTGTAAAATTGTATTGTGTCATACACTGGGGACAGAAATGGAGCCATCCAATTCATTTTAGACATGTTCCTAGTAAGCCTCCGATTCACATATTCAGAGGCAATTCTACTGCACACAATTTTGGAAACTAAATTCCTTTGTTACCCTGACTGAAGTCTGTGGATCCAGAAGCTAAAAATAAATTGATTTCAGTGTTAACGTGAAACATCGGAATGTACTTTTGTGGCCTTGGGGGCATTTTTCTTTAATATAATGTGTGGGAGTTGGAAGAAATAGGTATGTGATTTCTTGCTAGTCCTCCAGGCTACCATGCAACCTCTTTTAATAACCTGATTTGCAAAACAGTATCCCTAGGAACTGGACCCATTCTAACTTTGAACTTTTTGAATGGATTGTTGTAACTCAGATGATCATGTAGTGATAAGTTATCCAGTAGAAAGACACATTTCATTACAAGAATGTTGACTTCTTTACCGGACCTGCCTGCCCACAGAGGAGTTCAAAGGGCAATATAAAATGTGACACTTTCCTTTGACATAAACATGTCAAGAGAAAATTCAATTTTTATGGCTCCTTACTGGAGGGTGAAAGCTTTATTTTTCTTGTAATTATGTTTTCTTTTATGAACTGTGTGTTACATATCTGTTTCAGAATTAAAACATGTTTGGTTTTTATGCCCTGGAAGACACTGCATCTTTCAAACTGTCTATATTACAGCTGCATATTCTCTGGCATATTGTAGTGTGGAAAGGCCCCCTTAAAGCATTGTCTGTTGACAGTCATATATACATGTTTCAGAGTGTTGATTTATTGTTTATCCTTTGTTTAAACATATGTGGTATGCAGGGCTTCACCATGGTCTGTGGTATGCAACTAGGCTGAGAAACTATTACAGAATGTGGTCTGGTGTGGAATTTATCATTTTGCTCTTTTTGCCGTGCTTACATTATCACAAACATTGCTGCAGCAGATGGGGACTGGATTCTTAGTTTTGTTTATTTTTATTGTGCTTTGCTATTTTATGAGTCAATATTCTGATCTTGGTTTTCTCATTCCCTAAGTCAAAACCATCTTGCTGAAAATTATACCTATAGCTTTTGTAATGAGAAATAACCATTTGATGCGTTACATGCTGTGCTTCACTGTCACTACTTTATGTCCATGGTTCTGTTTATGACTCAATTTTATTTGCTATATGAAGAGCAACTCAGCTTCTTTCTGTTCTCTAAATTATAAATACTTTTGGCATGAAAGTACTGTATTGTCAGATGAATATTTTACTCCTGCTAAAGTTTTGCAGATCTGATTGCCAAATCTAGATTTAAAAATCATGTGTATCAAGCACTTTGGAGTTAGAAAGGGAAGTTACTGTAATAGCCATTAGCAAAAAAAAAAAAAAAAAAAAAAAAAAGGCCCTTTATAACTGGAACCTGTGTGAGCCAATATAAATAGAAACCTTTCTGAAGACAGTAGACACTGAACCAAGACTTCTGCTGCTGAAAACTGAATTTAGGGGAGCCACACTGTTTTTCCAGCAGATCACTCAGCCTTTGTAGGCTGACTCCCATGTAGGGCTGTCACCTTTGAAATTCATAAAGAAGCTACCACAGCCAATTGGCTGCCCTACATGCATAATTTAAGTAGAATCCATGGCAAATCAATCAAGGCGACAGAATGCAAAATGTTCACACAGGTCTATACATCTTTTGAGATGAAATCTTTGCAAAGGCATTGTAACAACCTTCTGCATGGGATTATTTTTGCTGTGGAGCTACTAAGTTCCCTTGATTCTCCCTAAACTTACGCTTAGAGGCAAGATAAAAGTAAAACATACCAGTTTTCCTTTCAGAAAGTCAATGTATTTCTTCCTCACTATTTTCAGGATGTCTTTCTTTGTGTTATAAAGCAGCTATATAAAAGTCTATCTTTTTCTGAAAGGTAGTATTAACTATATAATAATATAGTTAATAGTTATAGTATAGTTCTATACTTACACTATTATTATATACTATGCTATTATTAAACTTGCAGATTACCGGGTAAATGACAACATTGCTCCAACTATTCCATACAACCAGTCGTATGACCAAAATACAGGTGGATCCTACAACAGCTCAGATCGAGGCAGTAGTACATCTGGTGAGTATATACTACATTTTGCAAACACAAACTTTATTTGTAACCATAGTTAGCACTGGTTACTGGACTTCCAGAAAGGATGGAGGCAGGAGGGCCCACTGAAAATAATATTTAACACAGAGTTGTTAAGCAGCATAAAAACTGGCCAAATAGATGTCTATATTTTGTTTCCATCGTCATGATTGCTTAGTATCACCTGCATCTAAATTATTTAAATAATTCCTTGACCTAGATTTTTTATTCCTGAGAATCTAACCAGGGCACTGAAATTGCACTTTGTGCTTTTGAACCACAGAGCATCACTGAGTTCAAAAGTTGTTGCTTCTCATATTGCCATAACCTGTTAATAGCTTTCAGCTTTGAATTTTGATAAAAGTGTGTGAAATGTTCAGAGCTAAATCAGAAGCTACCCACAGGCTTGGTCTGGGGCTTTACCATAAGCCTAACACTTAGCCCGTGTTCACCTGCATAAAACTGGTTATGAGGTGATTTATGGATCACAGTCACAGTCTCCCTGGACTTTTACTAACCAAGAGTAGGGCTTTTCTTTTCACCTTTTGTTCTGCTATCTCCTTTGATAGCCTACTTGCCTTAATTCTAGCCTGCATTCCATCTTAACCCATTGTAAATAGAGCATGGAAAAGGTATAAACATGTAAATGAGCCTGCTGTGCCTTTGGGTGACCTGAATTCTCAGTTATTGCAGTGAGATAGGTAAGGCGCCTGAATCTCCCAGCTGCTCAGGAGTGTTCTTCTGGGAGCCAGCCTTTTGCCATTCCCAGGTCCACAGCATTAGGGTATGGTGCTGAGCCTGCACTCAGTGATATTCAGATCTGAAATGCAGCAGGGAACGTCTCAGGGGTATGAACCCATGCAAATTAAAAATGGAAAGGTGGAACTCTCCATGCTGACACCTATTATGGTTATTCAAAACGCTAACAATTTACAGTCCTATACCAAGGACTCCATCAGGAATGAAGCAAAGTGACCAGAGTAATAAATTAATCGTGCTGAACCTGGTAGGAACCATGGTTCTTAGGGAACAGAATGCAGATGATGGTCTCCTTGGAATAGTTTTGGTCTTGCTTGACATACCAAGATACTAGAAAAATAATAGTACCTAGCTAAAACGTATTGATATCTGGCAGTTAATGTGGGACAATAAGAGGCCGAACTGTTGTCCATGAGAACAGAAAATCTGAGACAGCAGGAGTGAGAAAAACAAGCTGCGTAAGTTTCACTGCAACATCCTCAGTTATGTCAGTAGGCTTAACTATGCTAATATAAGACTATGTCTCAGATGAAGAGATAAATATGAAGGACTTTAAAACAAGCTCAAAAATACAATGGCTTTACCTACCATTAAAGAAGTAGCAATAACAAAGAAAGAGTAACAGATACACAAATGAACAATGATAGAGTCAGTTCTGACCATAGCCATGTCCAAAGTTAAAATTCAAGAGCAACTGAATAACTGGCCTGATTCAAAGTTATTGGAACTGTTAAAGCTGCATTGTTCTATTATGAGCTATAATTTCCCAGTAATAGTAGTTGAGAACATTTGTGCCATACTTCATCGATTTTCTCTTTTTTTTTTGTTATTTTAGTTCTTCCAGCAATTATTTTCATCTGCACCTGCCATTTAGACTAAAACTAGTAATTTCATTGTGCCTAAAATGTTTCAGTGGACAAGTACAAATTACATATATTCAGTAACTTAATGCAACAGTGGAACTTTAATAGATCATATCTGTATCATATTGTATTTTAGGTTCCAGCAATTAAACAATAGAAAGGCACTTTGGAAAATATGTCTACAGCTCATTTGTTTTAGATGATAATCTATAACGTAATTAATAGAAGTAGGAAGCTCACTCTTAATGTTATAAAATTCATTTATGGTTTTGTTACATTTTGACTATTTATTAACATTCCAAGTTATGTATCCTGTACTTTTTTTTCCCTTGCTATAGTAAAGTTTCTGGTTAAAATCAACAGCTTCAAAACATGGAATAATTCTGTGAAAAAGCTGTAAATTGATATAACAAGGAGGGATGCCAGTTTATTCTCACAGTTAATTTCCAGAGAATTCAGGAGTATCTGGAAGGGGCTATGGTTGTTTTGTTTTCGAAAGGATAAACAGTGAGAAGATATTTTAAAAAATTGAAAATATATACTGCTTTTTATTCATAGGGAGTCAAGGGCACAAGAAGGGTGCTCGTACTCCAAAGGCACCCAAGCAAGCTGGCATGAACTGGGCAGATCTTCTTCCACCCCCTCCAGCACATCCCCCTCCCCATAGCAATAGTGAAGATTACAGTCTTTCAGTGGATGAAAGGTAAGAAACATGAATACATCATCCGCATCTTATTTCAACAGCTAGCTAATTGAACTGTAATTTACCCTCCAAGCTGGCAGTGAGACCTTCCTTCAGTGCTTTTCTGGTGCTCCTCAACTAGCTGTATTGTTGCTCATTAAAGAGATTTCTGAGTGACAGTGGTGTAGTCAGTCAGTGCATCCTTACTAAGCTGTTTTCAAGAGCACAAATAACAAAGGTGATTTTTTTCTGGGCTATTTATACGTATATCAGCTATGCTAATAACACAGTAAAAATTTAAGTCCTTATTTTCTTAAAAAATTAATTTTAGCTATGACCAAGAAATTCCTTGTCCAGTCCCACCTGCAAGGATGTATCTGCAGCAGGATGAGCTAGAGGAAGAGGAAGAAGATGAGCGAGGTCCTACTCCACCTGTTCGAGGAGCAGCTTCCTCTCCAGCCGCTGTCTCCTATAGCCACCAGTCAACTGCCACCCTCACCCCCTCTCCCCAGGAAGAACTCCAGCCCATGTTACAGGACTGTCAGGAGGATCTGGGACACATACAACACCAACCTGACCGGAGGTGTGTCAATGCAAATGTAGAGAGCGAGATGTGACAAAGGTCATCCTGACCCCACTGCAAATTCTCGCTGAATTCAGTGAGGCCAAGATTTTCCCCATTATATTTATTCGGTTAATATTTAACTTACGATCTGGGACGCTAGAACTATTTGTAACCTTAGTAATATGTAATTAAGTTGCTTTATTATAATACCATGGAAAGAAATGCAGTATATCACTTTATGGTATGTACAATGCTGACACAAGTTAAATTCACAGTCATCAGGATATTAAAGTGGTATCGTTAACACAGCTTACCATATAATTACAGTTCCATTGTTTCCAATAGATTTACTGCATTATTACCATAAAATAGCATGCATTATTTCACAGTAACTGTGCAATTAACTTGTCACCAATATGTATGAATATATATAAATATATAATTTATATAACCTATAGATTTTTCTCCTCTCATAAATCCTAATACAGTAAATTATTACTTGCAAATTTTCTTAACATTTCCACCTACCCTCATTTAAAGAAATGAACAACATTAATAAAGACAGATATTTGTTACAGGGAAATTTTGTTTCTTCCCTGAGTTGCTTTTAGCGCAAACTATTTTGCATATGCTCTCTCACAGCTTCTGTTCCATAAAACAGTGAATTCTGAATGAGGCTTTTTATGTATAATCCTTGTTTGTCTTGCCTTTTTGTTAAGACAATACAGCTTTTGTACCCAGAAATATAATCTTTTCAATTTTTTTCCTCTGGTGATTTCTACATATTTTTATTACCAACTTAACCTGTAATATTCCAGCCATACTTTCTATTTTTAGAAAACTGCAGACCGATGGTCATTTAATGAATTTAGCTTTTACTATATAGATTATACTATATAGATTATTTTACTATATAGATTTTACTATATAGATTAGATAATTTTGAGTTTATTCATATAGTTCACCAGATATTTATGGATTTGTTTTACAGATTTTTTTTTGAAAAGTTAGTTCATTTTTGAGTTTTCCTTTTAAGTGTATAGTAGTTATCTAATCTGATTTAAATCTGCCTTTACTTTTATTTCCCACTTCTCCTTTGTTTTGTTTTGTATTTCCTTATATTTCATGGTAATATTTCTTGTACAGTGTATCTTTTCCTTTATCTTCCTGATTCTTTATAATCACTCTTTTTCTTAGTGGGTAATTCTGTAATTTTGATCAGCCCTAATGTATCGGAGCATAGAAGTGCTCATTTTAAGCACTTCCAGTTTTCAAGGGTTATATAGAGGTCAGACTTGCTGGACACTAATGGGAAAGCGAAATGCTAAGTGAACAACCTGTTAGGAGTGACTTCAGATACCACATTCTGGGAAGTGTGAGATGCATACTGATATATAGGGTGGAGTAGGCATTGGTGCAGATGTAGGAAAATACGCAGAACAAGCCAGCAACTGCCTGGAGAATAGCAAGTTCTCTCAACACAGAGTCATGGCTGGTCACCCATAAGTATAATCAAAAATAGTGGAAGAAGATTGAGTTTCATGTGGAAAGATGTTGTGATTTATACTCCTAGGGCACACAGCTTAATCACTGAGTAGATGGCAAAAGATAAAACATATATTTGTTATTTTGTTATTCCTGTGATGATTAAGTCTAGTTTTTTTTGAAAGCCTTGGAATTGTTAGTGGCTAAATTTGTCTTTCTTTCTTACTTTTTCTAACATTGTTTCTTATTTCTATGCTACATCTGTCTCTCTAGTTAAAAAAGACTCACACAGTTCTATCTACTTGATTAGCAAAGCTTGACTGACTATTCCGTTTAGTGGTGTTGATATGACCCATGGCATTGCTGTTCTGGAGTTGGATGTAGTGTGCTCGACAGTAGTAGCCCATTCTGGGAGATGGTTTCTGTTTTGAGTACTATGTGACACTACTTTCCACTTAAGAATACACTTTGAGTGGTGCCTTTCTCTGTGTGTGACATTTTCTTTGTCAAATTCTTGGTCATTTTTCTTGGCTGTGGTTGTATAGTGAAAATAGTACCTAAAATATTGCTATATTAAAATCACGTTATGTGGGTTTTTATTAGCCTACCATACTTTTTATTAGCTCTGTTTGATCTTTGTAGTCCTGCTAAATATTATCTCCGTTCCCTACTAGAAGCCAGCATCTAGAACATAATTCTTGTGATGATGATTGTATATGGTAACATTTCTCTGTCCAGTCAGTATGCTAAAATTATAGTGTACTGAAATAGAAATCTGTGCTCTGGAAGACTGGGCAGGCAGAAACTAAGGATTTAGTGGGATAGTAGATGATGTCAGTGTTAAAACGAGAGCTGAGATAAGAGACGATGTCATTGTTAAAGCAAGAGCCACTGCATCAGATAAACTGAAAAAAGTATCGTTAAGTCTATCTGCCCATGAACAGCTGCTCTCAATTAGCCTATCCTTAAGGGTTGGCAGGCAAGCTATAATTTCAAGAACTCTAACAAGTTTTGTAACCAGTTGCCTGTCTCCTAATACCAAAGCCTAGAGAACAGGAAGGTTGGCAAATATATAAAAAGGACAGATGTCACAAGGGCTTTAAATTAAGGCAGTAAAACTTTATTGGGCAAGGTCTCTAGTCAAAGGCAAGCAGAACTTCCCAGGCAGGAATGGCTTCTGTTTTATTTATTTATTTATTTATTTTCATTAAATGATTGTTGAGTATATATCTCTAACTGACCTTGTCTTCATTGTCATTTAGTAGTTAACACAGTGAGTGGAAATGCAGCCCAGGGAGGTTCTAGTTTTCTCAGACCACAAAATATTAGATTTTTCTTTGCTCATTTTTCCTTTCAAAATAGTAAATGTTCCTATTTTTTAAAAAGGTAAATCACCCCCTAAAAAGCAAAGATTTAAAGTTTATAGGAATTGCCATTTTATCAATGAGATAGTAAGAGAAAAATCTGAGAGAGGAAAATTGCTTTGAAGATTTTTGTAAACCAGACTGCACTGGAATTCCTGGTAAGTGAAGTCAACAGTCCAGCCATTGCTATACCAAGTATTTCTTCCTTTCATACAAATGGCAATTAAAGAGTGTATACGTGGTCTTATGAAGAAAAGCTGTTGACAATGTTAATAATACAGACTTCTGAGTGAAGTATATAGTAAATGAACATTGATCTAACAGCATCTAATACTTTGCGTCCTGAAGCTGGAGACATCGTTAGTGATTATTTAAGCTCAGAATATATTAATCACACATCTTTATGTGCTTTAGAATCCTTAAAGCCTAGAACTAACGTGATAGTAGACAATTTTTCTTTATGTTATCTCCTAGACCAATTTCAAAAATCATTAACTAGCAATATCTCCATTCCTATTTTTTTGAATAAATGATGGGAGGATAATGTTGATGGAGCAGTGTATTTGGATACAGTTATCTATTGGTAGTTTCAACTTCTAAAGCAATATAGAGACACTTTTTTTTGCACATACTCTCAAGGCTGTGCAAATGATTTTTTAAAATGTTGCAAGAACTATAACCATCTCTTTCCTAGCTGTACAAGAGCTAAATGAAGAAACATAAAGAAATTAATGCAAAACAAGCCCATTTTCATTAAAATCAGAGCTGAAGGAACTGTATGAAAAATTAGATTTCCGTTGGTAGATTTCAAACTACATCGTTGATCAGCTTGATTTAAAGCAAAAATAAAAACAGAAAAAAACTATAAACCTGTCAAATATAAACTCTGATGATTAAAAATGGCAAGTCAAGCTGGTTGCAAAGTAAAGAAATATTTTCAACATTTTACCTTTTCGTCTCGTTACGTTATGTGACTTCTATTCTTCTTATCCTTGTATTTTTATGCAGACGTCAACCTGTGAGTCCTCCACCCCCTCCAAGGCCTATCTCTCCACCACATACCTATGGATATATCTCAGGCCCCTTGGTCTCTGATATGGATACTGATGCACCAGAGGAGGAAGAAGATGAAGCAGATATAGAGGTTGCCAAGATGCAGAACAGAAGACTCCTTTTGCGTGGCCTTGAGCAGACACCTGCCTCAAGTGTTGGGGATTTGGAGAGCTCTGTAACAGGGTCCATGATCAATGGCTGGGGTTCAGCCTCTGAAGAAGACAACATCTCAAGTGGACGGTCCAGTGTTAGTTCTTCAGATGGATCATTTTTTACTGATGCAGATTTTGCACAGGCTGTTGCAGCAGCCGCAGAATACGCTGGCCTTAAAGTAGCCAGACGTCAAATGCAGGATGCTGCAGGAGGTAAGTTCATCCTGTGTTTGAGAGGAGAAGAAAAAATATCACTATTATGACATATGTTTATCCACAAGTTCTTCCTGAATTCCTTTACTAATTTAATAATAAATCACACGATGTTCTTACAACATTTAGAAATTTCGTATATGCAGAAAATTGTTTTGCATCCACATAATATAGATTAGCAAAAAGATCAATTTATACTAGGGGAACAGTCAGAAAAGGAGTTTTGGTGGAACAATTTAAATAAATTGCTGCAGTACCCTGTTTGACGTAAGTAGTTCCTAATTATTTGCTCTTGCTGATTGTTACCAAACCTCAGCCCTCCTGGTGGATTTTCATTGAGTAAGTCTAGCAAAGACTTGCCTAGCTGTGCATTGCTTGCAAGTCAGTGGAGCAAAGTCTGGAAATGATATTTCATAGAAAACTGCTTAATCTGAGATAGTGATGTTGATAAATATGGGACAGTTTGTTCTGATAAGTATTTTTTACAAGTGATATAAAAATTCTTTTTTCCACAGCTCATTGCTTTGGTGCCCTTTTTAAAAAAAGTCCTGCTGTTTTAGCCTCAATTGTTTCCTCTGGCAACAAATTGTGGTAAAATGAACTTATACATAGTTTAGAAAATTCGCCATCTTTGAAACGTGCAAGGAAATATTAAACTTTTATTTCCCTAGGATTTGGGGAAAAAATGTTAATGAAGTCGTTTTCCATTATATATTTCATTATTATCTCTTGGAGAATGTCGTTCAAGCTCTAACTGCTTTATTATTGAGATGAACTGGGCTTGTGCTGGCTTCCTAATTTAACACCTGCCATTAGAGACGGGTTAGATTATAGATTATGAATATGCCGAAAGGAAATGTGTGTATATTTCTGACTTCTTTTTTCTCTTGAATCTCCACTGGAGATATAAAATACTATGTTTGAAATATTTAATGTTTTGCAACATGCTGGTTACTGGTAATACTGAATATATACAGATAGTCAGTAACCCAAGTAGGCCTGATAATTACCAGATGGATATTGTTATATTTCAGCTGATAAATAGGAATACCACTGTATGGAATGCTAGCTTCAAGCAGAGTATTTTGCCAATCCTGTAAAACTGCCAAACCTAGAGAAGAGGAACTCGGTTATAACTGTGTCCACACTGACTCCACAGATTTGCAAAATTCCGCTTTCATTTCTGATATCCTCCCCGAGTTAACAGCTCTTTGTTTCATTTCAACACAGCTGTTCATCACGAAGAATGAGAGAGGAGGTAATTTAGTAATTTTGGATGAAATCCTGGCCCATTGAAGTAAGAAGTGGCAAAACTCCCATTCATACCCATGGGGCCAGGATTTTACCCATGTTTTACATAGATATATATATATACATATATATATAATGTGTATGTGTGTGCGCACGCGTGTGCATGTGTGTGTGCATGCACATGCACATGCGCATATATGTGTGCACACACACATACACACATAAATATGCATGTGTGTATATATATATACATATATATACATACACACACACATTTATATGTTTAGGAAAGCAACTTTACATCTTGTTGCTCTTACAGATAAATAATTTTATTTATTTCATGCTGTGGAATGATTTTTATATATTGATCTTGCCTGTACCTGACCACACATCCTACAAATGCGACACTTCTTGTCTGCAAATAAGATGTGCTGAAATGCCAGTCGTATATCCCGGATGCATTCTTAGTAATTCACTCAAAGCAGGGCTGGGGGCAGCTGTGACTAAGGCGTGCTAGTGACCTGCTCTGTTCTTTGCGTGGGTGAACCTAGGTACCAGCCAAGCTAGGGGAGATGAAACCCATTTTGAAAGTGGAACATTTTGTTGTTTATGGAAGGCTGCTGGGCTGGAAGCCTATCTGAGCTTGACTGGTGACAGAGTTGGGTTCCTAGAGCAAGAGCTAGTAGCTACAAACCAGCTGGATAATTTCCGTGAAACTAAGCCAGCCTGCCTATTAATAGGATAGCAAATGCTTCATTTTAGTTATATCTTGCTCTAAAACTGATTGCAGGAAGAAGGCAAATTACGTTAGTGTTCTAACAGTAAAATTTTAAAGTTCCGGAAAGCTAGATAGTAAAAGAAGAGAAAGAATGAAATGATTCTGGATGAGAAAAACAACGATTGTTCTGTAATAATTTTCAGGCCGAAGGCATTTTCATGCATCACACTGTCCTAGACCCACCAGCCCTGTGTCTACTGACAGCAACATGAGTGCTGTTGTAATACAGAAGGTCCGACCTGCCAAAAAGCAAAAACACCAGCCAGGACATCTGCGCAGAGAAGTCTACACAGATGGTGAGTCCACTGAAATGGGTGAAAACGTCAGTGAACCTTTCTCAATGTGCATTCAGTGTGTGTGTGTGACATTTTTCCACAGAGATAACATTATGTTTCAAAATTTGGTGATTTGTGTTTCCTGTTGCTAAACACGCTGAACAGATTAATCATTTTAAATGCCATAGTTCCTTAATACCGTACATTGATGCTTCCACTCCACAGCCCTGCACCTGTTTTCTGTAGTGTCCTAATCGGCTAATTACTGTCATTATTTAAGCGCCCAGATAGCATAAATAGTACAGTCATTGAGAATAATGTGTGGTTAGGATTAAAAGTCATTGAAATGACTCAATATTAAATCCTTCAGAATGTGTGCTTTTTTCTTTTTTCTTACAGAAATGATTTACCATTCAAATGGTGGGCAACATAAATCAATGAATTTTAATCCTAACCAGAGTATTGTTGCGAACAGTTACTTTGCGAACCAAAAAGCAAAATCTAATCATCTTCTCTCGTGCCTTCACACATAATATCAACTCTTGCTGAAAAGCTAGTGCTTGTATTCTCTTGGGAGTGCAGAAGGATAATGCAAACATTGTGATGTTGTCTAGAGAGAGCCTTTAATGAAAATGCCTCAGGTGGCGCAGCTTTTATTAAACCACTACCTTCCAGTTTTATAAAACAACCCAAGGGCTTTGTTGGAAATTCATGTAAGATAAATTCTCGCAGACTTAACCCGTCTTGTCAAGTTGGCTAAATTTGCTGACAGGGGGAGAGGAACAAAAGGCATCATTCCCCACCTCCTAGTTCTCAGCAACAACAATCTGATTAGGACTTTCGTTACCAGTCAGAAATTTTTCAAAGAGGGGCATCATTTGCCATTATCATATGAAAGCCTAATATTATAGATCCTTATCCAGGGTTACGAGAAGGGAGTTTTGAGCCACTTCTCCCTATGATTCCTGCCACTTGACGAAAAAATTTAATACAAAGCTCGCAGCACGATGAGCAGAAGTAATTTAGCAATGAGTGGTTGTCCGTGCTATTATCTGTACTTTATTCGGAGTATTTTCTCTCACTAGCATCTATCTGATATTAGACTACATTAAATACTGGCATGACACAGTGCACCTGGGCCTCTTGGCTTACGCCCAGGCCCCTTCTGTCAGTGAAACTGAGCTGTCGGAATATTATCTGATTTCGAGAGGTTATTACAGTGGTTTTGTGCATGTTTGCTTCTGTGAAAGGACAACGCAAGGTGTAAATCCCCAAACTGTACCAGAAATGTTACATTTATGAGACTCTTGTAATGGCATTTTGCAAGACTTTATGGACATTTTATCAGCTTTTATTATCTTCAAGAGAATGCTCTTAACTGAGTAATTGTTGGAGCATCAAACCCAGCTACGAACACAGGAGCGAGGACATCAGAAATAAAAATCTGGACAGGAATTTTATGTGGCCATTTCCTTCCCTCTAACATAGGAATAAATAAGAGGTGGACCTAAAGTTGATGACAGGTTTTTGTGAAAGTAATTATATCAAGTTAAATCACAGAGCAGTGTGGTTGGATGTTGCAACAGATTTGACAATCAGGATCAATATTTGTTTTGTGTTGTATAGCACCTGCTTACTTCAGCATATTTTTAATTAGATATGAATTTCTGCTAACCCATGTGTTATAATTAATGTGCAATACAGTGTGGCCATTCAGAGAACAGCAAATTATGGCTTTAATTTGTGCAGAACTCATAAAACCCAGTTCAAAGGTTGGGGGTGGGGGAGAGGCTTTCTTTTTTCTTTCTTTTTTTTTTTTTTTAATCGCAGTCCATTTACATAACCTTTTTCAGAACCTTACTGAAAATTAAAACCATTCACTTTAATAGGCACAACTAAAGCCTATCCCTTTAGAATTAGCTGTAAAATGGTGTCTACTAATTGTTTTTCTTAAGTAGAGAAAAGTGATATGAAGACTTGAATGAAACATTTGAGTACAACTGACTTTTCCCAGGTACCTCTTAGGTTTTTCTATTGTCTCGATGTCACGCAGTAATTTATTTCTTTTATAAAGGAGCGCCTAATACAAAGAAAACTCTTTTTTTTCCCTGGAGTGAGTGAGCATGAACGTTTTATAGAGGAGGAAAGCAGATATTCTGAATTTAAGCATTTATTGATGGCTAGAACCGTTAAATAAATATTAAAAAGATAAAAATACATTACTTGATTACCTTATCAGCCTTTTTAAAGGAATTTCACAAATAAAGGAAATTACTAGAGTAAATGTTTTCCCAAATTACTAGAGTAAACATTTGCTAGCAATTTTATGAAATACCTATGTCATGAAGAATTTACAGAATTGGCTGACGGAAAAGATACATGAACAGATTCAGTCATCGTGTGAATGGTTGCAAATGCCAAGAGCATTGTTGGCATTGGATGTATGTCCTATAAAATTCTGTCTTTATTTACTTTATACAGAAAGGTGTGTTAAAAGGGATTACTATTTCTAAAAGTGTGTTTTTTTCTAATGTAGCAGTAAAAGGCCTGCCACTATCCCTTTTTAAATAAAGAAGGTGCTCTCTGGTTTATTCTGCATTGAACAAGTGGCAGAGATTCTATATTCTTTGCTAATCTTGGTTGAAATCAGTTTCTACTCTATGTGAAACAGAATTTCAGCTCCATTGTTTCATTCCTTGAGAGTCATCCAGGCAGTGAAAGATTCACCATATTTGTTGCTAAAAATTTTTGCCCAGTAGGTGGTAAGGTTTAAAATATATGAATTTTTAATTGCTCTTCATCTAACCTTTTAGAGAGTTAAATACTACGGATACATTAGGGAACCTACTAATAGGGAACCTATTGCCTGACCAATCTACATAGCTGATGTGAGAAAACAAATTTTAAAAGAATATTTTTCTGATTTTTTTCTAATATTATGCATCTGAAAACCTCTTCTAAACTTGTTGTCTTGAATTTATTTAAGTAAGTGCAAGCCCTCAGAATTGTAAGCATTTAGGTAAATAGGATAAAAGTCCTTTGTAGTTGCTTGTATTCTGTAGGTCTTTCAATAGATACAGTACCAATGATGCTAATTTACAGGAGACTAAATCCTGATTTTTTTTATCTCTCTGAGTGACAATAGGATAAAATAATATTTTGACAGCTATCTGGTTGAGCCTGCAACAATTATTTGGCTGTATTATCACTGACTTCTACAGGAAGTTAGGGCAGCTGCATTTCTCATAAAAGGCAAATGTTAATGAATATTTGCCAAATATTTACATGAATTTTCATTCTAAGCCTCTATGGATACCAACCAACATCATTTGTACTTTTGTCTCCCTCTACCTGTGCNAAAAAAAAAAAAAAAAAAAAAAAAAAAAACACACACATTTGCTGTCCCTTCCAAAAATAAGCTTGTTATTGAATGATTAAAATATCTGGATATCTGATCTCCTTGCAAGTCTCCACTTCTGATTCCATTGTGAAATATTTGCAGATGTTCATTTTGCTACTGAGGGAGCTTTTGTAGAGTGAAAATTGTTTTGATAAAAGCATTGTATAAATGCGCATATGGGCAAAAAGAAAAAAATGATGCCCTGCCCTTAAATACGATGTTAGATTTTTCTCTATCTGTTCACCTAATTCTTGTTTACAGCTTGAACTATGTTTCTTGAAAGATAAAGCATAAAAATAACTTTAGTACATGAGTAATATTAGATAAGTTTGTTACACATCTAAAGGTCTTAAATGATATTAAAATTTTACTGAGTGGTGAACAATCCTGAGTTTTGCATGCATGTATAAATATGCAATAGAGAAAATTTGATTCTTAGTCTTCACAAATAGTATATCAAATCTATAACTGTCTGCTCTTTTCTTCAGGATATGACTATAGAAATCTTCAGCATGATAGAGCTTAAAAAAGAGGTGTCTGAGAGAGATGTCTAATAAGGCTGGCTTACTTCGCTTGTCACTACTTATGATTCATCCTTTTTGTACTAATTTGTAGTTTCTCCACATCAGGGTAAAACAAGCTTAGTAGCTTGTAGCTTTCCCCACTATTGTTTTGTTTATCCTATGACTCCTGTATATATGTTCTCATTCAGAATCATTCCGAAAATTATGATTGCTCCTTTCAAAAGACATATATCAAAGGTTTCCCTTGTAGACTGTGTTATGAAATGGCATCCATTAATTGTTTTAGTTAAATGAGAAGCAGTACAACAGCAATACAGAGACATAAATGAAATGTGAGCGTAACTGACGTTTACTAAGTATTTCTGAGTTCTTCATATTGGTTTGGCATTGCTCTGAGAATTGTTTTTTATTTCTTGCGGTGGAAGATTCCATTTTCCTTTTAATAACAAGTGTGCTGGTTTGTACTAGAGCAGGCAGATTGAATCTGGATTTTCTGTGTGATCTGAGCTGTTACAATAAATACCACAGGGGTGTAATAGTGTTGACCTCTGAAAAACTTTTTTTTTTCTCTGTCAAGGATTCTTCTCAGCGAAGAGTGCTGTGTTATAATGAAGATTTTTATAGTTTCCCTGCAGGTTGTGCCAAAGCTCTCGAAAGAGAATATCACTTTTCTTTAGTTATTACTGTACCATAGAGTTTATTGCCGTTTTATGAAACTTTTTATACAAATGCATTTTCCTTTACATAGTCAAGATTTAACACCACTTTGTTCCTTGTCCTGTGGATAGGATTCTTGTATAGAATAGCTGGTTCCAAGCCGTATTTCATAGACTACCAAAAAGATTCTCGTCCCTTGCCTTAAGTACCCAGCCAGTGCGTTGCTGTAGCAAAACTGTTCGAAACTGGCTCCCAGGGTGACCAAAGATGCTGATGTTAACACCTAACTCCCTTTACACCAGTGGGCTCCACAGAAGGGCAGATCAGTTCTCTGATAACTTAATAGAAATAGTCAATAGGGAATGACAGACACAAGATACTGCCTGAAGAGCTGTGGTTCTAGAAGCCCAAACTTTCTGGGTTAGAGTCAAGAATATCTTGAGATATTCTGAGTATGAATATCTGCATCTACTTCCAATTCAATGTGTACTCTTCTAACAATAGACATGTTGTGAGGAAGGTGTTTTTCTGATGAAGGAAAATGCCTTTTGAATCTCCTTAGGCTAAGTCAAAGAGTTCAGTTAGGACTTCCTAAATCTTGAGCGGTTTCTATGATCACTGAAAGCATTCTGCGAAAAGTAGGAACCATCACCACCTCCAGCTATGTTTTTGAGGAAAAATGATTGTGTTTGATAAACTTTGAGCTGGACCTAGTACTGCCTGATGTTCTGAGGCTTCTTGGAACATATCACAAGTTATTCTGGGGTCCTAGGCAGAGTTCACATGATTTCTTGGCTAACTGTTGAATTGTAACCAGATAAATGTAAGAAGTGCTTGTTAACGTCCTCAGACCAATGTTTTTTGGAGCAGATACTGACACTTAAGCTTACGCAACTAGAGAGCTTTGTGATCCAAATGGCCGAATTTGCAGGTGCATACTGAATTCAAGCATCTACAGGGCTGGGCAGTACAGGTGAGGTGTTTTGGTTTGCTCTTAGGTGGCTAGAGCCCACATGGGGCCTTTTTTAGATGCACAGAAGAGGGATCTGAATGCTGCTTTGATGTTGGAATTACACAGATACAGATACCCCAGTAAGCTGCCTTTAAAGAGCTAAGGATAGTGAAGGAATGCTTCATGACTGATTCTGTGCCTTTTTTGCCAAAATATATTGGAACTCCAACCTTATTAAATAAGAAGTTGCTTTTCCATGCTGTGGAGAAGACTTTATTTTATATTTATTGTTCCCTCAGATAAACAAGTCTAAACCACTGCCCACAGATCTGCCTTTGTTCTTACTTTTTAATCTAATAGTTCTCAGCCACTTAGTATATCCAGGCATCTAGTTCATTTAATCATTCCAGTTAATTTACACTGTTCCTGTCATTTCAAAAACTTGAAAAAAAATGCTTTTTCTTAAAAGACATCTGAAAACAGTGAGGGTTAAATACATACCTAGAATTAAGTATCAGTATTTACTTCTACGTACTTTCTAAAATTCATGTTCTCCAAACTGCCAGACTTTGAAAAACAAAAACCCCCATGGAATTTACAACGGATCCCCCATTTATAGCCAAGTGGAATGGAAAGAAAGAAGTTTCTGGATTTCTTGTAAAATGGATTTGGCCTCTTCTTCAAGACAAGGAACTCTTCATTAAAATAATAGTAGGGTGTTTTTTTTTTACCAAGACAATAGTGGAGCAAATGCAGCAAGAACGATGTTTCCTGTCTCATTTACCTGAAGTACGTCCAAACGTAGGAAATGAGCACTGAGCCATCTTTCTGTCTCATCATCCCAGGCCAGCTGACAACTGATACAGTTTGTAGACTAATTTAAAACAGGCCAAGGCCAATTCCAAATTATGTCACCAGTTTAACGTGGAGCGTGGTGCCGAGTGAGCCTGCACAGAGCACTGAGTTCTGCATGGCTGCAGCTTTCAGCGGGGCCAGATCATCTCATTTGTACTTTGTGTCACAGGAAAACCTCTCAAATTTGTGACACCTGCCATATCCCACTATTTACGTATATGTTAGGTTCCTGTTTTTTCTGTATGTAGGAATACTACCTTTACTCCTGGACCAGTTTAGTTAGTTTTCAGTTTAAATGTTCTCCTCTTGAATAGTCTGTGAATTAGCTGAACATATAGTAAAATTGTTTAAAAAACACAGTTGCTCCAAGATTTTTTGTGGAAGTAGTATGAATGAATGCATATTATTACAAAATGCTGGTTACATTTTTCAATTAACAGCGCTGTTCTTTTTTTCAGCAGTCTCCCTTGAGAGTATAGCCTCATAAATGTCTTTTACAGCTCACATTTTTTTCACCTGTTTTTCTCTTATATGCAAACAATTTGTTCCTGTAGCTTTGTTGTGAACCAATTTTGAATTGCAGTTTTCTCATTTGGACTCTTCAAATTTTTTTCTTCACATTTTATATATTCTGCAGAGCACTGGACACTGATGAATGGTTTGCACATTTTAGTTTTGTAAGTCTTAATACAGGAATAGAAGAATGTAACTAAGTAAATAATGTGTTTAAAATACTGATTTAAAATACAGATAATTTTTGAACTGTGTTGCAGCATGGCAGCAAAAACTAGATTAGGGAGACAAAGTCTAAATTTTTTTGTGTCTTTTTAATTTCTTTGTTCTTCCCATGAGCATTTTACTTTGATCAAATATGTTTTTAATAACTCATGACGTACTCATAAATGGATTTAAAGAATGGTGCTGGTAATTTAAAACATGCCCACTAATTTTCAATGTCTGCATGAGTGTGCCAGATGAACTGGTTCCATATTAGTTTGAAAGATGAATCCAATAATTAATACAGTTCAGCCTTGGGTATATCAGCAGTGTGGCTGATACATCTTCTTACACCCCAGCCGATTTGCTTTAGAAATCGGTATGCTGAAGGCCTTGAAAAACTGTGACAAAAGCTGCTGTGCTGTTGGATGGGCTTAACAACAGTGATAAATATCAGCAAAGACAGTAACTGAAATGTTAATATCCTAGTGCCTAAAGATTTTTACAGAATAGGGAACCTGTTTCCTCAATGGCAGTCAAATATTATTGCCTAATGTTATTAGCCTATGATGTCGTTTTAATTATTATTCTTTTTTCTAACTTTTTTAGACTTGCCACCCCCTCCCGTGCCACCTCCAGCTATAAAATCACCAACCGCCCAGTCCAAATCGCAGCTGGAGGTGCGGCCCGTCATGTTGCCAAAACTTGCTTCTATAGAACCGAGGACAGACAGATCGGCAGAGAGAAAAGGCGCGAGCTACAAGGGGAGGGAAGGGGTGGACGGGAGACAGCATTCGGATGTGCGGACAAGTTCAGGAGAGCGGAGAGAATCACAGGAACAGCAAAATGACGGGAAGCTGCGAGGAAATAAAGCACCAAAACGAGATGGCACACCAGCAAAAACTCATCTTCTTCAAGGTTATTTTGCATATTCTGGGTTAAATAAAGTGTTGAACGCTGGTCATAGGCCAGAGGCCGTCTTCCAGGTCACACACACTGCTGGTGTGAGTGAAGTTGGATCTGCTGAATTGTGACCATTTTTCTGAAATTACACAGTGCTAGTACAGGTCATGTTGCTGATTCTCATTAGGGCAAAATGGAAACAAAAGCTTATGGAAAGCGTAGATTTGCTTTCTCTATCATCTTGCATTCCTTATGCACCTCTCACGTATGAAAGCTCATTTTGAAGAAGTTCAAAAAGAAATACCATTCAGGAGCCGTAAGGAGCATTGTCCTTGTCCTTACCATAGACTTATAATCTAGTTATATCTAATCTTATCTGATTACAATGTAATTTATAAGTGAACTGGCTGAAATGCTGCAAGTCAGATATTAAAATTTTCTATCAAAGAATTGGAACTTGACCCATTTTTGTCTAGTATTTGCAAAGGAGAAAAGTGCCAGAGTGTTACCTGGTCCTATGTAAAAGTGAGAAAGCTACAGTAGTGATGCATTAGTTATAAAGAGTAGTTAACATGTGTATTATTATGTAATAGTAGTATTATGTGATTCATGCCTGCTCAACATAATTGCTTCTTTATGACTATTGGTAAGATTATTGGTAAGTGGAACATGATTTAAGGACTTCGCCTAGTGTTCATTAGAGCTTTGAACACAGATTCTTATAAATGCATGGTCTTTTTTCAGTCGAGGTGTCCAAGGTCCAAATCAGGGGAGACTGAGTAGTAAATTGATTAAATGGCCTGTAAGTAAAAGATTGTTATTGATTCTGGTGGTTTACTATAGAGAAAAAATATTGGAAAGCTACCTTAAAAGGATGGTATTGATATTTTAAAACATGCCCACTGATTTTGAATATCTGCATAATTAAAACTCAGATTGAAAAATACAGGGTCTAATATTCATTCTGCTCCTTATTCTGGTAAATATAATGCAAGTATTGTATTTTTTCCTACTCAGTCGTATTGAAAATATATTGCAATGTTTTTTTTTTTTCTTCATTATCCCGTAGAACACAGAGCAAGGATCATAAATTAAGATGAAGTGGACATTATTCACAGATTAGTTTTTCTGTGGTGAATGTTACGTTGTGAATATTATATATTTCCTCAGGAAAGCTTCTGTAATTTTATTATGGAAACAGTCTTATTTCCCATTCCTGTCAGGCATCGCTTTAAACCCATTGAGGACCATAAAAAATAAAACAAATGAACAGTGTGCAGAAATTCTAGGACCACAGTATCTCAGAGCTCGTAAACATAACAGTGTATATATTTCATTATACAGAGGACATCCTGCCATATTCTAGACCAACATTTCCAACATCAAATAATCCCAGAGATCCCAGCTCTTCCAGCTCTATGTCATCAAGAGGATCAGGAGGTAGACAGAGAGCAGATCAAGCAAACATAGCCCGGAGGAATGTTGCAGAAATGCAAGTACTGGGAGCGTATGAACAAGGAGAAGAAGAAGAAGAAGAGCTGGAGGTAACTGCAGTTGCACTACCAGACAGTTTTCTGGTTTTAGATGGATGCCAAGAAAAAACAGTTTTGAACCAGAAACACTTACCTTTGGAAAATTAGTAAATTTATCTGTCCATTTTCATTATGCCTAATCTAAGAAAAGAAACTTCAGGGATGTATCAAAAACATAAAAAACAAGAAAGATGTGATACAGTGTAACTATCTCCATACTAAAGTTATGGAACAGAACTTGCAGAAATAAATAAAATATTAAAATGTGGACTTTACATTATCCAGATAATTTCAAATGTGAAAACAAAGTAGAGTATCTAGAAACACCTTGACACTGCTCTTTCATGTTTTCTGAAAGTTTATAATTCAAGATTATATTAGTTATTGAAAGACATGTAATATTTTTTTTTCCTTTTTCTTATTTTGCCTCCTTCTGGTATTAATTTGACTTAAAACATTGTTCTGGAAGTGATGCCCAGCAGGCAGCCATGTTGAAGATAATTAGAAAAAGTAATTTTTCTTTAAAGTTAGCGAACCTCTAAAATGTGTGTGAAACGAACTTTAGTAATGCCTAACATGTAACTATTGATTTCCGTTGTTTTACAGGAAACAGAAAGCTGAAGACAACATGAGAAGTACTGTAACAGGCTTTTAAAATCTAATCAGAAAAAAAAATCACTTAAGATGCCTCAAGTCTGATGATATTTGACGCCAGAAATAATCTTCAGTGCAATCAGAGTGTACAATTTTTCCTTTTTTCTTTCTGCCATCAGAATGCTAGTTTTTATTTTTACTATTTGTTTGTAAACCCTCCTTATTAGCAATGGCCCTTGCCTCTTCCATAACGTTAAGTGCGTCACCTTCACTGCCCAAGAAGGCAGGTAAGCTGCTCTTCATGGTGCTTAAACCAGCTGCTGCTTCAGGATTAGAAGAGGAGGGGATTGCAAAAGCTGGAATCCCTACATTTCACCCCAAAAAAGCAGTGCACAGTACACCGCTCGTACACTAATGAGCCAATCGATAATGTTACATACAGCATTGGGTAAAAAGTTGCATAAAGTGAACATCATGCAGAGTACTCTTATTATAGCAATTTTCCTGTAGTCTGCAGTTAGTGCAAATGATATCTTGCAGTTTCAATACAGACTGTATTTTGTTTTGTGCCAGTCTCTTGTTAACCTTTTGCAGAAGCAACAGTTTTACAGATGCAACTAGAATCAATTTGGGGTGAGGTGGCTTTTATTGTAAATATGTACTCATTTTAAATCCCTTGTGGTACTTTAATTTGTCTTTCCATTTTTGTCATTACGTACATTCTTATTAAAAATGTCCTTTGGGATAGGCAGGTAGCAAGCCGATATAAACGCTATTTGTCTAATCATGGTGTGAAGAAGTCTATCTGAAACTTGTTCTAATTTTCAGCCTCAGTAATGCTTATAAAAATAAGCAAGGAAATCAATGGACATTTTTAATAATTATTGGATAATATCATTAACTGTTACTGGCCCAAATCTCAGACCTCTACTTGTCTCAATTCACCTTAAAGAAGTGCCACTTAAAGAAGTTTTGTTTGATCTTGGGGGTTATTTTTTTTGTAATGCACTGCTTATCTTTTTTTTTTTTTTTTTTTTTTTTTTTTAAAGCACAATCACTAAACTTTGTTTGTAAACCATTGTAACTATTAACCTTTTTTGTCTTATTGAAAATGTTAAGCATTTGTTTGGGATATTTTTCATCTTTTTGTTAATGCTCTATGTTTGTATTTGGAGTATTTGAATGATGACAGATGGTAAAGTAACAAACCTAAATGTGGGCCATAATCAGAACACTTCTCACTTTTCCTGGACTTACAGAAAATTCTCAATTTTGCTGTGGCCTCTCTCAACATTGGATTTTCCTTAAAGCTGAAATAGAGGCATTAGTTGCATTGAATTTGCCAAATTATGTCCTCTGTCTGTAGATTTTATGATCTTTTTTGTAATTATAAAATTTCTTTGTCATTGGTGCTAATGGAAAATTGTGTGTTTGTTTATGGACAGCTATCAGGACTAGCCCCAATGGAAAAAAAAAAGAAGAAAAAAAAAGTGTTTTGGTGTTTTCCGAAGACTGAAATTTTTCATTTAGCTAATTTTTAAAGAACGGTTACATAGAAAGGGTGTGCAGTACTAAAGGAACAATCCATGTGATTAATGTTTTCATTATGTTCATGTAAGAAACCTCATATTTTAGCCATAATTTTGCATACTGAAGATCCAATAACCAGAAAAGTAATTTTTGTCACATTATTTATTAAAAATGTTCTCAAATACATTATTTTTCCTGTGTAGTTTCTTGTGTTCCCTGAAATTTATTTTTAGGGCCAATTCTGATTTTACTTTTGATTACCTTAAAAATCTGATTTCTAGGTGCTTCATGAGCTGTGATAACTAAAACTTCTCTTTGCCTGCTAATTTTGAGAGGGAGATGATGAAGAAAATTTGTACTAACAATAGCATTCACCTCCTACTTTTATTAAAAAAGACAATAAGGCTTGAATAGTTAAAGGAAAGTAATATGAGTCTGATGAGCCTACGCAAATACAACATTTCTAAGTACCTACTGTTGCCTTCTCCACTCTAGCTATTTTGGGGTCTTCTGCAGAATCCTACTGTGGATTCATGACTGAGTAGCTAGTGATCCCCTTTCCTTTCCTGCATTTTCATATTTTCATAACCCTCTGTTTTTACTGAACCCTCCATTTCTGACCTTCCTAACCCTCCTGGCTTCATCCTAGTTTAGGACAAAAAAAAAAAAAAAAAAAAAAAAAAAAAAAAAAAGCAAACAATGTTACAAAAAAAAACAAAAAAACAAAAAAACAGTGTTTTATTCAACAGAGCCTTTTTGTTCTTTGTCTTTTTGACTTTCATACTTCTTGTTTCCCAGTATCTTAAAACAGACATTTGGAGCCAGAGCCTAAGATGCTGCAGAGTACTGATAGAGCACCGAGTGTCTCACCAAAGAAGATTGCTAGAACCCTGGCAACTTTAATCATGCCTATGTCTCAAATATAATTTCTTCTGTAATTGTGTCTTTGAAGCAGGTGTTAAGATAGTAGAATGAATTAAATGTATTATCTTTATATGTTGCTTAAGGGAGTTTTTGTCTTCAGTCCTAATGCCCGAGTTCAGACTGTCGTGTGTTGTAGCTGGTAACATAATCTGGGCAAGGGCCCCTAGAGCAGACCATGCCACCGGAGACTTCCATCTGGCCTGTCACCTTGCCGTTGGAGGAGGTGGGAATGGCTTGTTTGATGAGCACCAACTGCTTCAATGGCTGATTGTGGACACTGGAAACAGCCTGATGGTTTGGGCTCAAGCCATTGCTGTGCCAGTGTGTGGGGAAAGAGGTGGAACTTGAGGCATGTTCCCTGAGAGGTCCGCGGCTTGCTGCCAAAGGTGTCGTGGTGAATTGCAAAACTGGGATCTATGTACAGCTATAAGCTTTATTTGCCCAGAGACACTGGGCCTACATGCCTGAAATAACTAATATTCACTTCATTCTTTACTGGCATGGTGAAATACTGGAAAACGAGTATCAGATTCCCCAACTGATGTAAATCTACGTAGCTTCACTACAAGTCAGACCCCCAGCTAAAGTTCTGACTTCAAGTAATGGTAAGTGAGAAATCTTACCAGTGAATTTTTGTGTTGGCAATTATTATACACTGGTTTGATGGTGTTCCCTCAGAACGTTTCTGGATTGCTTTGTGACTACATCCAGTTGTGATTAACAGTATCTTAAAATGAGTAAATGAAAAGACAGTATGTCATAGAATTCTTTCATCCACACTGGTTCCTCAGTGTATCATGGTTTTACCAAAAATACTGTAACGAAGACAAAAAATGCAACAGCTCAGTCTTAGAATTGTAGGTCTTGTTAGTCAATTTTGGTATATACTTGATATATACCTCTGCAGCATTCAGGTGTAGTAAAACTAGTCATCTTTTCAGTGCTACTTTGCATTAAAAAATTATTCAATGATTGGGAAATCAACGTAATAGAAGAAAATAGTCATCAGAGTTTTTAATTGTGCTATATGTCTCCAAGATAATGCCTACAGAGACCAAAAATTGAGTTAGAGAAGTCCTTTAATATTTGTGTGCCGAATTAATATAATGGATGAAAAGTTTGATTTTTCTTATATATTTCTCTGTGAAGTCCTATGTTAGGAACTATTAAATTTGACTTTACTCAAAATAATATTTCAGTAGGATAGTATGAAAAATGTCTAAAAATCAGAACTCTAATGCCTTGCTGCATGCTTTAGCATTGTATTTCAATTTATTTTCCAAAGAATACTTGTTTTTAAGCATAGATGACAAAGTGGTTTTATATTATGGTAATGCAGATACAAAATATTATAGTCTGTATTTACAAAAACTGTATAGAACAGGATAAGCTGAAACTGAAAATTAAACCTAAATAACATACTTTCCTTTAACTCCTGAAAATACATTTGGATTGTCTACAACCATACTCCCTGTGTTTCAGAATCAGCAATTTGTTAAAATAGCTACCTAGTTAATTTATTTTTAAAGTAAATGCTTTACACAAAGTTTTGCACATTTTCTACTTCAGTATCCCATAACTTCCTTGACTAAGCTTAAGGAAGAGAGAATTTTCCTGTGAAAAATATAGAATCTGCCTAAAATAATTTGTATTCTGCAATATGCTTTTCTCAAAATCCAACCTTCAGCCTCTGTATTCCCAGCTATTGTGTGTTGCGTTTACCGTCAGCCACAGAACCATCTGTTAAAGGGCAAAAATATTTTGTTGCTTAAGTGAAGCTTTCGAATTAATGAAAATAGATTCTTGAAAGTGGAGAAAATGTACCTTGTTTTTGCATATTCTAAACTCTTTGCAAATGAAAATCCTAATGCTTATGTATAAGAGAAGCATTATTTGTTTAGTATGTGCTCATGAAGATATTGGTATCTGCAAATACAGCTTTACATGTGCATACACTTTTGTATTTACCGAGAGGCAGGTCAGGAGCTGAGTCTGTTCCAGAGTCTCAGCTGAAAAGTGACTCAGTATGTTTATTGGTGTTTGAAGTTTATAAATATAACCCATTCATGAGTAACTGCCAATGTTGCCATGGACATCATCCTCATTGGACATATCCTTGAGTATCTTTGTTTTGCATTGAACTAAATGGAAATCTCAGAATTAAAATCACAAGCTGAATATTTAAAATGGGTAACAACTGTGGACCTCAGTAGAAACTGTTTACGCAGGTTTGACTTTTTACATTTTCTTCGTTATATTGTGATGAGACTTTCCTTGTCTATGTAAATGCATTCTTCACAAAAGCTAGTGTGCTATTACACTGTCTATGACAGCGAAATGTGAATCGTGGAGCTCAGAAGCTGACAAAGATTTGAGATGACACCATACAAATGAGGACCCCTTTCATGATATTGAGGATGGAAAAAAAAAAAAAAATCCTATGCTATTGAGAAAGAGGAAAAGGAACTGGTGAAACTAGAATCCAGTCTCTATGGAACCCTTAAAGAAGGGTGGCTTGCTGGAGAAGGGGAATAAAGGGTATATAAAGAAGTCAAGGAATCTGGATCTCATTGAACTTAACGTCAAAAAACCTGTTCAACTGAACTGACTTGGGAGTGAATTACCTCCTTGTAAACTGGAAAACAATAGCCATCACAGTACGATAAACACTAGAAAGGGAGTGAAATCCTTGCTGCATGCTTATCTTCTTCTGTCTCCTTGTTAAATATACATTAAATGGGCTCATTTTAGGCTGCCAGAAGAGAAAAGTGGGGTTTTAATTCACCCTGGCATTCCGCATCCTTGTCACATGAGATAATGAGGATGGAACCTACTCAGCTTTAGTCTCTCTATCTGGCATAAAGTGGAGCCAATTGCGTTTTAGATTTTTTGGAGCATGACAATCAAAGCCATGATGATAAAAACTGTATTTATTGAATTTTTTTCAAGTCTAAGTTATTTTTAGCAGGACCAACCTCAGGAAATGTAGAATAAATCTACTTAGTATCGACTTTTCTTCTGTGGCTTTCCATCAGTCTTGATGCATAGGTACAGTTCAAAGTCAGCAGCAAGGGATAACAGCAAAGAGGCCCTTATGGGCTTCAGTGCGTAGAGGGACAAAAGCAAAACAAAGCAAAAAAAAAAAAAAAAAATCCAACTCTTTCAGCAAATGGTAATTAATGGAGTATTCCTAAAATATTTAAATAGCATGAAAATAATTGGCAAAAACCTTTTTATGTGCAATTGAATCAAAGATTCCATTATATTCCTAAACCTGATGACTGCAAAAGAAACTGTAGTCTGCTGAGTACAGACAAATGCAGAGTTGCTCATGCCTACTAAACACCCGAAAAAAATGGAGCTGAGAAGTAGGTCCTGTTGCAGTCACCTCAACAGTGTGCCAGATGTGTAGCCTACTGACCACCCACCTCACTAATAAGACTGAAAATGGAAACAAAATACTTGTTTCCACAGCCGTTGTGGACCGACGCAAAGGCAGATGCTACAAAGATGGCAGCATCTGATGATTCGGACAACCTAAAATTCAGACACCAAAGCCACTGCTATGCTGAAAGCATTAACTATTGCTTAGGTACTGGCACCTGAAATGGTTTTAAAGGTTGTATAACTTAATGCAAGATGATAATGGAGTCCAGTCATAAAAAAAACAATCCATTAGACAGATGTGAACAATACTGAGTGTCAAATGACTTTATGTGACTTTACGTGTATACCCTCTCTCTTCCTTGAGCTGACCTCCGTTGTAGGGGTCCACATGGGAGGCACATAGGTGTTAATATGCTGCTGCTACTGCACGTTGAATGCTCCTGAAGGACTGTGCCTTCAGCAGCTTTATGTGCACAAAGCGTGGGTGAAATGAATGTCAAGAAGAAGTGAGGAAGAAATTTGGCCTTCAACCTAAAATTTTCTGCCCTTCTGTGCTTATAATATGACATTCTTTTTGGTTGCATCTTACCCCTTTTCCTACAAAACCTGTTTCATGCTGTGTACAGGGTGAGACTGCCTATTGTGTTAGAACCTTTTCTGTTTGTTGAGCACCTCCACACCTTTTTTAATGAATAGTCTTCAAATTCTTCTTTTCAGACAGAAATTTTAATTTGTTGTTCAAAGCTCTGCACAATATTGTGATACCAAAAACACACCTGCACTGGAACCTCATCCCTGAGAATTCCCTTTGACTGATTAACAGAGGCAGGCAGTAAATCCAAAGTCCACACTACTAAACACACTATTCTGCCTATGTATTAGGTAGCTGTTTTCACTGTTACAGCCTTTCATGTAAGCACCCTCATTACACTCCTGTGAGTTGGCCGGGGGTGGGGTTGGGGGGGGTGTTCAGCTTTGCAGAATACGAGCTAAAACTCTACATTCTCAGGGTGATTTCAAAAAAATTATCAAAACTGCAAAGAGAGATCAGTACAATGCTAAAATTCAGTTTCTGAAGTTTTAAAATGTTTTTCTTCATTCCACATTAATAAAGGCCTATAAATATATGGAGAGATTTCACAGTTCAACTTACTGACATTCTGGGAATAGGAAGAATCTTATTTTTTTTTCTCTTTTGAACTCATACAGCACCTCATACAGTTCTTTCTTACATTCACAGCCACATGTTCTTCTCTGCCTTCTCCAAAGTGGGGCTAGATATGTGTGGGTGTGGGTGAAGTTGTTGTTGTTTCCAGAATAGTGCTCCCAGAGTATGAAAGAAATGAGGATGTTAGTCCTCTAAGTATTTGGTCCTCCTGGCATTGCTCTCTGATCTGTGAAGTTAGTTGATTGAATGTACAAATGTTTGGAAAGGAGTTCGTCAGAAGCACTACATGTCCTGGAACAAAGATGCAAGAGTTGGAAAAAAGGTAGGTTTTTTTTTTTTTTTTTTTTTTTGAAAGTGTGCTTTAAAAATAATTATTTTTGTGATCTCTGAAAGAAGAATGAGTAAATATTGTTGTGTATGAAAGCTTTAGAAAAACAAATGACTGGTGATATTTCCTATGGAAATTGTCATTTTTGACCATCATGGTAATCATAGTAATCATTGTAGAATTTTCAAATAAGAAGCTTCAGCATTTTTACAGAGCTTAATAAGGCTGTGCCAACAAGATACAAACCAGGACATTTATAAACCAGGTTTGAAAATGTAGCAAAATATCCTTGAAAGATATTCCCACTAACTAAAATGACAAATTGAAGCTTAACTGTGAATTTCCTGTTGTGGATAGGTGCTACAGACACTTTTGCAGCAGATACACCTCAGAATATTCTGAATCCCCGTGACAATTACAATTAAGATACAGTGGTATTAATTTAATGTCTGTCAAGCACTCTGGATATGAACATTTCTATATAAGCCATAAGTAGTAGCACTACTTCTGTCAATTTTGCTTTGTGATCATAGTCAAGATGATTTCTCAATAGCTTTTGGAGAGCTTTTAGTTATTTAGTTAACCAGACTGCTGAAGTGTAATAAATCTATAATGTAACAAAAGGAAAAGAAAAAAGAAATTTTATGTGGATTTTTTTTTCCCTGCTCACTGTATGTAGGCTTGTGTTCTTGGGTGCATGCACACTGTCACTGCATTTTGACATCATGCCCGTGTTGTGGAAGAGTAACTTCTAAGTGCCAGGAAAACACATGTGTACTGAATTCAGTTCCTTTGATTTATTTGCTGAGGACAAGTTGTAAAAGATTTTAGTCCAGCTAATTGGGAATGCTTTATTAGTAGGTTATCATCAGTGATATATTTAAATCCCTAAAAATGGAATGATTCAATAAATCCATCAAATTTTAAAGAAATTAATTCAAAGTGGCTGTAGATTTGTAGAAAGAATCAAAGGAAAACTGAGAGAAAAAAAGGATACTTTCCTTAAATATTTGCTAGTTGTAGCACTTCAGCAATCAAAAATAAACAGTTCTTCATTGATCCTAATTATTGTTATGTTACTTATTTAGTGTCAGAGAAAAATGGTTAAAAAATCCAGAAATTCTGAAAGTAATGTTGAAATAAATTTCTATTAAGTGGCTAGGAATTTTGTACAACAGATCCTGGGAAGTTTTGTGTAACAACAATCTGATTTGTGAAGAATATTAAGAAGAAAACTCTTGATACTTTTTGGGACATTATAACTGATTTAATAGCAAAGCGAAGTAGCACTATCAATTTCCTTAACAGCTGCTTGAAAATTTCAATTTTCTGCTGACCTTAGATCATCCTTCTTGTAGTTGAATAAGTTATAGCAGGAATTCTTTATTTTTTCTCTCTCTCTTAATCTCCAAATATCAGAGATCTAAATTTCATTATTACAGCTGCCATAATGACATCTAGATTATGGCCTGCCAAATTTCAGGAGATTGGAAAATGATGGAAACCTGTGAAGATACAGTTTTTCAAGAAAGGAACGTCTGAAGCCTTTTTTAGCTCAGTGACAGGATAAGTGAAACAGGAAAACAACACCTGTGTGTTCAAGTCATCTGAGAACCCAGGACTCTGTGCCAAAGATGATTAAAAACAACGGCAGCAAAACTAGTAAGCAAAATATTTACCAATTCTACATGTTGGCATGTAGCTGGGTGCCACTCTGTAGCCCAGAGGGTGAATCGGAGAGCCAGGGGCAGCTGTTGTGCACTCCCCTTTGGAGAAACCGATCTTTTCCCATTAATAACAGGAGCCTACTGGGCTGAGCTTGGTTCTTGTGGTTGCAAGTGGTGAGCGTGGCTGCCCTGCTTTCCTTCCCCCCTCCACACCCACTGCCGCTCACTTGTCTGCTACCGAATGTGTACTGCATGCTGGTGCCCTGTCAAAGGAGAAGCACCAAGGGTGCAGCCCATGGCCTTTAGTAGATAGTGCAGATCCTTTTGTGTCATGTTCAGTTAAGAATTTTTAATGTCTTGGATTAAAACATCCTCTGAAATACAAACAGCTTCTACCCTGTTGCTTGGGAAAGGATGGTTGTAGAAATAACTTCAAAAAATGTGCATGTGTAATGGTCTCTTCCTTTTGATAGAGGGACCATTACCAAAGAGAATAAAAATGACTTTATGACAAAGACAGCAGAATTGGAGCCAGCAGGCTCATGTTGAACTCCTTGGGTGACTGTGTGCTTGTTTTCTGGTACTAGGCTCTGAACACTGCTTCCAACCTGTCTCCATTTGTCTTGTCAGTTTAGGTTGTTGGCTGCTCTGGACAAGGACTGCCTCTTACTGTGTATACATGTTTGTAGTGCTACAGGATAATACAATATAATTAGTATTAAAATGTAAGGCTTAATGATATTCTGCGACTACCAGTGGAGCTCCTCAAGGATCAATTTTGGGACAATTTTATTTAATATTTTCATTAAAGTACTTGGCACAAAGGCAAGAGTCTGATAATGAAATGCTCTGATCACGGAAGTTGTGAGCAATCGTCGGTATGTGGGAGGAGTAGGTGACCTTGAGGACTTGAGTAATAGAAATGGGATGAAATTAAATAATTCAGTATGCAAGGTCATGCTTTTAGGAATTAATAAGAATGCCTATTATATGCTAGAAATTTATCAATTGAAAACAACTATGTGGAAGATAAAGACATGAATGTATTTGTTGATCCCAAGAAGTTTTATGAACAACCAGTGAGATGTTGCCACTAAAAACCAAACAAATGCAAACCTGAAATATCTCATAGAAGTTATTCCCAGCAGAAAGAGAGAAATATGGATGTCATTGTCTCAGCACTTGTAAAACCACAAATGAGACCATCATCTGTTGAATTCTAGTTGTTCATGGAGCTGGTGCTGTGGTGAAATTTACAGAAAGTTAAAAGTACCTACTCTTTCTGATCAGTGTAAACTGTATGAATATGGTAAAAAGAGATTTTCGTTCATATCATGGTTTTATAGGTAAGTCATTTTTACATAAATATGAGAGATCTATCAGAACACACAATGCAGTTATTAAAAACTGGAAATGATTTTAAAGTTACCTCCACTACACTTCCCATAACTGCTGTCTTTCTGACAGAGCTGAAGAGTCCAGGACCCAGCGTGGAGAAATGTGCAGCACACTGTATGCGCTGTTTGCCTGCATTATACTTGATTAACAGGAACTATGGCAGACATGAAAAAAGGGCTGTTTGATGTGATTATACATGATAAATCCAGAATCATTCCTATTTTGTCCCAGAGGCGTAAAGTACCAGTATCAGTTCCAGTATCCTGGTCCTCAGTAGCAACTCTTCTGACAGCAGGACTTGTCAGAAAACTCCTGAAAGCGCAAGGTGCAACTTTTCCCTTGTCAGTGGCTTCTGAAACTCTACCTCTGAAACAGCCTAAAATGATTGAGTAACTTAGTCGCTTTCAGAGCAAGTTGTTAAGGTTAATACCTAAGCCAGGATTTTCCATGTAAACTTCAATCTAAAGATGGAAAAGGAAAATTGCACAGTTTGCAACCACAGTTGCACAGTGGTCTGGAGACAGGGCAAGGGAAGCTGAATACCAATAGTCTGAGATGACCGTGGTGAAGTTGGTTTCACTGTTCAGATGATTAAATGGATAGACAGTAACTGATGAACTTCATTCCTATAAGTTAAATATTTGATCTCAACGTGCATCTGAGCTAGAGGCATCTTGATCTGTGGAAAGTTGGTAACTGAAACCATCTGGATGTCCAAGATAGCAAGATAGATAGAAATGAGCATTTGAGGAAAAGGGAGAAGGTGCACCCTCTAAAAGTGAAGCTGAATAGAAAAAAAGAGAAAAAGAAACAAACGGAGAGGGGCATGGTCCAGAAGACAGAAACAGGACATCTCTATAAGATTACAGAAGAATTTGAGGCAAACAAAATGCCCTGTAATCAAAACATCGATTTCATGATGTACAGAGGAGCTGGAGGGCCACAGGAGCAGTACTAATACATCCGGAGAGAAGTATGAGTTACCGCAGGACTGCAGAAACCAGGATGCTAATGAGGAACAGATCATTTCTAGGCCGCAGGAAGGCTCAGCTGTGCCTGGAATAATCCTCTGGCACCACTGCAATGATCAGCAAGGCCTCTCCATGCTTACAGGCACTAGCTGTCATACATGAACTCAGGAGCAGGATGAGAAAATAGAATCCCTCACATGTTACTTTTATGCAGTTAATTGAAGCAACTCAGCTCCTCTTGCAATTTTGTTAGCCTGCGGCTTTGATTTAGTTTATAGTGCATTACATATTGCTTTCATTCCTTTCCCTATGTGTGCATGAGTGGTTCAGTGTCCTGAGCGTGCACTTTTTCCACATAAGGCCCTAAGAGTGAAAATGGAAGAAATAATTTTCAAATATGTCTAAATTACAGAGCTGCCTAAGATTTAGTCCTGGAACATCCTTCGCTACGTTCAAGTAGCTTGCAACCCCTTCATGTGATAGTTGTACACTTTTAAATATCAGTATAATTACAGAATTACAACACCCTCAAATATTTCAGTATAGCAAAGATGCTATCTGGATAGCTGAATCACACACAGAAAGAGGAAGGATATTTACAATAGTATATACCGGTTGTATTGATATTAAAGTAGCTTACAGTGACATGATACTTTAAAGCTAGTATAATTGCAATCACGGTAGAGTTTATAGAGCATTAAATCAACCACACTAAACTGAATACCCATTCTGAGGCAACAAATAGGGATAGTTTGCATTTAAGTGTTTTTGCAAACTATATCAATACAAAAATATCTTAAAATACTTTTTTGCCTGTCATGATCCCTCCCCTTCACTTCTGCTAGTGATGTTACACACCAGAGCAGGAAATCTGTAGCATGATTTATAAGATGGAGTTTATCATATGAATACAGGTGTGCACCCCACCCAGTAAACATTACACCTCTGCACCCACCTACTGACATTTCTTTTCATATATGGCTTGGATCATTAAAAGGGAATTATCCCCCAAAGGCTCCAGTGGAGATTTTTGGAAAAAGTACTTCTCCTAACAAGTCTTGGAGTAATTGCCTCTCAGCAACCTGAATTGAATACGTTGCCTGGTTTGGCAGTCTGACCAACCTGACTGACTCTAACTGCTTGTTTTTTATGATGATGATTATCATGTCTTGCTCCTCTGTCATTAAGAGACTTTCCAGTTACACTTATTCAGCTGGGAGTTTTAAACCCTCTGGCTCATAATTTCCTTTTCTTTCTTTTCTTTTTCTTTTTTTTTTTTTTTTTTGGCATTTCTTTCTCTCAGTCTTCTCAGGAAACTTGTCTACTGAGTGACATGCCCTGTATAAAACATAAACCATAATTACTCTAGTATTGCTCATACTTGGCATAAATACTGTACTTGCAAGTATGTAGCTTATAGCAACATGTGTCACATTTAATTAAATTAGAAAGTTACATCTTAGGTTGTCCTTCAGGAGAAAGAAAAATTGAGAGAGAAGGCAAGCATGTCTAAAGGAATTATTCATTCCAGCTGCTGTGTTTAGGCAACAACCTTACAAAAACTGGGCATATAGATACATGGATGACATATACCTTTCTCTCCTTTTAGTCAGCAGGATGACGTGAATGTTTTGCAGGTAGTTCTGTGATATCTCTCTGGCTTTTGTTACTACTGTAACAAAAACCCCCATGGGTGAGAGGCACCTGGCCCTAATGTAGCTGCCTATACCTGAACTAACTCCTTGTATACATGAGGAAATGGCACTTTTTTGATGTGTTCATTTTATCCTCAGATATGTATCTAAAATAGGTCAGATATAAATCATACCATATATTTCTTTTCAGTGACGGACTATTCAAGGAGCATGGGATGACTAGCACTGATACAGGTATCTGCACTGCCAATGCCTAAACTTAGGCAAGATGAATTCCTTCCTTAAAAAAAGATTACAGTGTTAAGATACAAAACCTTTTTAAGTCTTTTTCTTTTTCTTTTCTTTTTTTTTCTTTTTTTTTTTTTTTTTTTTAAACCAGCATAACATTTCTGCTTGAGCATCTTGGATAGCTCCTGTAAAGAAGGCTTGATTTTTTTTCTGGGTTGCTCGCATTGCCTTCATTCCTCTTAGGATAATAAGAATTATTATTCTAAAAAAAGGCAACAGAAACATTAGTTTGCTCAGAGTTAAAAGTTTCATGGAGCTGTATTTCTTCTCAGGCAATTTTCTCTTGGAAAATGTCAAAATGGCTCAATTCAAATTTCTCAATTTATCAATTCTGTTTTGTCCGTATATGTAAATATAGCAAAATGTAAACATGGTTGATCTGAAAGGTTTCAACATTCACTAAATTATTAGATTTATTTTTGTAATCCTGTCTATGGAAAATTTTTGAAAATTTTTGGCTCTGATAGGGAATAAAAACAAACAGGAAGAATTCTGTTTTCTGTCTAGTTGTGGATTTATTTAGACACTGAAGTTTAAAAATGCTGGCGTAAGAAAGTCTACAGTTTCAACCAAACCCTTCTGGCTTTATAAAAATGCAAATACAATCAAAATCTTGATCTTGGTTGGAGGCCTTTAAGCATAGTTTTCATTCAATATCCAAGCCTGCTTAAACCTTCCAAACTCTAATGATGTGAATGCCTACTTGGATCAGTATTATCGTCTTTCAAGCTCCCTTTAAAACTGAACAGAACCATAATCTAGAGTAATGCAAAAGGACAACAAAGAGGCAGATACTTCTAACAGTAAATCTCTGTAGAAGTACAGTAGCTATACTTTTGATGAAAAGTACTGGGATGACTAGCTTTTAAAATCCATTTGCTTAGAGTCCAAATCTTAAGAAAAAAGCTTTAGTCCTAGTGATTTTAAGTATGGCGTTGTTAAAAGTTAATGTGAATGTAGCAATTATAAAATATAATTTTATCAATAGTACAAAGAGCTGTGTGATGCACAGCATAATTTTAAAAATATTTTAATGCTGTCTTAGAGTATATATTCGTGAAGATCTAGAAAATGAGGTTCTAATGTTGTTAAATTAGAATCACATTCAGAAACAATCTGGGCCAAGTTCTCACTTCAGCATCAAACTCACGATACGAGAGTAGTTCATAAAGAGATCATCAAAGGCGTGTGTAAATTAAAGCAGACTTTACACTTACACTCCTAGGACAATGCAAATACTATGATATTTTAAGGAAAAACTCTCCTTATTCTTCACTATGACCAAGCAATTCATACTATTTTATTGTTTTATTCTGAAATTCATAGGATAAAATTCTATAAATCCTGTAAACCTCTAGAATATCAATATGTTATCCATGTCATTGTAGCCCCTGCTACCTTTTAAACCATCACAACATTAGTTGTAATTCAGACATTTCAAGTTTTATTTTCTTCTTGGTACTGTTTTCTGGTCTCAGTCCTGTAATTCACGTCTCTCTAATTCTTTATCATACCTGACAGCTGAAGGATTAGTGGATGCTTTTTTCTTACAATTTTAATATAGCCAATTTAAAGAGGCATTTGATGTGGAATACTGAAAGAAATATTTCATTCTTCAGCAGAACATGTTTTCATTGAGGATGCATTTGGCTATAGTAGTTGACCTATACTTGAATCTAAAAAATAATGCCTTATCTAAACTAAAACATAGATAATTTCCCTGTAAATTTCCAGTGAAAATGTTTGAAAAATAGTCACAACATGTTAGCACAAGCTGACTTTGAACATCATGACAATAGAAAAGCAAAAATATTTGTTAAAATATATTAAGTACTGTATGGACATTCTATTTTAATTCCTCTTGGCTGTGGGGTGTGGAATATCTAAAAAATAGAAGTTCAGTACTATTTACAGGACTACTGATACTCATTACACCCTTTAGCAGAGAACTTAAATTGTTTTTCAAAAAAAGTCACAACCTGTCATGAGCGTATCAGCAAAACACATTGACACAATATCAGCAGTGGGAAGTTGCACTCACAAGAGCACAGCTGATTCCAAAAAAAATCTTCCCTGAATCATTCCTAATATTTTCAGAAATAGTTTTCAGCACTAGATAGGTGCTGAACAGGTATTTATTATAGATATAAAGATATAAAGAGATACAGATACAAATAGATGCTACCTTTTTCACAAATATTCTGCTTATGTTTTTTAATTATTTTGATTATTTTCCTGGCTTTCATGTCTTTTTCTAGGTTGGTTGTATTTTGTTATTGATATTGTCACTGTATGTCATTGTGATTTTTTAATTTCTTACTTACGTGTCATCTAAAGAGTGCTAAGCATTATAAGTTTCTCTAGAGTACAGTGAATATTGCTTTCGTATTTTTTGCTCTGGGCAGAAAGCTCATGTTTTTTCTCTTTCACTCAACACAGTAATCCTGGTATTACTGTTACAAGTTTGATAACTGGATAGCACTACCATAGCTGTGTAAATCAATCTCAGCAATTATCTATATTCGTGACATAAAAATTGATGGAAAAACATCTATTGGAAGAGTAATTCTGATCTCCTTTTGGATCCAAGTAATACACAGAAGTTCTCCTCTTCTTCCCTCAAGCCTTCATAATCGTACCTCAAATTAATGAAAATCATCATTGTAAATGCTTGCTGTAAATATAAACAGAAACAAGGCGTAGTACTGGCATTAGGCAATAGGATATACTCTTCAGTTGCAGTCACAGTAGGGCAAACATTCAGCCTGTGCAAACAAAGTAATATTGATATCAGTATTAAAATAATCCTTTTGAGTTGGATACATAACTAAATGACAAGCAATCTCTTGCTGCTAAGCTTATTCGGAGTCCCTCAGATTTGTACCTGATGGTATAAATCTTGTCAGATGACATTAACCTGACAAGATTAATAAGTGTTGTGTATTAACCTCATCAAGCTATGCAGGCAGAACAAGCTCATAACTTCTTTACCCTTCTTTGCTCCCTTCTTTTCGTGGTCTTGCCTAGGTCCAGCTTTCCTCAGTCTAGAAATCCCGTGGGGTCGTCGTCCCTTCTGTTCACACGTTGTCCGACTGCTTCAGATCTCCTTGAGGTTTGAGCTACAGGGGCTAACAGCTTTATTGCATAGTTTGGGAAAAGTATACCTTTCCCAACTGGTTTTAAACCATTAGATAGGTTATATGACGGACTTCCTCGCTTGTTTTACTCAGCTAGCGTGGATAACAAAGCAGACAAACTCTCTACCTCATTTCAACCGAACTTGAGCTCCTGTGGATTAGCAGTGATTACTGGAGATGGTTTTAACTGTTACATTTTGACATTTTGACCCTTTTTTATTTAGTGATTAGGGAAACAAAATTATTTCATCTGTTCAGATTACTTGAAGACTGTTTATATTGCCTTTACTTTCTAGGATTAAGGCCTTTCTTTATTAATGTGGGCAGATTTTTGTAGCCGCTTCACTGTTACAGAGCTGAAATAGAATTTAATAACATTTAAAACAGTGATTTAAAAATAAACTGATTTGAGAGTTTTAAAATATAGGTTTATGTCTGCTCTGCCCTCAGTAAATCACAGAAGATAACACAAAGTAAGATCGAAGTTAAAAACACTTTCTTAAGTCTGTGGCACGTGAGCCAAATCCACACCCAATAAAACTCAATAGGAGATTCTCGCTAGAAAAGCTGGCAGAGAGTTAGCTACATAAAATAAAGAAAAAAAAATATGGGCATTATTTATTTCTTGTGAAAATTCCATTTACTGCTCTTTTAAATAAGTATAAAATGGATGGGAGACACTTTTTGAGCCAACTGTCTAGAAAGCCCGATAAGCTGTGACTAATCAACACCGTTCGTGACACCAAACTCCTTTGCACTGAACAGGGCCGATTACAGTTGCAGCCCCAGAAGATCATTGCTTAGTTAACTAGACAAATATTTTAAACATTTTCTAATCTCGATAAGGTGCAGTGATATTGTGACTAGTGTATTGTTAATCTAACCCTGGTTGTGTTGATGGTACCTGGCTTCTGGTCTGAGGTTAACAGTGTGCGTACGAATTGGTGCAATGCAGTTCACACGCTGTCACATCCTCGTGGCTTAATTATCGTATCAGAAATCTGGGGGTAGCTGCACGAGGGGGTTTAGCTGTGTGGGGTCCCATTAATATCACTGGTCATCATGTGGCTGAAACCCCTTCATATTATTTCAAATATTTACTCAAGAGTGTTCAACTGAGTTGGATGATAGAGTTGTACAGACTTCTGTTTATTCAGTCTTTCTGTCTGCTGGGCAGTTTGCTGTTTTATGTTATGCCACAGTCATTATTTTAGATGGTCGAAATGACTTTAATATTAGCAGAATAATGGCCTGGTCATCATTTCCATCATGACTTCTGCTTTTCAAGCTTCATAACTCACCTGTGAAAATTTGCTTCGGGCTCAAATTTGGTATATTGCACAAAATATGGTCCAGAAAAGAATTCTTTTTATTTCTATTTTTTCTACATAAAAGTTGAACATAAAAATGGCCATACTTTTATTAGCTGAATAGTTCATGCTGCATAGATCTGAAGAGTAGTGATTAAGAGGAGTGCACATTTTTTTAATTATACCTTGGCTTCCAACTGATCTGTAGTTTAGACACAAGTGTTAAATAAGCCACTGTAAACTTATTTCCAGGGAACTGAAAGAACTTGAGTGATCTCCACAAAGTTTTGGGCACTCAATTTCTGTTTTCTATCTCAAGAGTTTCTTTGAACTCTTAGGGGAAGACCTGCTCTAGCTTGCAAACTGCATCTTTGAATATCTTAGCAGCACCATTAAAGAATACTTTTGTATACACTGAGGCAGTTTCTTTTCTGGTGAAAGGGGGTTCACATGAAAATAACAGAAAGAGAAGAAGTAAAGAAAAAGAAAAAAGAGAGAGATGGAAGGAATAGAGAGAAAGAAGGAAAGGAGGAGAAAGGAGAGGGAGGGAAGAGGGGAGGAGCAAGACAGAAGTGAGCAAAATTGAGTGAGAGTGAGAAAGAAGAAAAAAAAAGAAGGAAGAAAAAAATAAAAAAAAAAGGAAGAAAGAAAAAAAAAGAAACGTTTCTGTCTGTTCTGTACAGTCTGAAAACACTGCTGTAATGTACCCAAGGAAGCAAGGTCTATTTGGGTTGCAGAGGCACCCAAAGGTTCCTCATGCCTTGTGGCCTCCATGGCCCCGGTCCCGCTCGCCTGCGGTGGCTCCCCTCTGCAGCAGGGCAAAGGCAGCAAACACTGCCCTTTGGGGACGGACTGGGATGGAGCATTGCCGTTCTGGCGGTTCCTCATCTCCTTTTTCTGCTCCTCTTCTTGTAGGGCAGGGTTTTCTATAACTTCTTCTGTACAGAAAGCAGGGAGCAGGGCTGCAGAGGAAAACCTATAGTCTGGACCGCGCTCATCTTCCTGGAGGGCAGGACACAAGATGTAACTAAAGCCAGGTTGAAATAATCATTCAGCACTTTGGGCTGAGAGACAGTAGTGCATTGAGCACCGGGACAAGGAAACAGGGCTGAAGACCTACTTATGGCTGTCTTTAGGCTTAGGACTCAATCCTTTTTCCTAGTAACTTTGTTTTTAAAAATATGCATATTATGGATTGAACGGGGGTCTGACAGGCTGCAAACCTTGACTGAACTAAGACTTTCAGAAAGATTCAGTTTTGTTTTTTTTCAGAGCTTTGCTTTAAAATATCAGTGTGTAATGCTGAACCTTTAAAGGCAAAGCAGCTTTCCCCGTGTTTCTAGAAAATCACACAATAGTCAGTCCATCACACCACTATAGGTATGTGTATGAACATATTTTTGTCACAGCTTCAAATTCATTGTTTGTCAGAACTTTTCACTGTCTTAATGTCATTTCTGGTAGCATATTAACACTAAATGCCTTGTAGCTGGATTTTTCAGCTTCCATGCTGAGCTGAATCAGTTCTGCTTTCAGGCAAAGCTTTGCCATAGTGATTGACAGGAATGGATGGTGAGGAAAGTTCCAGTTCACTGCTGCAGGAGACATTAAAAATGGTCACACTGCTTATTATTTTGGGTTAATAATAATGTGAAGGTTTGTGTTTCATTGGCCTACTAATGAGAGGCTTTGGGCAGCTTTTACCACACTGAGATTCTTTAGCAACACTGCCCTGCATCTAGAGCTGAAAGAGCTTTCCTTCCTCTGAGGGACAGGGGAAATAAGGGAGTTGGAAATGTTTGTGTGACTCATTAACTCAAAGAGAAATGGATGATTTATAATAGCTAAAAGTCTCCGTAAGAACTAGAAGCTTAGTGCACGCTTGTGTCGCAGGGGAAATTTAAGGGGTTTCTTCTGTTTATTTTCTTAAGACAGAACAGACAGAAACTTTAAATCCCAAGCATTGAGCTGTAGCTCATTTTCCCCCATATTTGCACTGACTAATGAAGTCTAATTTATCATGAGGGTGCAAACACCAGTAGATTAGGATGACATGGTATGGTAGCCACAATGTGGGTCTAAAGTCATAGAGTCATTAGAAGAGATCTTTCTGTCTCTTGCCAAATGCTTGCCAAGTGCAATCAAAATTTTAAATCTCCAGAACATGCATTTGGCTGCGTAGTACTGAAAAGTGAGATCATGAAGGCATATCTAAAAAAGGAAGAGAAAATTGTTTTACCCAGAAAGGTTAGGCCTATCTCTAGAAGTTGCTTGGTTGAGGGAAAGGCATGAGCAACTATGTTTTGGTATATCTCTAGCAACAGCTTTGCTGGCAGAGGTAGTACTTGGACAAAAGACATGGTCACTAATATCCTGATTAGTCTGCAGGAAGAGGACCAGCTCTGTTGGCCCATTCTCTCTCAAATTAACCCAGAAAAAGCATGCATACATGATATCACTTGATGGCAAAGAAAACATACGAGCTCTGTGTGAGTGCTCACTGAGCCAGGAATATTCTATGCAATTTTTCATATGGAAAACAAACAAAAAAATAATCTGGCAAATACAAAATCTAACCTTCCTCTGACCACAAATGTTCTTAAAAATCGCAGTCAAATGTTATTTCCCCCCTCAGATAGAGAACAGAGATACTGTAGAGTTAATGACCCATGACCGTATACTTATTTCACAGATATGTAGTTTCTAGCACTCTATTTGGCTGGAGTCATCTCATCTGAATAATGACTGCACAGTCGTTTCTGCCAAACTGCCGTGCTTATGTGTCTTCCCTTGCTTGGGCTGATCCCTGGGAGGATGCTCCCACTAGTACCAGCCGCCTCGCTGGTGTGACTACCCCGCCGCCGCTCCTTTGTGCTCTGACACATCCATCATTGCGCCTGTCTGCTTCCTTCGTAGGTATTTAATTATGGAAGAGGAGTAGCGTGCTTCGGCTGTGTAATGGAAAAAGAGGGCACTTAACCTGTCCCCACAAGAAGGGTAAAGCGATATATTGAATAAACAGGCACAGGAAACTGTCAGAGTAGAAATGAGGGAAAAATCTTGAAATGGCTTTGTGGCCAGAGTTCAGCTTAGCATTTGATGGTGACAGAAAGTCCGAGTTGCATTAATATTCAGTAAGCAAAGCAGAGATGAAAGAAAGAGTAAGGCTTTCACCCACTGCTTGTACCTGTGACTCTTAGCAAGTTTTCAGTCCAAAATGGAGCACTCCCTGATGAGCAAAAGAGGATGCTAAACAATAACTCAAATGGAAAACACCAAAAATAAGGAGTGTTGGTGTTTGCCATGCCTTTTACTTATCCCACAGCTCCAGTAGCATTCTTCAGGGTTGTCTTTGGGGCACAGAAGAACAAGTTTATCTCCTAAAGAAACAATCTTCCTTGCATTGACCAGGTTGCTCACACAGAGTTCACAGTGATATCCACATTACAGAATACACAAGTGATTTTACATTCTGTCTGGGAAACGCTGACTTACCTAGGCTCTGACTCTGTGACAGCTAGCTGTCTTGGTGCTGATGTTTTAACTTTATTTCTCCCATTACTCAAGCAACAGCTGCCCACAGGCTCATTTCACCTTTGAGTTACACTTCTTTGTAAGCTATTTATTTCACTGACTTTTCATCCTCCCCTAACTCTTACTGTTTTTGCTCTTACTCCCTTTGCACTGGTTTACTCTGTGGGCTTCCGGGAAAGAGAAAAAGGTCCACGTCAAAAGAGTAAATTGCGAGTTTCAGCTATTACTCTGCACTTAAGAAGATAATGTTGGATTTCTTGGTCCGTGAACTAAAAAGACCCTAAACGACAGGAGATAAATTGCCAGAAGAAAAATAAAGATGCACACAAGCAGAGTAGCGAAGAAGGACAACACAACAGTGGTAAGGTCTGTAACTAAATCACTCACCAGATAACACTGAATTTTCAACTATCACTAAGTTTCTAGGAACAACTTTCAAAAAGGGTTTGTAGAAGGAAGGTTTGGGGTGCTGTGTTAGCATGTTGTAACTGGCAGAAGGGAGCCCTGGAATGAGAGATTTTCACAAGAAAATAGGTTTATTTTTCTTTCTCTACTCTCCTCAGTCTTTTGTGCATTTCAGTTTCTCTGTTTTATTTTCCATTATGCTGTGCTCTTCCTCCTTACTTTTCTTGCCAATCTTCATTATAGTCCACTGTTTTATCTTTATTATGAGCCTGATAAATCTTTTTTAAAATCATATTCAAATTATTCTGAATTAAAAGAGCTTTTGTAAACCATTTAGATCCTCAGCCTTGCCGGATGCCAACCACCCTTTCTCTTCATTATCTCAGTGGAGAAGGGGGTGCTTAACAGCTCTTTGATTTAATAGCAAGGATTATAGCCCCCAAAGCATGTGAGAAGGAATTTTCACTCATTGCCTAAATATTTTCTTGTCCTTGTCTGCATTATCAATACAAAAAACTATGTACGTATGTACAAAGAAACAAGAAAAAATGCTAGAGGCACAACGACAAGAATGTAAGTCTCAGAATCAGAACTTTATCATTTTACTGTTGATCAGGAATATTTTCCTGCCTGTGAGTGAAAAGAATGATTTGTGACTTGAACACTATGCCAATTGACCAAAATACGCGTGGCAAATCATAGTATGAAGTTTGGGGCATTTAGAGAATCCTGGACTTTCTCAATATGCTGCACCAATCACCGTTGCATGACAAATCATGAAACTCAAACTGTGAAAATTACAGACTCAGTCAAACTGTCAATCCAGTCCTGAAAAATGACTGCTGGTAGAAGCAACTTTGACACAAATTCGTTCTAAATATGAATGTATTTATAATAGAATGATTTCAATCAAAAGTTATTCACAAACCTTCTCTGAGTGACAAAATACACTACTCTGACCAGTGTTTGGGAAACATCCGTACTCAGTAGACACCATGTGGTTTGATGCCCGTATTTTTTGACAATTCCTGACTTTTGAGTTTAATAAAATTTTCAGCTTGTGGTAGAATGAACACTATTATTACGCTGAACTGAATGTACCATCTTCGTAATTGAAGCTCTATGAGAGTTCATATGCCATTTGAAATTCAACCTCAATTAACATTACCACAGTTAATTTTCATGCTCAGTGAAGTTCTCATTAGCTTTTTTTTCTTTCTTATAGCTAAATTTATTTAAAATATATTCCAAATTTACCAGCACTTCAATTAAAATAGGTAAATTTCTTTTTAAGAATGTGAAAGTGCAACTGTATGCATATGCTTTTCTATCAATAAGTGTACAGATTAAGAGTCATTTTTAAAACAAAGAAAAGAAATTGATAAAGGACAGCAATGTAGAAGTTAAAAGAATTATATTCTGGAGCTTCTAAACCCAAGAATCTCCTTTTAATGTATCAGTGGAAGACACTGGGTTCACGATTTTACATTCGCTACATTTAGCTAGCCAACACTTTTTGAACCAAAAATAACTTTTCCTTTTCAGGAAACTTTAACAAAGCCTTTTGTCTTTTTAAATTTGGTGGGTTTTTTGTAAGGCTAACGTAAAAAATGAGTACAATTTAATCTTCTGCTTTATGCTTTCTTCTTTTATTCTCATCCTTTTTTCTTTTTTCTCATCTTTTGTTTCTTTCTTTCTAATTCATAGCACTAGAAGGAAGAATGTGAAAGACAAAACCATCAAATATAAATGTTTCAGTAGTATCATGGAAATTTTATATCTATTTAAACCATTTTTAGAATTGGAATGATTTTTTATGTTTATTTATGTTCTTGACTCATCCTTTTTTCAAGGTTACAATCTATTGCAGTAGTACTTTTTTGTCATTTTCAGACATGGTTTGTAGGGTTTATTGAGCTCTCAGGATTTTTATTTCTTCATCTCTCGTTACTTCTCAGAGATGTTGATGTATTACCATGATTCCAGCATATATGTGAATATTTTTTAATAGTAGCCTGAATGAATGAAAACTTCAGCTGTTCTGAAAAGCAAAAAGGTCAGTGAAATGATTGTAAGATTATAATGTAACATCTTTTAAGAGTGACTATAACATGGCGGTCTATCTAGCTACTCTTCCTTATTCTGTCGACACGTTAGAGCTGGAGGGGACAGTGAAAGAGAGAAGTCAGCTTTGAAAGACGTAACTTTGGAGCAGGACAAACTTTCGCCATTTCTCATAAATTCTTTCAGAGTAATAAAAAGACAACATTATATTGCATTATTATACTATTTTATCACCTTATTATTATACTACTACAATGTAATGTAAAATAATACATTAGCAAACCTGCTGGCATATGACTAACCTGCTGGTGGGTGAACAATCAGCTCCAGATTGTTCAAGGATTCAGACCTAGATGAGAGGAATGGGAATAAGGTTTGTCACAGACAAGGAGTATGTTGGAAAGGACAAAGGCTTTTTCAGAAGCAATATGAAAATTATACAAATCTCGGGGGGGGGGGGTGGAATCACAGTAGGCAGTTTGACTTCTAAACCATTCTGAACTGTTTTGCACTTCTTCACTGTGATTTTACTGAAAAGGCACGTCAAAGTGTCATGGCTATGAGAAATCTATTTAACAGTCCTGAAGTGGTACTTGTGTAGGAGCCCCTCCTACATTTTGTCAGGCCCTTCATGGGTAAAATTGGACAATTGGGACCCTACCTAGTCTATGTTTAATATCTAATCATTATCTCCAATCTTTAGTCCATCTGGCAGGTTTTATTTGTGATTCAGTAGATGGCAGTTTGAACTGTGAATGCGTATGTACAAAAAGGCCAAAAGCTGACAAAATATTTGTGACTAACCTGTACTTCCTACTGAAGTTAATTATTTGTTTTATTTTTTCTTTTAACTAGTTAAAATTTTATGGTGATGGTAACATGCCTTAGTCTTTCAATATCTTAATTTTATAGTGGCTTTTATAACCTCTTATTCTCAAAATCCGACTGCCTAGAATAAAGTGAAAATGGGTACTAGCCCGCTGGAAATTAAATCGCCACAGTTTTCTTTGTATCAGAAAGCATTCTTCACTAGCACTTCAGGCTGTGAGGGAAAAGGGAATAAGACAAAGACCCTACCACAAGCATAAAAGGCCTTATTTATTATTCTGCATATTCATTTTTATGTTAATGTTGACCAGTATTCATTAGGGCATGATTTTGAAGCAATATGGTAAATGTAAAAGGAAAGATAATGTTCCACAAATTGTGAAAAAGGTTTTTTTCTCGTGAGGATTCACCCAATAATAATTGGATTCTGGCAATTCTGTGGAAGTTGGCTTACAGGTTTGATGCCTGACTCATGCACAGGCTCTATGCTAAGAGTTTTTCTGGAATGCCAGGGCAATGACAGCTGCAGAGGTGAATGTTTTAAGCAAGCTCGAGTCACTGGGATCTTTAATTCTGCTCTCACAGCAACACAAAGCGTTTTCTGGCCTGGAAAGTTGCATTAACACATTGCTCACTGACAAGGATACAGTGGAGACCATTCCCTGCAGATATGCCCCTGGTTGTATAGCAGCGGGAGACACCATTTGAATACATACAGAAGTCCAGCTTTGCGGTTTGTGTCATAGTCGACTCTGGGACCGGTTTCAAGCTCTCTCATTAAGCCAAGCATCTCCTCTTGTAATTTCTCTGACAATGGGCCCGGGCTCATGGCAGCAGGCAGAGAGCGGTAGTACTGAATAACACAGATGGTGGTACATCTGACAGCGTGGATTATTTTACAATAAAAAAATGATTGTCATTTTTATGCTTGCTTTTATGAGGCCACCTGTATTCAGTCTGCTACTACACAATAGGGAGGAGAGGGAAAAATGAGTGTGCTGTGCTGCGTATTGCATAGTTATGCACTCTGTGTGTATATGTATGTAGGTAAGCAAAGGCAAGTGATGAAAGCATGTAGATTTTATTGCACTGACAGTGGAAAATTTTGAATTTTGAAATATACAGAAATATTTGATCTCAAGTATTGGTGCTTAAAAAGAGCTTCATTTTTTAAATACCATGTCCTTTTCTGAGAAGAAGGCTTCTTTCCTTATGCTGTCAGTGGGGCTACCTGCTTAATACTTGCAATAAAAAAAGGAAGAGCTCAGTGTCCCAGGGAATAAGACTGATGCAAAGCAGCCTGTGGCCATCGGAATGGTTGAATCCAGTTCCTGGGTCAGGAACTTCTCCTCTGTGAGAAGTTCAAAGAACTAGCCTGCAGCTTTCTCTGATAATCTATCAAGGAGAATTTTGCCCCTATGGATTTAAAGATTTTTTTGCCACATTAGCCTGTTAAAAAAGCCTGGAGTCTGAATATGAGTCTGATGTAATACCATGAGAAAATTCATGATTCCAAAGAAAATACTCTTGCTTAGTGATAAAATAATAATAATGATGAGATCGTATTTTCTTACTAAAAGGGAAACCATAAAAAGATGAATGAGTGACGATACAGAAGGAATCAAACAAACAAAAAGCCAGCCATTAGAGGTCAGATGCTCAGTTGTTGCTATGACAGGACCCCAAATAAATGGTGGATGCAAGATGAGTCTGCCCACTTCTCTTCCTTCAAGGCAAAAAAAAAGTAAAAATAATGGAGAATCTGACCCTCTAAAACAAAACTTTTCTACAGCACAGCCTAGAACATTTACATTTTACATAAGGAAAACTGCCGGATATGATTGACCGCCTGCTCCTTACATCTTTGCAAAGAGGGTCATCTTTGCTCTAAGTCTTAGGTACAAAAAAACCTCCATGAAGTTCCTGCTGGGTCTCCAGGAAGAGTTTGCATTCCGTCATTTGAAGGTCTGGATGCGTACATGCTATCACTTCTTCTCAGGTGTTTTTTGCATCCTATTGCAAGGTCTCCGCAATGATTCTCCCTTTTCCTCCCTTGTCTGCCCACTCCGAGGAGTTGGAAATGCTCCTATGTCAGCACTCGGGTGAGCAAAGGGGAAGGAGCAAACCAGGACCCAGGGTACCATATGCCACAGCTTCCTTTCTGCTGTACGTGAATATCCACACGGGGAGCTACATGCAGTGAAGAAAACTGATGCTCCTCCCTTTGCTATCCTGCAAAACAGGATAATGATGAGGTCGGCACAAACATTTTGATTTTGTTTTTTATCTTAAGACTCTGATTGGTTCTTTTTATACTGGTAAACACTTTTAACATGCTAAGCAGCTATTTATAGTGACCTTGTATACTGCACAGTGTAACAAGTTTGTAGAGCTTTGATTTTCAGAGCTGTATCTGTCTTTCTGAACAGAAAAGTAATTTTCTGACCAAAGCAGAATAAATAAAACGTAGGAAGATAGCAAATTCCCATTTTCAGTCATTCTATGTTAGAGAGAATCAAAAGAGGGCCAAACCCATTTTAGTTTGCAACCATTTCTTAAGATTGCAAGGTTTTTCACTGTGTCATGGTTTGTTCTTTAACCACTTATATGACTGAGTATAAAGTGATAGATACAGGCTTCTCTAATTCGTGTGTTTCTGAAAATTCAATAGCAGGAAATCAATAGAAAGAAACAAGTATACGAATTGAAATTCAGGACACAAGCCTTTACTTGTGTATTGAACCCAAGAGGGAGGATAGTCACCTGTAGGAATTAATAGAGTTGAAGGACAATGTAACTGCGTTTGCTTTGCATTTCACAGGAATTCTGTATTGGCCTCCTATCCCCCAATCTCTCAAAGTCCCCCAAAGAAAGTCAATGCCTTTGAAGCTTAAAAAATTCTACACTTAATATTTCAGTATGAAAAAATGATAGATAAGGCATTGACATCCAAAATACATTGGCGTAGGAAGTCTAACAAGCTATGGGGTACTAGAGTACTAAATATTTGAATCGTCTGTGCATAGACTTGGACACACACCTGGGAGCAAGCATTGCTTTTGCTATTGAAGTTAAAAGCAAGTAAAGTCCTGGAGTAGGACAGCATCTAGAATATTGTTAAGGGAAATTTTTCAAGGGGAAAGGATGAGAATAAAATCAAGGCAAGACAAGAAAATAAAAAGAAACCTCTAGCCCTTCCATGCTTTGGAAATTTCAGTGTGCCTCAACAGAAAAGTGACTTACATGGTCCTCTGACAGACTAACTTTAGTGGTTTTTCCATCAGGTTAAGTAGAACTTAATGAAGTTGACTTCATTAAGTCAAATCTGCCTTTTCTATATGCATTTTTTTGACAGCCAATAAGAAGTCCTTCCATATAAAGCTCAGCAAAATATAAGTGAACTATCCTATTCAGTGAAGTAAATTTTATTTCTGAAAACATGGTGTGATGTTAAATCCCTATAAATCAATGAAGTCACAAGATCAGATGACAATTCAAAGGAGGCAGGTTTAGTCCTACCTGAGACTAGTTAGCTAACTCCAGGCGGTATACCTGAGTTCAGGAATCCAGTGCAGATCATTTTAAATGTTAAGTGAAAACCTCAAAGAGACTCAGACATACCTGCAGAGATTAACTGTATACTCCCTAAAGACTCAAGATCAGGAACCAAGATAGAGGCTGAACAGAATATCTCATTTTGCTTGTCTTAACTTAGACTGAACTGCTTTCTATTTTGAAATGTAAAACCACTCCTGTGTGAAACGGTGGAGTTATCTCCTTCCAGGGAGATTTATTTGATGCCATACGTAGCTAGTTGGCGTCTGTCTTCCTCTACTTCTTCCCCCACAGCTTACACTTCCAAAGTTTTACTAGTTACGTAACTAGTGTGAAATAGAGTAATACTATATATGCTGTTCTGGTAGTGGAAGCCACAAATAATTCAATTCCTGCTGCCAGTTCTTCTGCTTGTACAGTGCCAGCCTGACTTGGCTGGTTTGACATTTTCTCCTAGTCTGTGTTCACGTGTGAGACCAGTAGTTGCATGTTACTTGCAAAAATGTTTGAACTGCAGTAGCAGTGAACTTCAGGTGCTGACACAAAACAGCGGAAAGGATGAACTTTCCACTACAGAAGTAAACGTGAGCAATGAACAACAGTGTGGTCAGAGGATTGTGGAGAGGTTGCTTAAATGTGTATCAAGAGGCAGAAAAATCATTTCACCCGTCAGTGGGTCCAGTCTATTCACTTCGAGTTTTATGAACTTCCATTTTCCGATAGAGACTTATAAGTGTTTGTAGTATTTTTTTCAATAGTGATATTATGCATAGAAGAAGAGTTTTGAGTAGATATTAGTAAAAGGCTTGAAAGCTCCCATAATACCAGGCTCAGTCACTATCAAAAGCCTTAGGAATTCTTTTTGTAGCTTTGTAAGACTCTGATTTAATTTTAGACTATTCAGCTGTGATATGATTTGATATATTTGAAATTTGCTATAGAACCTGCAGGTATGAACAAACCTCCGTAGAAAACAAATACTGGTTTCATGTAAAGTTTATATGAAAATATACTTTACTACTATATGGTTTTCTATGAAACTATATAGTAAAGTATATAGACTGAATGAGAGGCCTTTATTGAGGTTATTTAATCAGTAAAAGAAAATTCTTAAATAGTATTTAAAAAATATTGCAACAGGATCATTTTTAAAAAATATGTAACAGCATTTAGTTTTCCTTTTCCTTGGACCCAGAATGACAAAATAGAGTATTTTCAAAATAGGAGGTTAAGCTTTCCTAGGTTGGACTCATCTCTGTGAAGTTAGTGCTTTTTCCTTTTCCTCAGATGGTTTGTCTTCAACATATTTATACTGATACATATCAGGAATAAATCTGGATACAGCTGCATGCGTACAGTCTGCATTGAAGTCAACAACGTGACATCAGTTTACACGGACATAAAAGCATACCTAGCCTTTAAACTGGCTTGATCTGGTTGGGGCAATAGGTTAGTTGGGGTAGACCTGAGATCAATATAGGTTATCCTTTGTCTCTGTGCTGTGCACTAAACGCCATACTTCTTAGTCTGTACTGATGTCCATACCCAAGCTGGGTAGCTTCAGATCAGCTAGTCCATTTCTAAAGAAATTCCTACTGCAGCTTTAACGGTGATGTAGACAGTGTTCTGTATTTCTCTTTTTGATTGTAAACTCACTAAAAATAATCCAATGTGTGGATCCTGTTTGAGGCAATATTCTACTAAAACAAGGTTAAGTGGTAAGTGCCTCTTCAGATATGGGGGGGGTGTCTCCTTCCTCACACCACAGCCATTTGGCCTATCAGTCAAAACTGGATGAGGTGCATCGTTTTAACAATTAAACCTGCAAAAGCTATTTCAAAACACATGGCTGGGTGGAGAGAAACTCTGTAACATCCTCAGCTGAAATAAATCCTACTGTATGTGCTCACACACTGTTAGACACCAGAGAACCCACACAGGAGATGTTCATTTTAGAATCCCACTCACAGAGAAAAGCCTGTACTGGAGTTTACATCATCCTAGACATTAAAGTCGATAGACCTTAATCCAAGGAAATCAAGCCTCATTAGTTCTATTCTTTTTTCTGGAACAGCAATCTTGGGTCAGGTTTTCTGGCTACTTCATTAGTCTATGAAAAATAGTGGTTAATAATATACGGGAAGGTAAAATAATAAACGCAGAAGTGTTAGCACCACCAACTACAATAAATTAAAAATATATGTTTTTCTAAATGTTTTTAGGATATGTTTGCTATAATCCTGTGTTGCAAGGCTGTTTCTGTCTTATGTTTAAATTTAAAGCTTTAATCCAGTCTGTGTTTAGCTTTAAAACATCGTGGATTAAATCTCCAAATCTTCTTATCTTCAAAATTATGTCAGCAGCTATGACAAAATGACATCTGTTCTGAAGCTATAACAAGAATACTGTATTACCTGACACTTGGTTTATTCCTGTTACTGTACAATGTCTGCCTCCCACACAACAGAGACAGCGATTCCACTGCTGAATGGTTATGATTCAGCCAACAAGCACATTTAATAACTGGTTAATAGTTACTCTTTGCTACTTCTATTCCTGGGAAAAATATCAGAACATAGGTTTGCATTGGTCAGAGGAATGTGAGACCTTTTTCCCCAAAGCCATGGGGCAACACATTTTTTTTTCAGTTTCCATGGCTTGAGGATGGGTGAATGGCACAGCAAAACCGCTTGCTATCTCTCCTCTCCGTTCACGGTGAATATTTACTCTGTCAGAAAAGCTCTGCTGCTGCAGTTAATGCTGAGCAGAGATTGATTTCTGGCTGTTGTTCCATAAGGCAGGGCTGAGGCAAATTAATAGCTCATTGCTACCGAGGGAAAGTTGTTCCCACCTTTCATACTCCCCTTGGTAATCCTGGCTAGGGGCTCCTGCTGCTTGGTTGGTCAGAGCCAGCCTTGCGGTCTCCTTGGACCCACCATGTGTCTTTTTTAATGGACCAAAGGGGCGGCAAGCAAACCCCGTGCAAACTGGGCTGGCTCTCGGGCGTTGGGACCAGGGAGAGCAGTATGGGCCCTTCTCCGGTGAGGAGCAACATGCTTTCTGTCTGCTAAGCTGTCCCAACCATTTGCTCCCAATTGGAGCTGCCCCAACCATTTGCTAATACTACATATGGCCAATAATCCCTCAAAACCAGGGAGTGGGACAGATTTCTGCTTTATGCAGAGTCTGGCTGTTCACCGCTGTGTAACATAATGCTCTGAACAGCTGGAGCAGTTCAGTTGTCCCCTGCAGAGACTTTTTAAAGGTTCGATTTCCCACACCTTCCTTCTGTAGCCAAGCACAATGGTGTTATCTAGTAACAACGTGAGGAATGGTGAAGCTTCACAGGCACGTTCCCTCCTCTTAATAATATTTGTGAAGTCTCCAAAGTGCCATGAGTTGCTTCACAGACATGTATGTTCCTCCTTGGACTTCACCAGTGCTATTTCTTCTGCTGTCTTCATCTCCTGAGGCTGAGCAGTCATAGTCTGTTGTGTGTCTGATGAGATGGCAGGTGCATCACTTCCTCTGGCCTTATGGCAAGTGGTATCTGTTTTTTTTTTTCCAAGTGTGCCTGTGTGACTGTAACAGCAGTCAGTGGACCTCTGGCCCCACTTCCTTGATGCCACTGATCATGGCAGGACATAAGGAAGGACTTGTAACTATAGGAGGAGCTATTCAGTGTCTTTTTCAGGAATTAGTGGAAATTTTCTCACCTTCGAATCTTGCTGAGTATTTTGTATATCCTTGTCTGTCTTGTATATCTGGAAGCCTCCAATGCCTTTCACAGAAATGCAAACATTCTTATTTTCTTATTTCAGTCAAACCAAATGTTATCAGCTTGCAACTTATATTTCACTGGTTCCAAGCTATAATCTTGAAGTGCTAAATATGGATCAAGGTCTGATTTTAAAGTGTTTTTCAGTGTTTTCTATTTATATTTTCAGCAGATTATGTCAAAACATGTAATTTACTGAAAATTGCGTAGTCATACCCACCATTTCAGGGGTAGTGGGTAGCAAAAATAGCTATTGAACTAATCTATCATGTAGTAGGACTATTTGAAGAAAGTGAGTCTAAGCAGTCAAAGACAGGGTTATACTTTCTTATAACCAAAGTAAAAAAGTCAGTCACCACCTTTCCAATTTTTACTAATAAAAAAGCTCCATTATAAGGCTCATTTTTTACTGTAAAATATTGTTGTATATTTAAGATGAATATAGAATCCTGTAACCTTCTTTTGTGTGCATGTGCATGTGCACATTCTAGTCTCTATTGGCTCTGTTTTCCTTTTAAACATCTTTATCTCTGATGCCTTACAGATCATCCGGCAAAATTCAGTATGTTCTGCAAGGGCTCATCCTCTGCACTAGCTAGGACATTCCTGATGCTCAAGGTGCAGGAAACTCGGTATCCATTATTTGCCCTTGGCTATTTATGTTTGTAAGTAGCGACGATTTTTTATGTCTATATTTTATTGGTATACTTAAATAAGAGAAGTGTCCCCTCTCTCACATGTTTTCTTTATAGTGACTGTGGAGGGTGGTGAGTCTGTTGATCCTATCTTAGTTTCATGTTTCTTAGAGCTTCAGGAATGGGGAGAACTTGCCTATTAACTTTGAGACTGGTAATTCACATTCCTTTTATAGTTTAAGGCTTTTTCTATGCCATGGGTGACATCTCCAATGACTTTTATCCCACCTTGCAAATTTTTAGCATACCAAGGACTTACCATGTTCTTTACTTACAAAAAAAGATGCTTTCCATTTGAGATTATTTTGAGTTTTATCTTTTCTCATTTCTAATCACAAATGTCATTCATATACTACCTTAATGGTCATGAACTCCACTGTTTGTACACTTACAAATTCTTGCAGTGCTGAAAATTGCTGCAGCTCTTTCTTCTCTGTAAGGGTAAGATATTGCCTTGGCATGTTCTGTTTGCAGCAGCACATGCAAGCTTTTGCAGACTCCTGTTTTGTACCACATTTTTGATTTTTTTTCTTGGATATTTCTTCTTGTAGCATTTGGATAAGCACTTATTTGATTTCTGAGCACCTTCTATCACTTGATTGCTTCTTGATTCAGTCTGAGCAAATACATTTGTCAAGTCGTTATTGGGCCTTCTGCTATTTTTCGAGTACTTTGGACAAAATCTCAGTTTTGTTCACAGATTCAGTCTGTTTTTTTATTCCTCTTTCCTTTTTTCCAGTTGCAAAATGCTTTTTCATGTATTCACATGTGTGCTTTGAAACAGAGCACAGCATGGTGAAAAAATGAATCTCATATTTTGCTTTCTGAGAGTGTCTCCTTTTTCTGTAATAGATTTTCATATTTGGCCTCTTTGTCTGAATTAAATAGAAAATATTTAGGAAAATAAAGTACTTCAGGAAACTCAGGCTATATCTCAGATAAGAGCCAGTGCAACTTTAACAAAACCTAGTTAGCAAAGAGGCTGTACAGATAATTTTGGTGGAATAGATTTTTGGAAAGGAAAATAATAGACATTAGGAGCATAAAACATAACAAATCATTAAAAAAGATATTTTGTATCCAGTTGTTCATGAGCTTTTGCAGTGGACAATGTCATTCATATAATTGAGAGGAGCTGTTGAGAGATTCTTAAAATATCGCACACAATTTTTTCAAGAAAGTGGCAGCATAAGCTCTGAATGTTTGCTGCGCTACAACAAAGAGTAACTCCTCTGATCTTCTAAAGCATTACAGTATCATTTTACAGACTTCATAAATAAGTTGTATTTGAAGGCTAAAAGGTGCATTAAAAACGACTTCTATATCTAAGTATTAGTTTCAGTATTACAGTTGGTAGCTGCTTGAATGCTTTCCTCATGCAAATATACACAAACATTTGCTACCAATAGCTTCCATAATAAATCAGTCAGTAATTTCCAAATGTTGTGATAATTTAGATATTATCAAACAACTAATCAAATTACATCAAGCAGTTGTATTATTAACATTTTGACCTCCTATAACTGTGACAGTATTTCTGACTCATTTTGTATATGTCCATATGTGCAATAGGTAGGTTTTCTTTCTTTCTGGATGTGGACTGAAGCACATAAATGCATGCAAGACAGCAGCTCAGGAAAAAAGCTCTGCTTAAATTGAAGGCATAAAGGGAGGATTTCACATAAATAGTTGTTTTTATTGAGGGTATTCTTTTTCTTTGAATGGCCTATTAATTCTGAAGGCCATTTTTGGTTAGAATTCTTAATCTGAAATGTGTTGTTATTCGTGGCCTCGTTTTGTGCCTTTTCATCATCTTCTTTATCTGATGGCTATTTTAAATAGGGCTTTTAAGAACAGAAGGGATGTCAAACAAAATAATGTGTTTACTTTATCCTTTTTTGTGGCCTGATTCCACTATACTTGCCCTCACTGATACATGCATTGGATTTTGAGTAGTCCCATTCATTCCTGTGAAATTAATTGCAGAGTAAAAGAGACAAAATATGAATGAGGATTCAAGGAATCCAGTTTGCAGTAATTACTGAAACAAATAAAAACATTTTATGTTGATGAATTCCACTCTTAAATGTAACAGTTAGTTAGATGTATGACTATGTGAATGTCACGGTTTACTATGCACCTGCATAACAGGAGTGGCCACTGAATATCAGAAAAGATGTAATTTAAAAAAAAAAAAAAAAAAAAAAAAAAAAACAGAGTTGATCAGAGTGGATGGAAATGTATGAGACAGAAGCTGAAACTCCTTCATGTCCAAAATACAATTTAGTGTTTGGTATCAGTTCAGCAACTGAAAACACTTACATTTGAAATTGTGTTTGTTTTACTTTTCATCAAGGTAAATATGGAAGATGCTGGTGAATTTGAAATTTCCCTCTAGAAATTTTTCAGCAGCTTAATCTGCCATCCAATATGTTTCAAGGCAGAGATAATATCTTTTTCTAAGTCCTTTAGTAGAGTTTGCAATGGAAACAACCTTTTCTACACAGCTTTGGGGGCTCAAAATAGAAACAGCAAACTTCAAAGCTGAGTTGAGTTTAATTAGCTGAGTCTCAAACCATGAAACAAAAAGTATTAGGTCTGTTGGAAGCATAGGGGATGAACTGGTGAGAAGGGGTGACAAGACAGAAGGAAAAAGGTGAATGATAATTCATAGCCTCCAGACCTTGGAGAGATTAATATGAGTGCAGATGAGCATGGGAAGGAGAAAGTTTTCTTTACGTATCTTTATGGGTTATGTGATTTTTGGTATTCAGTAGATGTATGAATTTTCGATCTCAGGCTCATGTCTGGAAATGTTTTGCACAATTGCCTTAAGATCAGGGCTGAGAGTGATTGTTCTGTGGGAAATATTCTCGTGTGAGTCACTGGGGCTTTTGGTCCTTCATGAATTGCCTGTGAGTCCATCTGTAGCAGTCTCTGCGCAGTCTTTGGTGAGTGGGGCGGTGTGCAGCTGTCCAATCTGGGGACTCTGATTTGGGGGTATTTATTATCAAGATTTTAAAGATGTGTCAGCAAGTTTGCTAAAATTTATGGTATGGGCTGATTCAATACTTATCTGACTGTGGCATCCTTCTCCTGTACGTAAACATGGTCAGATCCATGAAGAGCTGGGAGTCTAAATAGCCAAAGTAGACAAAAAAGCCTGCCAGTACTGCTCAGTTTTATTCTTTCCTCTTAGGTGAAATATAGCTTGTGCAATGCAAGACCAGACACTGAAAGAAAAGCTGGCTGTGAACAAGGTGGCAGGTCAGCCCGACCTGTTCTCTGTCTTCAGCAGACTCAGAATAACCTTTTTGTAATGTAGTAAATACTCAAGGGCGGCACCACATAGAGTGGCTGTGCTGCATCCAGAACCTCCGCTAAATTCTCTTTACTCGTAGGGTGTCTCTGAATGGTGCTCCCTAATCTCAATTTACAATTTATGCACTTACTCTGCCCCTCCTGCAAGAGAGCTTTTCTTCTTGGTAGAAGTGATGGCCACTTTTCAATTAAATCCCCGAGTAAAACACTCTTCTAGCAAGAAGTAATCAGCCCAAGAGGAAGTCCCATCCGCATGTGATATAAAATGGATTATCTCCATCTGGTTCGGGCTCTCCCCTGGTATTTTGTGTCTGAGTTCTATTATCTGTGTCTGATTTAGAGGATAAACACCCCAGGGCAGTGTTTGTGCAGTGCCACATATGATGACAGCAGTCAATAAATTATAGTAAAGGGCGATCATACAGGATTGTTCCCAGCTTCACATTCCCGGTCACACTATCCAGCTATCCCAAAGAGTAGGGGGGGAGCTGCAGTTTCTGAGGGGGAGAGTGCTCTGTGCTTGAATGGATTTCTCTTTGAGCCAGCATTTTCCTGCTTTAAAACTTATCCATTCATAATTTAATGAGTTTTTTTTTCCCTAGTTATTCGCTTCCTTAATAATTCAAATCTGTTCCAGATGTTAAGACATCTTGGATAATTGTAGACAGTTATCAAAGAACAACAAAAAAAATCCCCCTAAGCACTCCTCCCCCAACAAAACCCAGCTCCAAAATGATTTTCTCTCTCTTCCTCTCTCTCTCACCCTTGCTCTATTATTTCTCCTCCATCTCTCACCCACCTCTGGTTTTGTTACACTCCCTTTTCTCTGCTCCTTCCCCAAATCCCAACTTTTTCATACACAGTTTTTCCTCTTCTCGAGAGACACAATTGTATAGTCACAAATTATCCATGATCGTCGTCTTCAATATATCTTTTGAAAATACTTAGGCGTGACCATACACAAAATAAAACCTTATATGGGTAAGATACACTCTGAATTTTACCTTAATTTTACCTTCAAGCTATCTCACAGAAGCTTAATTTTAAACTTTCTACATTTTTATAGTTCTTCTACAAGTACTAAGGAAATACAAAATACTGTCATTTTGAACGGTAGTTTTCTATAATTGCTTTCTACTTGCTTTCCACTTAAAGAACAGAATGCACAAGGTCAGTGGTAACCCTGCCCCACACAGTTATTTTAACCTTTTGCCTGACTCACCCCCTTGGGTTTTCTGGTATCCTGTGTTGTTTTTTTCCACCTCCCTTACTAGAATAAAATCAACATAGTAAGGATAGCTGATTTTCCTTACCTCCCTTCCCCCTGAAATAACAAACAACAAAATCTACCCATGTGGATGTTAAATGTTGCAAATTATTAGACATGATGTCTAATGGGCTATGCTTCCCACTGGAAATGTATATATTCCTTTAAAACACAAGTTATATATCTCGGTATTGCTGAAACATGTATTCTCCAGTTTTCAGAGACAGTCAAATTGAATGCCTTTCTACTCACTCTGCAGTCTCTGTTAATGTTAACAGGCATATGTCTTTTTGCTTCAGCTAGAGCTGACTTGATACACACGTGGCATCCTTTGATAGCCTCTTAAAAAGGCACCCTTTTGTTTTACATGCACTCCAGAGCTTTAATGATCTCATGATGCTTCTTTGTGTCTCCAAAGCCAAAATGTTATCTAATACTTCTTGTAAATACTACAGGATAGCTTTTTGCTCTGTAAGTGACCCCTGCACTTTGTGCTACCGCTCTCTCTGAGTATCCTTTGCCCACGGGGTGCTTTGCTGGAGTCAGAGGAAAGCATTAGGAAGTAAAGTAGAACTGCCATTTCCTTGCTTTTCCACAGCTCAGAAACAGCCGTGTCTATGCAGCCACTGGGCAAGACAAAACCTGGGAAACAGAATGTAGAAAGAAGGAGGAACAAGGACAGTATCTTTGCTTTCTAATTCATTGACCCAAAGGCATATAGAAGCAAGTCATTTCTCCTTTGAACCCTCTGAGCGATCCCTACTGCAAAAGAGTTTTTTTTTATACCTGCTTCAAAAGCCACTGTAAATATACCATGATGATGATGAGGTGTCTACATGCATATTTTTCACTATTTCTATTTATAGATGGTGGCCTTAAATCTTTCAGTATGTAGCTTATGTCAGATGCTAACCAGCTTTCTTTGGATAAAGTTCCTGCATGCCGCATGGAATCACATCTTTGGGTTCCTTTTTATAGCTCTGCTTCAGGTCAGTAGCAAGCGTTGTGCGACTGATGATATAGTGCCGCATGGGCTGAGTTGCCTCCCTTGGAACGGAGATAGAGGGGCACGTCTCTCTCATGCGGGTGCTGGGAGAAGGAGCTCGCTCTGTCTCTCCTCCCTTGGCCTTCCTCTCTTCTCCCACTACAGCTGGCCACCAGCGTGGAAAAGCTGCATTTTTTGATCCCACTGAGTAAATTTGAGATAGGCCGCTCTGAAACATGGAGCTGCTGCTTTACAAGTATAGGCACCTGAACAGATTGCTTCTGCAGATTAACTAAACCAAGAGGCCAGTCAGCATAATTCAGATCCAGAGTCTAATGGAAGAGATCAAAAAGAGCAACCTGAAGTGCCTTCAGGTTCATGCAGTTATTGGGCTTTGCTCAATGTTGGTAGAAAAATTAAAAATCAATATTAGCTGATCATCTGCATCTGTAACAGCAAAGAGGACAGAAGTGAGCTTCCCTTCATTTTTCCAGATGTAGACTGTTCTCATCCCTCTTGCTACAGCTGGCCAGATAACTTGCATCTAACTTTTTTCTCTTTTCTGTTTTACTGATAGTGTCTTTAAAACAATTGCAAACCAGCTGAATACTGAGCCTACCAGCTCATAGACCTCTCTCTCTCTAACCTGTCCAAAGCTAAAGTGTCTATTACTGCCTTTAGAACAAAAAAGGGTATTAAAAATGTGTTCACTATTTCCGAAACTTACAGAAATGCCAGTAACAGCTATGTTGTAATAGTTGGCAAATCCTGATTTTTTTTTCTTTTTGAATAGATATTTGCATACTTAGGCACTATATTACAAGAAAATGCAATGAATATTCATTTTGATTGCATTACACTTTCCTATCAATGACAGATTAACTAAAACAATATTTTATTTCCTACTTTAATGGTGAGTACATAACATTAATTATATTATTAATCGAACTAGAAAATCTTGTACAAAGCTATTTCAAGCCATTAGTTGCCCCATTGTAATTGATGGATTACTGCATTACCATTTAATTTAGTATTGTTTTCAAGGCATTACATTCAGTTTCATTCAACTTAATTGTACAGCTAAATAAGAAAAGAACTTGCTTCACAAGCATGAGTAATGCAAGAGTGGATTCTTCCAGATCTCAGAAGTATAATGGGATGTGATCCATATAGCAATTCTGTATAAGACCCTCCAGTTAGCATTACCTTGCAATTTATGACAACAAGAAATGAGAGAATGGACTAGAATAGTGCATGGCATTTGGATTCAGCATTGTGGTAGTCTACTCTGCAAATGGAAATTAACATCAATTATTCAAATCTAGTTATGCTTTCAACCCTCTTAACTGCAAAGTGTTTTCCATTCAGTGATCAAGCCCAATTCCCTAAACATAATAGCAATTATAACTGTGCATCCAGAGGAAAATATACTCTCTTTGGCCCAATTTTCAGTTCTGATATGACCTCTTTATGCTGCTTTTTACACAGAGGGGTTGTTAAGCCAGAGCAACCATTCTTCTCCTACAGAATATATCCCAGGGTACTAGAGAAACAGACTATCACCTTCTTTACAGCCTCAACATATAAAACATAACATGAAAAACACAATGGGATTCAGCTGCCTAGACATAAGCGGGACCATTTAAGGCCCTTAGCTACCTGAGACACCTTCACAGGGACAGCAAATGTGATGTGGGACTTGGAAAAGATCTGTAGAGAGGCAGCTGGAGGACAGAGGCTTGAGACCATACTGTAGGGGATCTAAAATAACACTGTATTTAGGTGCCTGTGTTACTCTGGATATGCTTGACAATTGGGACAGCTCTTCTGGGCTATGTGAAGTTAAATGTGAATTATATTATTCTTGAAGACCAGAATTGCTTTGTGTGCTGAATTGCATAACGGTATAATGAAGCTTCTTTCTCCTCAGTGCAACTCCTGGTTTTGATCAGAGTAACTTCAATGAAACTCCTGTCCATCTGCTGGCTTTTTGTGGCAGAAGCAATGATTCTGGTTCACACTGGATGGTTTAGTCTGGAAGGGTTTCAGGATTTGACAGTACTGCACCCTTTCCTGCAAACAAGCAGTAAAATAAATATATATTTATTATGCACATTATTATTAAATAATAACAATAAATAAAAAGTAGTATTTTGCTCTGAATGGACAGTTCAGGTGTCTGTACTGAGTGGGCAGGAAGCACCATCTGGGGCTTCAAACAAAGCCACAGTCCTCCTGAATGTTATCCTGAATAAGGACGTGGCCAGAATGTACTGTGGCTCCTTCCCAGCTGCTTTTCATGATCACGTTTCTACAATATCAGAGTAGGAAGACCAAGGACCAGCTGGTGACTTGCTCAGCACAGAGAAAGTGTCTAGGGTGAGGGTCTTGATTCACAATTTCAAGTCTGTAATTCCTTTGCCTTTAGCAAATAGTTGCATAAGATATCAAAATCAATCACATTTTTACTGACAGAGAAAAAAGCATTACATTTTTTGAACCAAGTGTCAGCCAAAACAAGTATCCTGTGGATTATATCAATCAGAGATAGAAACACTTGATACAGTCAATTCCAAGCCATTTCCTTGCTTCATTCTCCCTTGTAAAAAAGAAAGGACAAGGTCTCAGTCTTCTGAATACATTGAGAATCAAATCTAGAATTCAACATCCTTGGTTGCAGTTCAAGCCCTTTTCCACCTAGTGTCTAATTTACCTCTCTCCCTTTTCAGGTTTTACCACTCATGCGTTTGTAGAATAGTCTAGACGTTTTATTGCTACCTTCTCCTTTTCCTGATGTGATGTTTTGGATTCATCTTAAAAATATCTCATTCAGTCAAAACTCTTGACATGTATTGACCGGCCTGCATTTGAGCAGCGATTCCTGCTTCAACTCTCTTCCCAAGAAATTTTTTTCTACATATTTGTTCTAAACAAAGGTGGGTTGCTTTGTCAAGGGTCTTCAACTAAATTGCAACTTCCTAGTACAACAGTGCAGTAGTACGATCAGTAAATGACAGGGAAAGGCCTCACGCTAAAAAAGTGTAATCCTTACATTATAAACGCCTGAGTATGGATATGTCAGATGTTCATTGGCTATGAAAGGTAACCTTTCTAAAACTGAAATGTTCCTTGTTAAGTGTATCAGAGACTGCAACAAGGATTCGGTCTCACTCTTCTCTACTAACAACATGCAGGAATTGGGGAAGTTGACATAGTTGATGCCACCTTTTCCTCATTTTCAAAGATACTCCTTCACCTCCAGAGGATTAGCCCAAGATCTATATAATGCCTCCTGCAATGTAAGCTTCATTTTGAGGAATTAGGGAGGATTTCACTTGTGCATAGGGGATTCTGGTTTTGTTTCTCTGCAGAGGTGTGTTTTTCAAGCTTCAAAAGAACTGGAAATGCTGCTAGACAGGATGAAGCTCCCATCCCATGTGAACATTTATGCAGAGTTCATTTTATGAAAGGCCACTCCTCAAGTATACTGAAAACCTTGCTTTGTGTTACTCTACAGATACATATGGTAGGTTAATTGCGATTAAAATCTAGATATATTGCTAGATACAGGGAGATTATAGTTTAGCTCTTCTTATTACTTACCATGGAGTGTATATATGTTTGTGTATATTTTTGGTGGTGTGTATTACTGGCATCTGGAAGCTACTCCATAAGAAATGAGGTGCATTAACTTGCTATAGGGAAACCTGCAGAAATCAGACTGTTGTCCTGAAATCTATGCAGTACGGTATAATTTGCTCCTTCTAATAAGTACCATTTTATTCATTATTACTTTAGAATGAGAGGTGAAGGAAAAAAAAGCTGCAACATGTAGGAAATTACTCTAATGGCAGTAGCACATGGGAACATTTGCCATGGGCATTGGTTGGAGCTAGTTGTCATATATTTATGTCATGATATAATGGCATACTGTAGGCTATTCTTGTATATGTTCTCATTCCAAGCTCATTCATCACTTGTCTGTGTAAATTCTACATCTGCCTCATCTGGGGAAGTTTATATATCTCCTTGCAGTTGACTGTAAACAAATTGTGAGTGCTGCTGGGCAGGTGATGGATAGATGCAGTTGGTTAGGTAAGGCTCTTGCTGGCTCAGTGCAATACAAAAAAAATCTACACTTTTGAGTGATTCTAGGCTGCTGCTTTCTAGTGTAAAATTTTTGATATGACAGTAGATGTTAGACTGGAAAAGGGGATGAAGGAGATTGTGTGAGAATTTCAACTCATTCATTTTATTCTTAATAAAAGAAAAAAAAAAGTCATAGGCACTTAACCGGCTTGCCACTGTAGTAAGTTGCTTTACGCACACTGTGTCAAATGAGCCCAAATGTGGGGAGAGGGTTGTCACGCTCTGCTAAGGCAGAGCTTGGTTTCTGATTTTTTGGCATGTAGTAGAAGCTGAGCCTTAAGTAGCAGTCGTGCAAAGGCCTCAGTCGCATACGGCAGAACTGACGTGCTCTGATTCTCACCGACTGCAGCATGGCTGTGTGCACGTGCTGCAGGAGAGCTCGTTGCAGCACTGGGGCCTCAGATTACTTCTGCCTCACATGATGGAAAACTTTAATAACACACACAAAATTAATTTGGACACTTTCCTAGCACTCATCTTTGAAGTCAGTGGGAAGCAGTGACGATTTCTGGCATGTGAGCTTTTTATTTATTTCCATGTATTCCACGACTATACCTATTGATTGCAGTTGGTATGAGTCACTGTTGTTTCCGAAAGCACCTTGAGTTCTTTTAATAAGTGAAAGCAGTATGTAAAGGTTACTTCTTGGGGGGCAGCCTTTCCATTGTAGAGAAAGGTGCTATGCAAAAAGGATAAAAATGGCAAAGCGTAGCCCTTTGTGCCCTGCTAAGATGAGACATTAGCCATATGGTTCCAGAAAGCGAGGCACTGTGAAAGCAGCTAAGAGTCGGCAGGTTGGGGGTCTTGTTTTGTTTTTCATACTAGACACTTCTTTTAACTATTTCTTTTCCTCTCTGTGCACTTAGGGGGCCATCACCGTGCAGCTGCGTTGCTGAAATGGCCGCACATAAAGAGCGGCTGCCTTGTGCTGTGCGAGCTCCTCGAGCTGAAGCCTTGGCAGGGAGAACAGGCTCTGCTATCTCCTCTCATATTCAGGGGATAAGGAGGGCCTTACTCTTCCACCTGTCCCCCACATCGTATTACTGAAGCACAGGCAAAAGAGGTGACACTCTGCGGCTCTTTCCCCCTCGCCCCCCACCTTGCAGGTGGAAAGGAGCCGAGACTGTGTTGCGGTTCTGTGTGCCGTTGCACTCGCCTTTACCGGGGGAAAAAAAATCACGCTGTAGTCTATAGGAACATAGGAAAGGTGTTTGGGGTCATCAAGCGCCATTGCCTTCTGCCTGGTGTTATTCATCGATTTATCAAATTCCCTCTTCAGTTAGGCTCTTTATGCCTACTACTTCTACCAGAAATTTGCTCCAAAACATCATTCTTCTGGCAATCTGCTCATTTTCTGAGCAAATTTTTTCCTGGCCACATTTTATTCCTCTCTATTCTTGTGCCAAAGACTAAACTGCCTTTTAGTATAAATAGCTTCTCTTTTAAGCATTTATCCCTCTCTTCACATAACGCGCACACACATGCAAAATAGCAAAATATACATATCTGCCTGCACGAAAAGTCAGCTTTTCTCTAAAGTGAACACATAAACGCTTTTAGTCTTCATTCTTTTACAAAACTCTCTTTCTTTCTGCTCCAATTTGAAGCTATCTTCCTTGAATGTATATGCACAGTATCCCTATAATATTCTATATAAATTATCATCAGGGTCTTATACAACTGAGTTAATGTTGTGTAACCCTATGGAAATAATTTGTTTGCATTGTTGTACAATCACATTAGCCTTTTTAAAATCAAAATGTACCAATGGATCATGTTCATCTTCTTTATATATTTCATTGATCCATCTAATTTATACAGCTAACACACCCATATTCTCTCCTGAGTCATTTACAGCAGATGTTTGTGCTTAGCAAAATGCAAAGCAAGGTAGATAAAACAACAGAAAAATATGTAATCCAGCACACGGTATACAATATTAGAACAATTGGCCCCAGAAATTTGTTTCCTCAAAGATGAAACATATCCTTGTGCTTTTTGAAAGTACAAGTCATTATTCACGTTAATACGTTGAGCCATGTTATATATGATCATACATCTACCATGAACCAATATAATTTTTACTTCATTAGTTGAAGAAAGCATTAATAGCTGCACTGTATAGAACTTTGAAATATGAGGCAAGTTGAAACAAAGGCAATTTTTGTCACTGATCACTCTGCACCAGCATTTCAGTGCAAATATTCAGAAATGTTTGTACTTCAGGATAAAAAGATATTAGATATTTACTTATTATTCTAAATGATGTTACTATATTGCAATCTGTCCTTCATTACTGATAATCCCAAGCAGCTATTCAGTCCAACACTGTGCTATTGTCCTTTTTATAAGAATAACTTACCCTTTGAATTTATTTTCTATTTTATCATTTCCCAGATATTTTCCATAAATGTAGAACTATCCACTGCATAGAGGCTATCCACAAATAGTTAAACTAGTCTATATATTAATTTTTTTTCCTTTGCTTATATTAAACCCGTTAAATGGGATTTCATTATGATTTTGATTTACAGCAAATATAGGAAGCACTAAAATGTGCTATAGGTTTAATACACAAAGTGGTTTGAACTGATCCTATTATAACCTTCTGTATTTGCATATTGTTCTAACAATTCATTCTTAGAATGGGAAAAATACATTGTCAAAAATATTTTAGTCTTCGATTTCTTTTCTTTTCTTTTTTTTTAATTCTCTGCCTATAAATCTGCAAAACAGCATTGTTTAATATGCTGACCATTTTTTTGGTGAAAAAGTGCATATGCATGTACATATATCTAGATAAATAAGGGTAGCTACCCGAAGGACTGACTATGGATACATTATTTATTATGAATTACTGATGATCTTATAGCTCATGAGTGACAGAGCAAAACAGAATGACGAGGTGGTATGAAAGCTCATCAATAACTTGAAGCAATAAATAATGTATTCGTTGTCTGCCAATTGAATATATTCTTTATGCATTAGTATTTATTTCCCAAGTGTTTAATAATTATTTTGGAATGAGATGGAGAATTGCATCACCTAGATTAAATGAAGTATTTAAAAATCTTCATTTTATTCTGTAGTGCACTTTTGTTTTTATTTAAATTATACAGAGAGATACTAGACATGAGCAAATATTCTCAATAAATAATTTATTTGAATTTAACCTCCTTTCTACTATTGGAATATTCAAACAATAGGCAACAACTTATTTGGGTTCATATGTTATTAAAATTTTATTCGACAGATATCTTTCTGAGTTTTTTTATGTTATGTCTTGACAGGGTTCATTTGAAAATGGAGCTATGTACTCTAATTCTTTTGAAATAAATGGGATGCTTTTTATCTGATCCTTGATTAACTACAATTGGCCTCCTGTGCCCAGCCTGCATGAAAAAACAAGCAGTTCTTACATGAGTATTTTGTGTGCAGAAGTAAAGGTGAGTTTCTGCCAATTCTCATGCATATAACTTTGAAGTTGCCTTCAATGAATATATTGGTGAAAAGCTAGTGCAGATGCTGATTTAAGTAGCTTCCTCTAAGATTTCAAACATTTTCCCTTGCAAGCTTTTTCCATATTCACTCACATTAACTAACTTTAGTATGGAGGTTTCATGTTTGTGTCATTTTCTTTTACTCTCCTCTGTAGTGTGTGATCTGATTTTTCCATCTCAGGGATGCTGAGACCGTGTGTGAACTTCCCAGTAGCTGCTGCTTTTGCTGTGCAGCAAAGGTGACATTAAATGTTGGAAGTGGAGTCACAAAACAATTTAGGTGCTACTGCGCGCCATCTATTCTTACTCATCTCGTATTTTGTATAAAGCCAGGCCATAAAAGTGTAGTTCGTGAATCCCGTCAGACAGAAATGCATAGGCCCAGATGCACTCCACCCAATTTTAGGCACTTTCCTGAGGATCTTATGTGAGGCTCATGAGGTGAGTCTCACTTTCAAAGAGTTTATTTCATAATAGCCACTGCTTTTGGCTCATTTTGTAGTCAATATGTATAGAGGGAGACAGGAGCCATTCAAGGACAACTCGGGTCGCAAGTACTCTGAATCTCTCTCTGAATCATCTCACTGTCTCCCTACTGATCATAGTGGGAAACTAAGAGGCCAAAGGCAGGATTTATTCAACTGAAATGCAAAAGACATCAATGAAAAAGTCATGCAGAGGACATCAATAAAATAGGACTTTCTAGAAAATTATTAATTTTATTCTGAAACATTGAAGTTATCTGAATTTAGGTGAAATGAATCATAGCTTAAGTTACATAGCCTAAATACAAGGAAATCATCCAAATCATATATATATATATTTAATGTAGTGGAGTTATATGTGTATGCATAGTAACAGTAAGGAGTCAATTCTCTCTAGAGCAGCAAAATTCCTTTTGTGTGACTGTGAGCAGCTCTGCTACTTGCATTGGTTCTGTTTATTAAGGTTTTCATCATGCCTTGCAGGTGAGATTTATTCCTGGACTGAAGCCTAGGCCAGACTTCTAATTTAAATTTTACTCCAAATTTCAAAATAGGACTTTGCAGGGAGGTAAAACAGCCCCATACTGGCTCCGGTCAGGGTGTTTCCTCTTGATGCATGATGATTCCCAGCCTTTCCTGATAAACTCCTGCTGTACTGGGGCATTAGTTCATAATTAATATGAAATAATACAAGTGATCTAATAAGACAGAATGTGGGCACATGCCCTGTTTTCAGAGATACCCACAAGTGGTGTGTAAAGATATATTTTTGTGGATGTTGGTGACAGGTAGCCTAATAATGTCATTTTATTTTCTGACAGAACAGCTTTTATGGAATCTCATAGAGACAGACTCCCAGCTAGCATAAATTGTGGCTTTCCCCTTGGATTGTCACTGAATTATTGCAGCTGAAGAATTTGGCCCGTGCCTCTTGTTCCACTCTGACTTTTGCGATTCCTGTGTGCCTCATATATCCCTACCTTATTAAATCAAACTGAGAAGGAGGAGTGAGTTCCCTTTGTGCCACTCCAGAATTACAAAACAAATTAATTGGCCAATGCAGGCAGGTTTACAACTGTTTCATGTTGAAGAAAAGGCACAAAGGAACCAGAAGGTGCCATTGAAGCTAGGTCTGTACCTGAATAGTGGCAAGATGTATAAAGCAGTGTATGAATAGTAAATAGATTTAGACACAACAGTATGTCTTTTCATGGTCCTTTCCTAGAGCAGGATTCTATTTCAATGCTCTTATTCAGTGGAAAAAAATCTTTCTTTGGGGAAAAGTTCTGTTCTGAATTCACATTTGGACTCTGCTCTCTGCTGCGCGATGCAGACTGTTCACTCTCCATACCAGAAGGAGCTGCAAAATTGGAGAGTTTGCAGCAAGGGCCTAGGCACTGTATTTTTGAGTCGGAGTAACGTGATCGTTAACCCTGACTGTAGCTTGACACAGGTGAAAGTTGCTGGTTTTGAACAGCCTAATGCACTTGCTGACATTAAGATCTCTTGCCAGCAGCCCTGCTGTCTTTAAGGACCTTTTCCTTGGAGGAAGCCCTTTTAATTAGGCTTTGTTCCAGTTCTCAGACTTTAGCTCAAAATAAGTATTCAGAGATTCAAGAGTGCATATGCTGCTTTGATATTTTGTTTATTCATAGCATTGCTGAAACCCAAACAATAAAAAATGATAGCAGCAACTATAACTAGTTGCATTATGGGAAGAATTTTCTGATCAGTCATAATTTATTCTTCATGACACTACTTATCTGATATTCCTGCCCTCCACTCCCTCCATCCCGACTCTCAAGAGAAAAAAAAGGAGTGAAGGAAGGAGGGTGAGAGGGAGTTCACAAGCAAATGAACCACAGCATCTTAAAAAGATCGCAGTCACTGAGGTTACAAACTATATTAGCCCCCAAACAAAAAGGAGGCTGCATCTGCCATCAGCAGCAGTGGGGTTAATAAAAATATGTTCTTCTGTACTTAGCTTATTTTACACATCTCTGTGCTTTTTCAGAATTTCTGTAATGAGCATGTTGTGTCTGTCAGGGGTTGGCTTCCTCAGTGAAACCTTCACAGTCACTTTCATCCCCAAAGTCTCAAACTTCTTGTCAAAACCTGTAATTACCTCCCAGAGTCAAATCTGCCATTAATCATCTCAGAAATGGTTTTGCAAAGCCTCATTGCTCAGAGTGCTGGAAATGAGTAGAGACCTCCTGTATCTGCGCCACCTCTCTGGACTGAGTTGTCCTGTTCTAGGAAAATTGAGAATTAAATAAAATAAGTTTTGCTGAAATAACAAGGCTTTCAAATGATAACACAGTATAAACCACTGTGTAATCCAGCTGGCTTTCTTCCTCTTTCGCTCCTTTCTTTTCTTCCATCAACAAAGATAGACACACACCTTTCGTCCTCTGCTACAATACAGCTACAACAATTAGGGAGGCCATAATGTGTGAAATACTTTTTCCTAGTGACTGTATTTTTTTGGGGGAAAAAAGGTTAAAAATAGTCTTTTTTTTTTCTCCTGTTAGATTCTAAAAAATCAAACTAAAAGATGTATTTGACTTTAAATATTTCAGGTGAGGAGAAGGAGAAAGCTAACTTAAAAAAAAAGCAAAAGAATCTTTAATTAGAGTGACTTTTCTTTTTCTTTTTGTTTTCCTTCCTTCTTTTTCTTCTTGCCTTCTCTGTTGTCACTTTTCTCATTAGGAAAAAAAATCCATGGGTGTGGAAGGGTGAAATACTGTTAGTTTAAAATAAAGATCACAGAAACCTCCAGAAAATTGCATGAAATAAATGTTAACCTTTTTTTTTTTTTTTTTAAGAAAAAAAGGTTGTACTTACAAATGGTAATACGTATTTAATCCAAAATGTCAGGTAGTGTGAATATTATCATTTAAATAAGTACATGACTATTTTAATGAATGCAAAACCTGCTAAATACCCCCTTCTCCCGTATCATTTACCTCAGCGTGCATATTGAATTAAAGTCAGTAAGCAACTGACAGTTTCTAGGACAGTGAACTTGTGTCATTATAAGCGTTCATCGGCCTGAAGTGGATAATTTGCCTGCATGTGTAAAGGAATAACACAGACAACTGATGCTCTTTGCAGGGCATTCGCAGACTGAGGGCTCCATGGTCAGGACCACAGCGCGATCAGCACATGAGCAATGGCCAGTGTTAAAGGGAAGGAGTCCTAACACTTCTTCCCCAGCACCTAGGATTTTCCTCACCACTTGGCCAACTTATTTGGGTAGACTAAAGGTGAATTTTAGTATTTTCTGAAAGAAGTAAACTAAGCTTCGTGGAAGATATTTATATTTCAGACTAAAAGCAGTAGTCTGGTTTTATTATCAAAATGAAGCGAAACGGTGTCACAGAGGAGCAGAAGTACAGCATGGATGGCTGATCAAGCGCAGGACCAGCGAAATAAAGGGCTGCCTACCCACCTAGGCTCTGGTGCTCGCCTCCAGGCACCATCGTGTACCTGCACTACATTTACAGAAGAGTTTGAGTCAGTGTTGAGACACCAAATTGGTTTTGCTGGGGGCCTGTGGTGATGTCATGGTCCGAAGGAGCAAGGGGACAGATTTCTGGGTTCCCTTCTGGTGGTGCTGCTCTGGTATCTCCATAGCTGAGGGGATCTAGGTGCCTCTGCTGTAACCTGCGCACCTCTGCTCGAGGCTCAGGAGAATACAACTTGAGGAAGAGTTGTTTTTTCAAGTGCCACAATGTTAAATATGGTTCTGGATAGCCTGTACTCTTGCTTAAACCGTGGCAGAGAAATGCAACAGTAACCCAAACATCAATCCTTCCCTGCATGGGATTTCCAAAGCATTGGTTTCCCATTGCTAAGGTTCTTTCCTGTATTTCTACACTGTTCTTTTCCTGTAGAAAATGGTGAATTTTAAAAGCTGAAGTGGTGCTTTCTCTTTGAGACATCTGGATCCCTATTTGGATGATCTGATGATATCTTTCTGAAATTCAGAACACATCTGGAGTTTTGTTTCCAAATCCATGGCTATCCCTGGATTTAGAGAAGATCCTAGTTAGAAGACTAATATTAAAAAATTCCCTGTCCAAGTGGCTGAAGGTTTTGTTGATATTTGTTGACAGGTCAGAGGAAGCGAATGTATGAAACAACAGAAGAAAGGAAGGGGATTATGGCATCAGCTAAGACGGACACTGCGGAAGTTCTGCTAGAATAGAGATCACTGATTTGCTTGTGGATAAACATTTAAGGATAAGCAGAAGGCTTATTGGAAAATGATGATTCAGTGCAGGCCAAATGTTAGGGAAGATAATGAGAAGGTCGGTTAGAGAGTCAAAGAGAAATGGGGAGGATGAGCCTCCTGCAGTTTGTTGTGATTCCTGAAATGAATATCATGCAGGAGATAGGCAATTGGACATTTAGAAACTTAGATTTCAACTTGTTATTTAAAAATGGAAGGGAGTGTAATTTTCTCTTATTTGATGATGGTAGCTGAAGCAAAAAAAAAAAAAAAGTTTAATACAGTTAAAAATCATGAATATACTCAGGGATCACCAAGTTCATGATTCCAGCCATTTTTTTTCCCCTGTGATCCCTGCAGCTTGTTTGTCTCATTTTCTGCTGAATCCTGCACAAAGACCCTTGATTTTGTATAGACTTTTCACCCTGTCTATCCAGGCAGGTCCCCTTGGCTCCACCTGTCTTCACACTGCTACACTCCCTGGACGGCTCCCAGGTCCTGCATTACTGAAGTGACTGGATTCCTTTTCTCATCACTGCTGGTTTTCTCTCCTTGCTCCCTACTCCCCAGCTGCTGCATTGCCTCTGCCCTGAAAGCTGCACCCCCATTTTTTCCCAATGATTCTGGGATCAAAAATCTAAACTGCCTGTTTTCTGATCTCTGCTAGTCTATCTCTCTGCACTATCACGGCCCTTTTTCCACTTGAAAGGGTAAACTGCTCTCCATTGCTTCTAACAGCATTTCTACTGACAGCAAGGGAGAATCATGAGGCTGTGACTACAAAACCCTGTTACGCTGCTAGATTTGCTAGGCAAAATTTAGCGTGGTCATTAAAATAGGTCTTGAAGCAGTAATTTGAGTCCTTTTCTTCCATATGTATGCATCTTGCCAATATTTTTCTATGCCTACATATTATCTTTATATGTTTTATATGCTTTTTATATATTTATAGTCTTATAAATAATATATGTATTTTTATAATTCTACACAGAAAAAACCAGAATCTGCCAAAGGGTTAAGTAAATTAAAGCAATGGGTAAGAGAGCTACTTAGGCAGAATGTTGATTTGTGAAAAGAAATATTATGGCTGACACAGAAATCTGTATAGAAATTAGAGTCATAAAATGGTAAGTTGATTCTAGGATGCTACAGAGAGAGTTTACATCTCTAGGGTAGTTAAAATAAAATAACACAGAATCAGCAAATGTTTTTATACATTGGAGAATCCTATAACAAGGCAGGATATTTGATCCTGGCAGAGTTTTAATTACTCAGATGTTGATTTGGATGCAACTCAATACAAAAATGAAGAGGAGGAACACATTTTGAGAGGTATTTCAGGATTGCTTTCTTCCATGGCTTACTGAAGCATTCAGATGGTTAGAGGCTATTTTGGACCAAGTCCTAGAAAATATACCAAGTATGATTAATAGGACTGAAGCAGAGAAACACCCAGGACATTACAATATCATTAGTTCAAAATATTCTTGGGGGCTTGTGGAAGCAAAGTGAACATTCTGGACTGCAGGAAAGCTGACTTTGAGGAAATATGAAATGCCCTAACAGGTTTTTGTTAGTATTTTATTGGTCAAGATTTTATTCTGCAGGGGGAATCTAGTGGAGACTCTAGGAAGTGTTTTAGGAACAGTTGGTGATGCAATTAAAATCCATCCTGGTTCAGTCCAAAGGGAAAAAAGGCAACAGATGTAAGTTTGTTCAAGTGTCAATATAAAAATAATTATAAACAGAAGGCTTCTTTAAAATATATATACAGAATGTAGTGAAGGGTGAATAGGGAAATCTCTCAAAATAAGCGTAAAAAAGTCAAGAACATAATTAGTACTGAATGTCGAATTGTAAAGGGTATTTCAACTAACAAAGGATTCTGCTGCTGTATTTACAGTAAATGAAGAATAAAATGGGAAAGTGATCTACTTAAAAGAGAGATTGGGGAACTGAAAAAGTCTGATAAAATTACAGATTTCAAAAAGAGATGGGAGATGGCAAACTGCTCAGGGCAAAGATTATATTTCCTAATGAAGCCAATTATCAACACTTACATTGTATTTAACGCATTCAGAGCTCTGTACTGCCTGGTAAAAGTTATAGGGATGTTAGCTCCGTTTTACAGACAGAGAAGCACAGGCAGAGTAAGTCTGGTGCAAATCGAATTGGAAGCACAGATGGAATTAAAGGGCTTTTTGGTTGCCAGCTGCCTGCTTTTCCCTTCTTGCTCTTGCAAGGGTGCCAAATTCTGGTTTTAGACAGGGGGTGGTACCAAAAAAGCAAGAGAATTAGAATTAAATTAATAAGAGCCCTATGGCTCTTATTTTACAAGTTTTTCACATCAGCAGGCTCCTCTCTCAGCTACACTGAAGCCAGCAGTGGCCTAGGTTTCCACCTGCCTAAAATCATTTGCAGGAGGGGGTAGGAATGTTATGAGTGCCTGTAACATGTGCAATAGCTCGGGCTATCTGAGGAAGACAGGACCTAGCCATACTTGTGAGTGGACAGACCACATACGTATTTGTATGTATGAGAACCCAATCTATAAGCCTAGGCAGCAAGCAAGTCTTCCTTCCTTCCATCCATTTGTTCATCCATCCATTCATCCACTACAGGCTCTGTCATAAAGCCCAAGAGAAAATTTGGACCCCGACTTGCAAAGCACATGTCTGAATTAAAATTATAAATGTTTTCACCAGTTTCAAAAGGACTACTCCTCTGCTTTAAGTTAAGAACAGGTTTATATTCTTAAATGATTTAGGTCCATGATCTTCATGACTGTAGACATGACTGTAAAGGAAAATTTTTAACGTCTTAAGGAAAGAGAAAATACCAGAATGATATTACACAGCCATGTAATTACATAGTCAGGTAATACAGAGCCATAAGAGCTCAATAAAATGAAGACAGAAGTAGAAGTCTTTGGGAAATTATTTTTCAAGTTCCTTGAAGAGAGCACTAGAAAGTTGCAAACATAATGTCATTAGTCTGAGATAGGTCTGTGACATCAATTATGGAAAAAAATTAGCAAAAATGTGTAGGGTCATTGATGGAACATGCTGTGGTACTTAATTTCTTTAGAGACAAGTAACATGAATTTATGAGAGTCTAGTATGGCTTAATTCAATTGTGAATTTTTTTTGCTTTTTACTGTGTGATATTTTCTGCATCCAGTGTAGAAAAAACTGATATCAATTTATTTGTTAATGTATTTCATCACTGACAATGATTAATTTCAGGAAGGGATTATTTTGGGGAAGGAGGCAAAGCTATTCTTATGTTTTTCATCTGGAGACTGAGCCTATTCCCACCATTTCCTCCGACACTCCTGTAGGTAGGGTTTGCAATTGCACTGTTTTGGCTGTGGTGGAGAGGCAGGATGAGTTAGCTTGTGTTGACCTCTGTGCTGCCACAGCTCGGCCCCTTGTGTCAGCAGATACTTCAGTCTTCTGACTCTGACATATTGTGCATCACTTTTGCAAGTGGGACTGAAGCTTGTGGGTCAGTCAGTTTTCACTGGATGTAGTGCTGCTTTTTGTCTGGCAATTTCACATTTTCAAATAGTTTCTAGAACGTATCAGGCAAAAGGTCGCTTGTGAAGGAGTGCACTTACAGACTGAAACCAGCTAGACAGAAGTGTCCAAACAAATATGTCAAAATAATTCAGAGTTTGGAACAGATTTGGGGGTTAATCATCATTTTGACCCACTTTACTTCTTCCAGGAAGTATGGAGTGTTCTTGGGTATGGAATTACCTGGGTAATAATCATCTTAGAGTTTAGTGGCTATTGCAGGATTATTGTTTTGGTTAGAAGGATTCACTGTAATGGCTGGAAAATCAAATTAATAGACTGGTGCAAAAATAATCTGTGAGTGTAAGAGCCTGGCTTTGCTGCAGAGGGCTACACCGAGCATCAGCTTACCCAGTCCCATGTCCTTAGTTCTGTTTCTGCTTTCTCCTGCTGCTTACACACATGGAGGTCTGCTTTCCTTAGCTTCTGTCTCACTGAAGATAAAAAAGGGCTTTTAATGATGATGAACAGCTACCTTACAAATGCTTCACAACCTAGTTAGTCACTGCACCTCACCTTCCCAGGTTATACTTAGTGTCAGTCAAGCCTCTGATTAAACTCTTTAAGTAGTTGCGTTTTAGTCGTGTGTGTGAATTATTGACTGGTGTATGCCACTGAACATAAAGGGGTTTGACTTTAATTACCTAATCAAAAAGCAAGTACAGAACACCGCTGATATGTGTTCAACCGGTTGTATTGCTGTGTAGTATCAACAGGTTGTCCCCACTTAGCAGTGTCTTCAGATTTTGTTAGCTTTGCCTGTTTCTTCTTTCACGTGACTGGCAAGCCTTACTGCTTATCTTTGCATCACAATTTACTACTTGTAGCACATCTGTAAACGAGGCAAATTTTAGGGAATGGTTTACAATGGGATCAGAAGCTGCTACGCTGCTGATCCAGAGAGATGAAAATGTCATTGGACACATTTTTTATAACACTGAAATTACTATTTTTATTACCGTGCAGGAAGTTTGCAGCACTCGTATCTTCAGGAAGCTTCACGATAGTGAAGACAGTTTTGGTTTCCCCTCAGCTTCCGAGGCTGTCACAAGTAGGCTAAAGTGCATCCTTGGGTATGTAAGAGGAAAAAGATGAAGAATAAAATCTAACAGCAATGGGAAATTCAAGACACAAGTGACAAAAAGAGATTTTATTGTTTAATGGTCCTTGAATTCCTAACTGCATATAATGGCACTGCAAAAGACGAGCAGGCAATAGTGGCATCTCCATAGGGATATTGAAATTGAAATGCAATTGTTTTCTATACAAGCTACTGGCCAGACTTCAGATAGCTCACCATATTTGATTTCATGACCTTTTTAAACAAAGCTAGAGCCCTGCTGAAAGTACAGAGCGCAGCATCAAGGATAATTCAAAAATGTTGGGAAGAAGATGTTCTTTATGATATATAATAAATAACAGGACTATCCCTGGGTGGTTATATTGTGGACGGTTATATTTATGATCCAGCAGCAATTCCTGACATGTATGTTTGTGGGGCACTCTTCAGGAGGAAGCAATTTTCTAACTAATGGAAAATACTCTTACTGGAAAAGGCTGAAGGAAAAATATAAATGAAGCTTTTGTGTTCTTCATTAGATAAAGCATTTCATAGCTGAACATTGCTAAGTCACTTTCCAAGAAGAGATTCAGAGGCTTTAAGGTCCTGACCCAGAAAAACTGTTAAACACATTGTTTAACTTAAAGCACGTGAGTTGTGTTTTGAATTCAGTAGGTTTATTTGGAGTTGTGTATTTGCTCAAGTGTGTGGTTGGACTGGGACCAAAGCTCTGTGGAGAAAGATTTGTAACTTTCTATTGTTGATACTAGTACTACGCAAATAATAAGTAGTGGTAATTATTGTGCTGTTTGGCAGTCCTTATTAAAATAAAACCCTGTCTAGCTTGTTGGCTGATTTGGTCAAAAGCAATCCTCTTGCTATGTCTGATTAGACAGAGTTGCCTTGTTCCTTCAGGGTTCTACAACATTGTTAAAGAAACATTTGTATATACTTTCTTTTCTTTTGGTCTTGAGGAGCATCTTGTATATAGCAATTAGTAGAAGAATTTAAGGAGGAGACACTTAACAGTAAATATTAGCAGTGAGTAAGATGAGGATAAACTCAGCTGCTTTAAAATACTAGGTAGCTGCTATTGCTCTCAAAAGTTAGAGCTTGCTGTGTTTGCTTTCATTTCCAGTAAATGACATTACCCTACATAACATACCTCATGTATGCAGAGCTGTATGTTGGCATGAGACATCTAGATAGTACTTACTAACCCACATTTGAAATTCAAAATGAAAAGGAAAATCTCCATTAGATAAAAAGAAACGTTTGTCTCATATTTTTAACACAGACGAAGCTGCGCATGCAACGTAGTTGTAATGAGTTTCACTTGTCCAGGACTCATCATCCTTACAGTGCCTGCTCTGTACAATCGATCTGACATACACAGACCAACCTACGAGGAGCACGCACCACTGGCATGTTGGGGAACACCACATCACATTCATTGCTCATGTGCATGCAGTCTGCATCAATTCTGAACCGCATGCACAGTAGGACTTCTGCATCTCAGAGTCAACTAACACATATGTAATGACCACTCGTCTAGGAGTTTGGGCTAGTTATTCTCTTTCAATCGAATGGATAAAAAAGTGACTGGCCAAAGTTGTAGATTAAGTGGTAAAATCTATGAGTAGTGGTTAAATTAAAGTGTTTTCATAGTAAAACCACTAAAGCTATGTCCTGCAATTGCTTACAGTTCAGCTTACCAGTATAGTGCTTACTGTGTGCTTGGGAATGGCTTGAAGTAAAAACCAGCAATATATTTGTCAATAATTAATTGTTGTCAGTTAATTAAGAAAATTAGCAATTAATTTAAATATGGTAATAAATTTGCAGTACTGGTCTTCATAAATCAACATAATGCAAGCAGGCATTACATCTTACATGTCTCTATGGTTAGGAGAGTCAATTACAGTAGCAGATATATTTTGCAAAGGGAAATTTTAGTTGATTGAAAGAAAACTCAGAATATATATTTATCTAAATATAACTCAAAGAGATACTCTCCAAGCAGCTTGCAAATTGTAGGGAAGAAAATTTTTGTCAGGATTGTAGACATGAAAAAAATATTGGATGGGAAAACCATGAGATAAAATTGTGAGCTGCTGACAGCCTTAAAAATTGCCCTAATTGAGAACGAGACTGTGAGGCACATCTAACTGTTGCTAGGACCTTGAAAGGACTGGCACTTAATCTTCTAATTCTGTATTATGGAACAAAGCTGCAGTGTTTGTGACCTTGCAAAATCAGTTTGAGCCCAGCTGAGTTTTAAAGCCTTAAATCAAGATCCCGCCAGAATGAGACAATTCTCATAAGAATGATAACCCACAGATACGGCAAAATGAAATCCAGTTGGCTCTTGAAATGACTGGGACAAACTCTGGCAATGGAAATGTCAATCACATGGCCTTCTGCCAAGGTTAAATCTTAACTTCCCCGCGATTCAACAGTCTGGACACCTTGGCAATTGTTTCCAACCCAAATACCACAGAAAAGCAAGAAATTTTTGTTAACAGCTGGTGTGAGGTGACTTGGAATAGGCTTTTTCGTTTACTTGGGAAGTAAGTGTTAGAAAAAGAGGAGAAAGTGATTATTTTGGACAGTAACTGGTCTCCAGACATATGGACCCAAACCACTTCTCTGTTTGCTCATATATTTTAAACGTGGAGCTAAGTCAAAGAGCTGTGTTTCCTAGATGAAACTGGGGACTTGCCAAATGCTTTCAGGTGAACCTGTGCATTCAGAGTTCCAGGTTGATTGGCTTTTGTTGACTCCTTACCATAAATCCCAAGTAACATGCTTTCTCCACTGAAATTTTGTTTCACATTTCCTCATTACTCTTAAATTAGAATGAAAAACATTCACATGTTTTTAAACTTGTGAAAACATGAGTAGGTCTGCTGATTTACAGGGCGGTTATATTAATAGGCAGTTATTGCCATTCACCTCTGTGTCTATAGGGTATCCTAGTCTCTCTAGAACAATGACATCTGTCACTTGTTTCTAAGTGCGAGGCGATGACATGTTTTCTTCCACACGTCCTTGGCCATAGCTGGAATGTTATTACTAAAAGCAGCTTTCTCTAACAGGAAATGAAATTACAGTGCAGAAAAGGCTTCTGGCTGGACTCCAAACAATTTTATTGAAGTGTGGTATTGCCTTTCATTACAAGTAAAAGCTGAGAGTAATCTAAGACTCATGCTGATGCCATGGTACCTAGTTTAAAATCATTTTCTTAGTGTTATAAGATAAGAAGGGTAGATAATGGAAGTGAGAAATACTCTTATTTGGAACTTAGAACCTCCTGTTCCAGGGATGTATTTGACATTAGATATGTTTTCAAACATAGTGGGGAAAAGAATTTGCACTGCAAGGAAACTCATCAGCACTGGTGGTCCAGATTTATGCTACCTTCCCTTGCAGCTCTCTATGGAAGTGGCCAGCATAACATAATATCCTTTAATCTCTAAACTTGGAGAGATTCTTTAGCTCCTGTCGAAGGCCTCCACTTTCACCGGCCAGGCTCCTCCAGATTCAGGTTTTCCACCATAGCCCACTATTATTCTCTTCTCTGCCCTCTCTGTCACTTCTTTACCAAACACCTTTTAATCTTTATAATGCTCACAAATGGAATGCTTAAATTATTTGAGCCTCGCTTGGGTAACAGCTGTTCTTTATTTAGCTGGCTACCTGGTCTTTATTGTTTCCTCCCATACCTCATCCAGGCATGTCATAGTTGCAACACCTTCCTAGAAATACAGCTCTCTCCCATTTCCTTCCTCCCCTGCAATTTCATGCCAATGTCCTGTAGAGTGTATTTCCCAGGGAATGCTTTTAAACCTTTTGCTGCTCTGCTTCCACTTCTTTGCTAAATCTGTTCTAAGCAGATCAAATCTGATAGGTAACTGGTGCTATAGAAGGAACTCTGCTGGAGTTTTCTGAGAGGCAGAATGCAGTGCAGATCCGTGTGAAAATAGAAAATCTGCAAGGCAGTTTTGCTGCGCTCGATATCATTCTGTCTGTAATGTCTTTTTAAGTATCTGTACAAAGAATTCTGTTGGGCCATTTGATCTGGGATGAGAGGTAGCAGAGACAGATGGATCAGTGAATACGTTCTCTTTAGGAATGTTTGATTGAGAAGTTTCTCTGAAACACTCTTTGTACTTTGTTTTTCCAGGCACACTATACAGTGTCATGTTTGAGGTTTCCCTGTCACTCATAGTTGAAGATGAATTTGTCATTTGTTTTCCAGGATTTTGAATATGTGCTATCCCTTCTAGAATAAATAACAACTGCGAAAGGTTATTGGTATGCCTCAAAACTGAGCTTTTCAGTTTTGAGAATAATACTTCCATCATTGTTCCAGAATCAGAGCAAAATTCTACTTTAGAAGGTCAATTCTTTCTTTTGTAGCATTTTTTGTAAGCCCTTGTTACAGCTGGGATGTATTCTATCAAAAAGCCACCAAATGTGTAAACAATGAGTATCAGGTTAAAAACTAGACCACAGATAGCAAAAAGCACCTGAGCTGCTCAGAAGGTGCATGAAGCCTAGAAAAAAAGAGTTAGCTGAGGTTTAGGAAAATAAACCAATATATTCAAACCCCTTCTCATCCTTATAAGAACTGTATGGTTACATCCATACTGGTAAACTAAAAGCAAATAGAAATGCTCTTGGGCAATGAGGGCAAGTATCAGAGAATAATCTGCATTACTACTTGTAATGTGCCATCAAACCAATGCTGGCTGCATGCACATTGTCCATGGGTAACAGCTCTGGAAGGTCTTGATTTCTGAGCTGCATCTGGGAGCTGCGTGGGAGAGAATTAGTGCTCATGGACCAAAAGTGCACCGGTTGTTATATGAATATAATACTATAAGACACCACACTCTAGTTCCAAAGCACTGCTTTATTTTTGTAATATTTATGTCACCTCAGGTTCCAAATGACACAGAACGACACCTCTTTTCTTCACCTGCTGATCATCTGCTGATAAAAACACTGAAGTTTGTCTGTTTACGTGATAAAGCATCACCCTCACTAAAACATAATCTTGAGACTTTTGACAAAAGTAATTTTGTAGAGGCAAATTTAAAGATAAATAGGATGACCATAAAATGAGGATGAGTTCTGCTTTAATGTCTTGCCAGAATTCCTCATAGAAATTATGCAGAGTAACAAAACTCCCTCAAGTTTTGTGGAGAAGTTTCAAAGCTTCCTTATCTGTTATCAGACACTCTATACAGTATGTGTACTCATTATTTTATTTCTTACTTTAGATTCTGACATTCAGTTAGATCAGGATGGCCAACTTCACTTTTTTTGAATGCAGCTTATGAACAGTTCATCTTTTTCAGTTCCTGTGCTTCAATTAAATCCCCCTCAGAGCTCATCTTTTTGATCTCTGAAGTACATGGGATATGCCAGGTGACTTTCAGTCATTTGGTGTTTTTGATAAGAAGTTCATAGGGCTAGAAATGTTGTCTGTCTCTGGGTGGGTCGTAAAATGCCTTGGCAAGGAGAGCAGTTACACAAGAAATTTTCCAATTTTCCTCTGCATAACACTACAAAATACCACCATGGTGGTTGGCATCATACAGTGACCACTCTGCTGTTTCTCTCTTCAGGTAATGAAATACTGAGAGAACTGGATAGGAGGTGCAAAGAGCAAGCAAGCTTTCCAAAGCATTACTTGTCTTTGTTCTGAATGGATGTTCATATGGGCTGGGTTTTCTGGTTGAAAAAAATACATTTCCACGGAATAAATTTCTTAATAATATATTTTTAATGATTATTTTGTGCGCTTTCTGGATTAATTCTGAACTGTTTATTTAGACTATGATTGCAACAGTTTCTGAAACAAATCATTTTTCTAAAACTAGATATTTCAGTAAATTAGAAGTATCTATCATGTCAGTTAAAAAAAGCTACAGAAAAAAGGAACATTACTTCAGTTTAAAACACTTTAAACTGAAAAAAAGAAAAAACGTTTATTCTCTTGCATTAGTTCTAAGTACTCTAATCAATGAAAAACTTATCAGTTCCCCTGGGAACATCGTCTATAGCTGAATCAATCTTATTCTCAAGTGTTTTCCTGAAATTCAGTGTAAATTATCTGTTTTCTTATTTATTTTTTTTTTGGTTCCTGAGATAAATATCTGGTAAGAACCTGGTTTGATGTTCTTAGATAAAGCATTAACTCATAAATAAGCAAGAAGAAGATTGTTAATTACTTTAAATATCTATCAATTATGCTGCAACTGTTCTATTAAAATAGAGGTAAATCTGTGACCTTCTGATAGGTCATAAATCTGACACATTTAAATTTTCATGCGACAAAATTCAAATATCTTACAAGACTGCCATCCATGCTTTGTAGAGGTTCCAAGGTCAAAATATTTTGCATCCAGCATGGAAGTAATCCTATATTAGATCTCATCCTGACAAAGATAAGTCAGTCTGAATTGACTGATTGATTTGAATTGGTTAAATAACCAGCATCAGTTCCTCAATCCACTTCATCACATGGCTCACAGATAGCTATACCACAATAGCCATGGGCATAAGATAGACATATGAAGGAGCAGCAGAAATAATTCAGGGGAGGAGGGCAAAGGTAAACCTGCTTTTACCTTGAAGTGCCTAGAATGTTAAAAAAAAAAAAAAAAAAAAGAAAAGACATTTTAAAAGCTATGAAGTTAGAAAGTATATTGGTTATCTTCTGAAGCTGAGCTCTCTGTGGAACATTATGGCCAAAAAGGCCAGTGTAATTGTTCAGAGCACAAACCTAGGAGACTGTAAGGACTTTATATCACCCATAATACTTTTGGAATGCTCAAGTTTAGAGCCCACTCTCGAAGCACATACGTAAATACTGGAAAAGTTTCAAATAAGAATAAAGAGAAAAGTTAAAGAAAACTGTTTAGAGAGGTTTGATGTGATATATTTTTTTCATCAAAGAGGCAACTAACCTCATCTCAGTGTTTTAGTGAGGAACAAAAATTTGGTAAAGAAAGCTTCAGTCTAACTGGAAAGGGCTGAACAAGCTCACATGAATGGAAGTTAGACAAAAGACAACTGGAGATTCATTTTGAACTGGGATGGCAATTTATCAGTGGAGCTATTTACTGCATATTGTGATGGATTCCTAACTCTTCCTATCTTTAAATCACGATTTTGAGAGAATAACATTCCTCACATTTGTCAATTCGACTGAAAGTAGAAATCAATACAGGGAAATCTACTTATCTATATTCTCAGGTAGATATGATCACAGATTCTTAATTAAAACCCTTTGCGCTCCCAATATTGAGCACACTGTGTGTGGTTGTCATATTTTAAAATAATAGCAAAACAGAAAATGTAGTCTGAATACACTTTCCTTTTTGGCTTTTTAACATCACATTAACCCAGGTAGGGCAATTTTTTTTTTACCTTTCAACATTTCATGGCAGAGGTCTGTGGTATTTTTTAAAATTTCTCTCTCTCTCTCTCTCTCTTTTTAAACTGGAAAATGATTAACTACTTATTTGTGCTTAGCAATCCCAGCAGAAGAAAGTGCCTTCAGCGTCTTGCAGAACGATTGCAACAAACGTTGAAGGGAATGTTTGTTAATAGTGACAGTCCATGAGCACAAGTGAAGCTATGTTCAAGCTTTGAATACAGGAGTGTATCACAGTGGTAACAGATATATTGATATATAGAGAGATATATATTAAGATGCATTTACAGTTTGTTTTCAAATGCACTTCAGCTACTTCATGAAATCAAAATGTAGTGGTTGCTCAAAAGAAAAGTGAAAAGTCTCCATACCATGCACATTACATATGAAGCAAATACCATTATGAAGACTTCATTAATATGTAAATTGCAACATTTTGATTAGCACTTGCAGACCTCTTCTGTTAAGAAAAGAGACGAAAGGAGCTAACCAGATTGCAGTAATTTACATACTAACTCAGTGATGGCAATGCCACCAAGAAGAGAAGGAAGGCTATGATATCTTTTTTAAGAGCTTAATGTGCTATTAAAAACACGTAGTACAAAAGAAAGGAAAATATTTTTCTTTAAACTGACAGCTTCTTTTTTGGTTGGTGGTGGAATAAATTAAGTATGTGCTGAAGCTTGTTTTAAAATGATAGGATATATATTTGCTGGACAAAGGAATGTGACTATTTTGGATCCTTATCTAGTGGTTTTGAAACCAAATGAAGAGTACCTTTGGTAACTTAGTTTTATTGTTTGTTTCTCCGCAGAGATTATCAGTTCCTTCCCTTCCTCCAGGGAGGTGATCCGTCCCCTCAATGCAGCCCTGGTGAGGCCACATCTGCAGTACTCAGTCCAGTTCTGGGCTCCCTGGGACAACAGACATGGATTTACTGGAGTGAGTAACAGCATGAGAGGCAATGGCACAAACTGAAACACAGGAAGTTCCCCCTGAACACAAGAAAACACTTCCTCACTGTGATGGTGGTGAACACTGGAACGAGCTGCCCAGAGAGGCTGTGGAGTATCCTTAGAGATATCCTTGGAGTCAAAACCTGACTGGACAGGATCCTGGGGGAAAAAAATGCTCTACCTGGATTAATATGATGTTAAAAAACCAAAAGGGAAGGTGACCCTGCTTTGAGAAGGGGAGTTGGACCAGATGATCTCCAGAGGTCCCTTCCAACCCCAATTATTCTGTGATTATGCAGTGTGCCACACAGGAATTTGTTCAGTAACTACAGGATTCAATTCTATGCTTCTGGTTTTCAAACTCACTATTTGAGTACTCAGGAGTATCTCATCAGGACATGCGAATCTCTCGTTCAGATGATCATCTATGAGATGTCATAACTGTACAAGATGTCATTCGAATTTCTAAGTTCTTGTATGTGCATCCAGACATATCCCTTTCAGGCTCGACCTGTCGGTAGAATTTATAGATAAAGCAGGTTTTGAGTTGCTTGACCAACATAAGCAATCTAGTACGTTATGTTTTTGCTTACTGTTTATATGATGTTAAAATGCTCAGTGAAGTAAGTTAATGAAGTCTCTCTTTATGCATCAACATGTTACTTGTTCTATTACTGGGCATTTGAAAGATGCTTGGACACCCTAAAGGGAGTCCAATAGGAATCGTGTTCACTTGACTCTTTGGGCCTGACTGTCAAGATATAGTGGCATACCTACAGCAGGCTTACAACAGTTTCATATTTTCATGACAACCCAGAAAATGGCTAATAACAGAGAAAAGAGAAAGAAAATAGTGGGTATTCTGAAGGCTTTCATGTACTCACCAAAGTTCAGAGACCTCAGGGCAAAACAGGAAAAAGAAAAGAAAAAATATATTTGAAAAGCGAAGTTCAACAGCTCTGCTTGGTGCTGCTTGAAAGTGTATTGTAAGGATCACACCAGATTTAGCAGAAGAAATAACTGGGCTCTTTTAAAATTAACATGCTTGGTGGCAGATTCTGTTTGTTACAGTTCCACTGGGACTTTTTTTCCAGCTGATTTCTATAGAAAAGGTTTCATTATGATGTAACTAAGGCAAATATTGGTCTAAGAGTTAAGAATAACAATATAGCTTTTTGCCATTAAAAGGGTATTCTGTTACACTGGGAAAAGACTTTCTATGAAGCCATGTGCCCACAGGGAACTTCAGAGCAGGAGCGGATGAACCTGCAGAGATTTTTTTTTATTTGGCTTTGTTAAATCTATAAAACATTTATAGAGATTTTTAATGTTTTAGACCGTATTTTGGAAAGCACGAAAACTTTTGACAAAGTTTTAAAAGATATTCAGGATACAGTTAGAAAAATACCCAAAATAACTGATCCTGCTTCTAAGAAGGATGAGGCTTTCGACTGGTGATAATCAGCCTTGCTTCACTGAATTCAGTAACCTTAAGCCTACTGTCTGGTATTGCAAGCATTTGCAGGATGGAGTCTATCATAACAAGCATCAGCTTAGCTCCAAGTAATGACATATTTTTTTTGAGTCAATGGGGTAAAAGTCATTTGCACCAGGTAAGGATCTAGCATATCAGATGCACGTGAGTCAGTTCACCTGAAGAAATCACCTAAAAATTCCTAAAGGGAATTACCAGGTATTACTGATCTTTTAAGACCAGTAAATATTGATTGGCTCGTGCATCATTAGTGTTGGGCAGATTAGCTCCTAACCAGATTAGAGTATTTTTTTCAATGGATAATCCTATTACTTTTTTTGTTTTTAAGTATGTTAACAAGTACATAGTATTTCTAAATCCCTTAACATTCATGAGCTGTTATATAATAAGCAAGTCTGATAGTTGGCATTTCATCAATGTATTTACAGAGAAACCAGCACCAAGTCCTCTATTATACTTCTGTGAAAGCAATAATTCCTAAAATGATGAATAGCTGAGGCATAGCAATCTGTGCCACAGAAAATCCAGTATGCTTCTCTTCTGAGTGTAAGGTGATCAACTGTTTCAACTTTCTGGCCTAGATTCTCTGGTTTGCCTGAACTGTGCTTTATGCAAGCTCAAAAGGGAAAAAGTGACATTTCAGTTATCATTCTGCTTCTTCTTTCAGGAGCTGCCAGGTACCAGTTAAGTCTTTGCCAATAAGCACTTATCCTCAAACTCGTCTGCTTTGTGACCAGCAACCCATAGTTAGCTACTGGGGCCATTACCCTATCAAGAGACTAGGAACTCCAATATACAGGCGACCTAACAATAACTTGTATTCATGTTGGCAAAGTGGATATTTTAGAAGCTATTGTGATATTGAAAAAGCAAAGGCATAAGACTTTAATGAGGGATCGGTGTGAATCAGACTTGCTAATCAGGTCTGCTGTCTGCATTGCCAGAGCCGCTGCTTCATGATAGCATAACCAATTCTGCTAGCCATTATGTTGGCTAGCTGGGCTGAATTAGCATTTTCTTTGTAGTACCTCTAGTACCATTCTGAAGTGAATGAATCACAGATCATCCTCCCTTCCTAGGTGTCAATTTGGCTCATAGAGTTAGCATAGTGTGGGCGAACTTGATTCCTTTCAAGGAAAACTAACCCAGAAATTCTTCCCAGGACACACGGCTGAGGACTCAGACGCAGGGGAGCAGCACAGTGTCTGGTTCACACTAGCACAAAGGCCTCCTGTGCATACCAAGCAGGTAGGTGCAATTTGCAGGTTTTCAATCCAACAAAAGCTCCTGCAACACCAAAAAGAGCTCTTCTATTAAGGTCCATATGGAATATGCACCTTCATGTTTGCAGTCAATCACCAGCCGTCAATTCCTGGTGACTCCCTTGTTCCTTCTTCCTATACACAGTTGTCTCTTGGTTCAAGATCCTTTCCCTTCTTTAACTGCCTTACCTTCAGCTGTCACCTACCACTGCTGAACTTTTAAAAGAGCATTTTATCTCCTTTCTTCCTGCTCTCCTTAGAAATGACAGCACTCTCCCCTTCATTCTCCCAAAAGCTCCAGAAAATGATCCAATGACACTGCCATCTGCTTGTGCCCTGAGGGGCCAAAAGTTTTTCTGACAACAGGCAATATTAGCAAGCCACTAAACTCGTGGCTACAATCACATATATGCTGGCCAGCAAAGAGTGACACATTAAAATCAAGAAGATGAAGCCCTCATTGTTGAAGACCCAGGACAATAATTTCCCTTTAGAAGTGGCAGAGTAGCTGTGTCCCCACTACAGAGACTTTGCATGAATGGTCAGGTGAGAACACCCTGCTGAACTGGTCATTCTGTGGGTTTTGGGCTTACTTTGTGGGACACTCACAAAGGCAGAGCATCCCAGGGAGCTGCTTCAGGTCCCTTTTCCTGAGTCCTGCAGAAGAACATCCAGACACCCCCCGCCATGGCCTACATGAGGGGCCCCCTTTGCTCCAGATTTCATCGCAGACAAATGCACTAGGTTGGTACTCAAGCTGGCAAAAGGTATGTGAGGGAGGGGAAATGGGATGAAAAGGAATACATGAGGCTTCTGTTAGAATTAGGATGTTGGTCAGAGAGCTGCAGAGAGGTAATGTGTTATCACCAATTTGGTGTCATGCTGTCAAGAATTTAACAGCTTGAACATCTCTGTTACCTCTTTGCACACTCGTTAGCTTCTATCTGGTAGGAACCAGGGTCACAAGGTCTCACAACTGCCATCTTGGGCAAGCAAATTTGGACTTCCAGAATTTTCTCCAGTGAAGGAAAATTAGCAATATCAAGCTCAGCAAAAGGCCTCAGCTCTGTTCCTCCACATCTGAAAGTCTTACACACTGTGGTGCTAGTCTTGCCTCCAAACACCAATGTGGTCCCACCAATGTGGCATACTGACTGATCCAGGGCTTTGGTTTATCCACTGACAAAGCAGTTGCTGTGGTTAGGTGTAATTGTAATTCTCAGTGTCTTGTTCCTTGTACTAATGGGAGTCCAGAAAGACCCTTGTCTGTCCACTCACAGTATTGTCTCAGAGTAGCAGAAGCAGGATTTCCTCTACTCTTATGGAGCCTTCATTCTGACACCGGACATACTCAGAGTAAGAAAGAAGTCTGTGAGGAAGGCACCAGAAATGAGCAGAAACAGAAATAAGGCTTGTTTCTGCATGTGAGGCTTTCTACAGGCAATTGTGGAAAAAGCAGAGACATGCTACAATTCTCTTCATGAGATAGTCAAAAAGACTGTACAAGGCCTCTTAGAGTTTCCCGTACAGAGACTACGTCTAAGAAAGCCAAGATCTGTGGGACTGCCTTACTGTGTGCATCATGATTGTGGGCCCATTGGACAAGGCTAAATCTAATCTGAAGCAACCCCCTTAACTATGTATAGCACAAAAGTAAGGGCCTCATCACCCATCAGTCTGTTAATCTGCACCAAACTGCTTGCACTTGGCCTTGGGTGTTTCAGGTCATTCATGAAGAGCTCTGTTAAGGAGCTTTGGCTAGTCCCAGAAAAAAGCATGTGGGATGATCCTGGGCTGATACCTATCACACTGCTTTTTGAACCATCTCACCTGTGGGCCTCTCCGGCACATTGTGTACTCTGTGCACAAAACTTGGCTGTTCCATGTTTTTCAAATATCCATGTTATGGGCTTTCAAGTAGGATGCTTTGATTTTTTTCAGTTTTGAGTGGTATTACTCTAAAATTCTCAATAGCCTTGCTGTTATGTCCTCCTGTAAGTGGCCATGAAGACTCTGACAGTTATGCGCTCCTCTTCTTCCCCTCCCTACACTCCCTTGTACTCCCTTCTGGGACACCTTGAGGCATGGTGCACCTGGCTCTGCATAGCCTTCTCTGACTCTGAGATGTTTTAGCTGTTTTAAGGTACTTTATTAATTGGTATTTCTTGTCAGTATACCACAGAGGACAGCGTTCTGCATTTGTATTTTGATAACACGACACTTAAGATCCAGGATGAGCCATGAAGATGTGTGAGGATGCAAGACCTGTTAACATTGCAGGACAGGGCTCTATAGCAGGAGCAAAACCTGGTTCAAACACATCTATATTGTCCATCTGAGCAGTGCCTGAGCTGATTTTAGCTGGTGAGAGCAACCTACCTCTGTTTCTCCAGAAAGAATCCTGCAGGTGCGTAGTAAGGGTAGTCACAGGAACAAGACTCTGAAATGAAGCAGTGAGTAATCTGAACTGACAGTGTAAGTTCAACCAATGTGTCTACTAGCTGTAACCCTGGGGAATACGTTTGACACATGCAGATGGTGCAAATACAATAAGAGTAAGTTAAATATGCTCAGTCCATTTTTAATTTCTGATTTCATATACTTCTGCAATTATTTTCACTAAGAATGAAAATTCATTGCAGTCTCAGCATTGAATGTCCTGAATTCCAGCCAAATTTCTTTTTGTTTTTGAAACATTCCATTAATTCCTTTTCCCCTCCTCATCCCCCATTATTGATATGTTTACAGCAAGTCAGGTATAATGAGAGCCTTAATTGTTTCTCTTTCAGTGTAGGAAATTAGCCTTGATCTCCTGATTTTGCTGTGAAACTTGAAAAAATATATATTAATTGTAAGTTTGTTCCATATGTAAATATAATGCTGATTATGTTATTGGAATATTATTTGCAATATCTCATGCAACTGTTGTACCACTCAGTCTTTTCAGACAGAGAGCAATGCTCCTGTGAAAGCAAATTGTATTGAACAATGCTCAAAGCGTCTGTGTGAAGCAACTTAAAACAATAACTATGACCTTGGACACACAGATAATCATTCACTTGGACTACAGAGTGATCATTTTGTCCAAGAAAAGAGAAAAATAGGTTGGAGCAACATTTTTTTTCCTAAAGAATTGGGATCAGTTAATCAATTTGCAGTAACTATCTGATTTATTTGTGCAATGACATGACTGACAATTTACAGCCTTTGCCAATAAATCTCAAACTCATGATTTGCTGCAGCTGTAAGTCCTTTGTTTTATAAAGATGACCTTTAATCTTTCTGATAATTGATTAATCAGTATATCATAAATAGAGTTGTGAGAGGTGAAGAAAGATTTGCTGAGTGATGACCAATCTTCTGTTTCTGAAGAGCTCTGCAGGGGTGTCCAGCACAACAGAGAGAAGTGAAAGTGGTGCTTGTTACAGCACCAAAAGAAGATAAAAACCAGTAGGACTACTTAATATTTGTCGATTCAAAAAAACCACGGTGAACAAAAATAATCCTCCAGACAGCCTGTTGCTTTGCAACATGTCCTAAAGGAGAGCAAGTGAGTGGGTATTTAACCCCTGGACAGAAGAGAGAATGTGATTGTGATTACAATGTCCCTCAGCCTTCCTCACTGTGGGATGGGGATTAGGTCCTTTAGCCCATTGGGTAAATACTATTTTCTGTTGTTCTACCTTACAATTAAAGGGATAGAGAGAGCACCAGAGCTTCTCTCTCTTGTATTTTTCTCTACTTCTGTTCCCTAGTCACACACTTATAAAGAGTGAATAGCAGGTAAGTCTTGACTATCCTCCTCCTGACTGCTCAGCTAATTCTGAAGATCTTTCCCCACACCCTGGAGGATGGGTTTTCATGAAATGGCTTTGGTTCATGTAATTGCTTGCCATCTTTCAAAAGGTTTTTTCCCCCTCCCTCCCTCCCTCACAACTCTCTATCAGTCTTGCACTTCTGCTGTTTTGCTTGAGCATGGTATGGCACTCAGATAAGCTCCTGCTAAACAGTAACAGCTCATAAAAAGAATAGAAGGAAGTACTTGGGAAACAAAGCTGAAATTTATTTTACACACTTAATGAAAACTTACCTGGTGATCAGGTGAGTGGCAGAGATGGTGCAAGCGAGGGTGGGGACAAGAGTTCTTTTTATGGAAGCGAACATTAAATTGTCTCAGTTATAAGCCCAAAATTATCCTCATAAAGCCCCTGAAATGATGGTACTGCTGTCTCTTCTCTGGGATATGCATTTACACTGCCTCCCTTGTGTCTGTGGTCACACAGCCAGCCAGCAGCATTGGCATACAGTTATGGGTGCTGGGGACCAGTCCTCATCCTAACATGGAGGAGAAAATGGGAAGGAGCCTAAGGCTCCTTAGAGGGGAGGGGCATGATATTTTTATGAGATTACTTACACCCGAGTGAAAGGTGCAACTGGTTTGTGCAACGTCTTTAGCCCTCTCTAAGGTATTTTTTTTTTCCCCAGAAGCTGGTTGCTCACTTCCAAACATCACAGAGTAGTTCATAAAACACTGCCAAAATGAAATAAAGATGTCTAGCACTCATTTTTTACTTGATTTGTATAGCTGTAGATGACTGCACCAGAAGTGATAAAGTGAGGAACCAGGACCATAGTATATTAAAAAGCCAGTCCTGAGTGATAGCTGAGGAAAGCCTGATGATAGCTGGGGAGATGGTCTTTGATGTTAGTCCAGGGCACTTTCCCCATTCCTGGATTGCGATCTCTTTATCTCGTTATATAAATGGCTGATTTGAAATAACTGTTCTGTAGGCACCATCTGCACATTGAAAGGCACCAGAAATAATGCCTTTTTTGCTCACTGTCCTGGAAAAAACTGTTATGTGCAGACTACATGTGAATTAAGGCCCTTTAAGAGCTTCAGGTTTAGTGCGCTTGTAAAGTACTACTGTAAATACTGTTTCTTTTATTTGTTTTTCATTATCAGAGTGATTTAATGTAAATTTGTTCCCATTCTTCTATCAATGCAACACTTCGTTCTTCCTATCCAGGCATTTGGTTGAAGAGATTCAAATTTATTTCCTTCATTTTCTGGGTGAAGGAACTATCAATGCAGTATATTCAGTCCCTGTGGAGAGAAACTAGCTAACCTTATTCTTGAATAAGACTCCTCTTTTGGTTACGCAGAGAGCCAATGTCTGGCAGAAGCTGAGCACTATGATGCCGTGAGTGCTTTCCAGCAGTAATACATATTTCTAGATTGAAAAAGCAACACAGCCAGAACCCTTTCCTCTCCTTGCCCACTCTTTTATAAGTAATAAAGATCTGTGCTGAAGCACTTTGAAAATAGTAAGATTTTTATTTTCATTTGAATAGACATGTGGCCCTACATGTCTCAACTGCTGCAGATCCTTTGCTTGCAGAATAGTTAAAGCATATGTTCTGGATGCATAGAATACTCGAACACTGTTATACCTGCATTATAAGTGCTACCTGTATCTTTTTGAGTTTCCTAGTCATTGTGTTTACCAAATGGGTCAAATGAAGTCATTAGGATTACTGGTGCAACTCCCATGGTCAGGCTGTGCAGCCTGGCAAGTCCTACCCCCTGGGAAAGAAGCACACACAGATTTGGTCTCGTTCAGCAACACAAGGGGTTTACAGCAATGCAAAGTGCCCGCTGGACATGAAATCAAGCTGCTGAACTGAGGAATTTGACAGTCAGATTAAGGGTGTGTGCCCTGAGGGACAGCAGGGCTCGGAGGGGCAAAAAGCCCAAACTGTGACTGGGCCTATGCTTTCTTCTCTCCCCAAAATCCCAGAAGGCCACTTAGACCCCTACAACACCAGCAGCAAGTCTCTGGTGTGTTAGATTGTTTTTCTTCCCATGCTTACAATATTTCTGCTACTCAAGCTTTCAAAAGGGACAGATTGATTTTGATGGCACAATCTACTCGGATTCTGTAGGTTTCCCTTACAGAGACTTATTCAGTAGCATTTCAGTCTCTGGTGAATGGCTTGCTGCAGCTTTATTCGTGCATGTCCTAGTGAGTAGTTCTATTTAGTGATTTGCTGGATGGGTTGCTTCTATTAGAGGCTAGATGAAGTGACAGTATCCTTTTCCTACTCATGATTTCCACAGGCATTTCAAAATCTGGTTATTCCACTAAAGTATACATTACCCAGGAGAACCATAAATACCTTCTAGCAGGGTTTTGGATTAAAAAGGAATGTAGAAGTCTAGTTCAGAGGTTAAAACTCATAGGAGGTTTGAATGTTACGATGGTAGTGATGATGTATTTATTTTTCAAAAGCCTACTCTACAATAGCAGTGTACCATTTTGTGATTTACATGTGATAGAAGACTGTATTTGTCTGGAGTTCGGTAGAGTGATCTGAGAAAACCTAAGTGTCAAGCTTTCAGTTGACAAAGTCAACATTTTAAATCCAGGAGCATAAGAAGGGCTGGCCTGAAAAGAATTGATTTTTTACAACTCCACCTCCTCTCCAGCAGAGCGTATGTTTCCACCATATAATTAATTCTCTTTTTCTCCTCATTTAGCCTGTATTTTTAGTGAAAAGAAATAATATTATTGTCAGTCCCATCAAACAGACACTGCCATAGGCTCAACAATGCAATGGAGCAAAGCATTAAGAGAAGATGGAATTGCTTTATTTTGAGGCTTGGGAGGAGGAGGGAAACATCAAGTCATGGTGATTTTCTAATACATGTATTAAGTTGGCTGGCAGTACATTTCAGCAGGGATGCCAAGCCAGCTAGAAGGCCTAGCCCATAACATCTAATCTTATGGAGCTGAACTCTATTATTTGCCATTAAAATTAGATGTTACTGAGCTGTAGCAGATGTCTTCAGCAGACACATTTGTATTATTGAAGAAGTTTAGGTAAATGGAAACTGAGCCCCAAATTTTATTTTGTAGATTATGGGACTGCTGTGCTTTGTGGTTGAAGCTGGCATTTTAAATATAAATTATAAAAGCTTTTAGAAACCACACTCCAATTGATGCCTCAGCAGTTCTGTTGGATCACAGTAAGAACAAGGGCTGCCATGAGAAGGGTTGTGATAACCTGCTACCCCCCTCACTGGTTCCTTTTGCACAATAACTGACACTAGTTAGTAGGTCCATGTTGTGCATCTCTGTGGAAGTATTTTAATTAACTACTTTGAAGAAGCAAGAAGGAGGGTAAGAAGAAAATCTTCCCAAAGACCTTTAATAAACACAAGCTGGAAAATGCATGATGGGGTATGAGAGATCTTTATGAATATGTACCAGCACAGGTGTCTGAATAAAACCAAGAGGGATTAAAGTGATCTCTGTTTTTATGGCAGTTAAACAAAAAAAGGTCGGCAACCATTAGCAAACTTGTTTCAATGAAGCCATTTAAGCTAAGATATTGCATTACTGTTAAACTGCCCTCTTTGACGTGGAAAGTCTAATATAAATCTGAATATATTAATATTCTACAGTATCTGAGTATGCTTCCATATGCCTCTAGCATTGGATTAGAGACCTTGACTTTAAGAGTTCAGTGATATTCTTTTCCCTATCTAACAATTCTATTCAAAGGCACTAGACAGTAAAATGAACTTAATCATTTCAATAATATTCTGCTCTCCCTGAAGGTACAATGGGAATAGAAGCTTAGATATATGGATCATGTTTGTTTTATGAACTTTTCAGGAAAGAATTTGCTGTTTCTTTCATTTTGCCTTAGGGTAAGTTATTGCAATGATGGTAGAGGTACCAGCATAATTAAAAAAAGAGGGGCTTTTCAGTGTTCTGTTTTCCAAGTGTGCTACGGTGTGATAGCAATGGTAGTGAAAACTCTGGACTTCCTGAGCCCTGAGTAGTATTATGAATATCTTTGAAAAACTTTTTCATTCTTTTAGAACTGTTTCTGTTACTTTCCTAACTGATTTTAAATTACAAAACAGGTTGTAAAATCTGCTGCTGTGTATGGCTCATAATTCTCTGATAGTATTTAAAAATAGTGTGAAATAATAAAGCTTCTATATAAGAGGAAAAAAATATCTTAGTTTTATTTCCAAAAGCCTGCTACCATGGAGGTTAGTGAAATAAGTTGGTGAGGTTATTTGTGAAGTAAATCAACATGAACAAGGTGGAGAATATTGCTCTAGGGAAGGATTTCTGTCTTTCCCTCTATAATATCCTGGTCCAATCAAGAATTCAGTCGCTGCATGTGAATCTCTTATGTTTCTCTGGCATGTGATTAAAATCATCCTTTTGCACCTTGACACAATTAATTGTTGTTTTTAATTGCCATGGTGGATAGAACAGAAAAATAATGTATTTTCCATCCTCAATTATCTTCACTAAGCAAGCACTTTATGTGCCATATCCTTATATGCCACTTCTGTGCTGCTTTAGAAAAACAGCATCTACTGTTTTTAAATGGAAAACCATTTCTGACTTGGAAGAGGTTGTAAAGGATGTGTTTGTCAGGGAACATATTTCAGCATGCTTAAAACGGATTTAGGAAACATTTATTTTCTGAGTAGTTTATGAGCAATGGCTTTGTAAATATGTATTAGATATCTGCCTTGTTTCTCTGTATCTTGTGCATTATACTATATACTCCTGCTACTGATGTTTTTTAAATAGACTCATCCCACAAATGCATGATCTGAAGAAAACGTGACCTGAAGGATGTATTCCCAAAAGCTTGTACGGTTTTCTCCCAGCTCTAATAGTTAGCCTCATAAAAGATTTTGTTTCTCCTTATGAAATGCTTCATTTATTAAAGACTGAAGTTTAATTTATGGTGGTATACTATTATTTTCTCCAATAGGAGGAAATAACTTTGTAAAACTTAGAAGTGTTTTATGGAGTACATGCATTTTGTGGCTGGTAGAAAAGAGGACAAGACAAACGCTTTGCCTTCATTAATTTTTGATACAAGCAGAGATAGACCTGTGTGTTTTGTTACCCCCTGCCCCCGCATCCTTCCTCCTTCTCATCCCAGAGGGGGAATAAAAAGCAGAATAGAAATGTGAAAGTGCCACCGAGCACTGGAGTAGAGCATCTGTGTGTCTGTAGAGCTGTATGGGGTTTGGGAAAGGGTGTGGGGGATGAAGCTGAAGAAGGTGCCGAAAGGAAGGAGCTTGTGGCTTTTTGGGCTGGGGGGCAGGACGCAGAAGGAGGTGGCATCGTTCAGTCCCATAAGAATGAAAGAGACAGCCAGCTCCTTTTGCTCCCCATCTGCCCCTAATCCCCTTCTAAAACAAGCCTTCACAGATTTTTCTGCTTGTCTCTGCCGTGAAGAAATGCATGCGGTGTTGGGCTACTTCATTGAATCTGGAGTTCCTGGAGGATGAGGGAGACTTAGGGTTTTGGTGAACCTGCCTTCCCCACAACCTGAGATGGGTGGAGGAAAACTAGACCCTGGATCATCCCTTGTCACCATGGTGTCATGTTCAGCTTGACTGAAAAGGCCACCAGCTTCTCCCTGGCCGCTGTTGTGCAGATGCTCTCTCAACAGGCTGGATGCTGAGATGCTCGTTTCCTCCTCAGATTAATTCAGGATCTGATCATGATCTGCTTTCACTGAATTTAGGTTAAAGCTTGCTTACCACATAAGCCCAGATTCGTTCAGTACTCTAAATTTACATTGTATTAATCGAAGAGGGAAAAAAATTGGTCATTAGTATAGATACTAGATATCTCTCTGCAGGAAAAAAAAAGGCATAGGACTATTATCATTGTACAGAAGATTTTCTTTGCAAATAATTAACCTAGTTCCTTAAGAATAATCGTAAATATTTTTTGTATTTTTAATTGCTTTAATGGCAATTTTAAAAAGAGTCATTTTAATTGTCAGGTTAATCATAAATGACTTAAAAACATTGACAGACAGGCACTGTATTCAGTGAAATATTTTAAACCTCCTGTTTTGATTAATCATTGAAAATTAAGTAAAGGCACTCCTTTTTGCCATCAACGGAAGTATGGTCTTTACATAAAATTATTTCTGCAGTCATCTAATTAGCAGTTCAACAGCGCACATATGCAAAGAAAGAGAGTTAAAGTTGAACACACAGCCCTAAATTTTGTCATTTTTCTGACTTTTCAGTGCTTCACAGTGCAACCTGAATGTTCCTCTTTTAAGGTAAGTTTTGTAGGGAATATGCTTAGATTTTCTGTTTCATGACCTAGTTCCTTTGTTCTGAAGCTTCAGTGCCGAGGTAAACTGTCAGAGCCCTGACAGCTGGCACCACAACAGAGATGCTGGCATTTTTGGAGCTTATCTTGTAGATTAACTCCTCAAAGACCTTGCACACTTGAATGGCAGACCCTTCCAGCTTCCACTTTATCACCGTCAACACTTTGCCTTTTGCTTTCTCCGAGCAGAAATTGCTCAGAATTCGTTTGTTCTCTGCTAGGGTTTTCAACATATAAAGATGGATTTCCATCCAGTTCTTCCTGGAGATGTGTCTGCCCTGGCTAGTGTGACACCCTGGCTAGGAACTGCAGCAGGGCAGTTGAAGATTTCAGTAACTCTGAAGCCACCCTGGGTAGGTTTAAACATGAATTGCTTTAAGACAATTCATGAATCGTTCCTGTAGGTCAGGGCTAAAATGAAGAAGCAAGATCTCAGCATTGCAGTGCTTGTATGTAATTGTGGCATGCATGCCACATCCTCCTCTCTCGTGTATTGGCATAGCCTGCTGAAGTCAAAAGATCTATGGCAATTCTCATCAGTTAAGCATCTACCCTATGGTGCAAAGTTGTCAGTAAAATGCTTTGTGCAGTATCAAATTAATGCCGGTAAGGGGAAGCTTACACTGTCTGCACACCACGCCAAGTATACAAGTCATATGGCATTGGCTCAAGTGCTGCTTTCTTTTCAGGAAGTCACAAAATGATAACAATTCTGCCTGCCTGCAAAGCTGTGCAGCTTAGGTGGGATTAAGTGTAAAATAAGGAAGATGGATAATGTACTCCTGAAAAAAATGAAGGATATGCATCTCAAGCTAGGTAAATGTTGGGTACCATCATAAATGCATATGTAAGTGTAACACCTTGGTTCTGATTTCTTTGTTTGAGCTCTGTAAGTGACCTTGTTATGGAACTAGTGAGATCACCCTTTAATCTTTCCTGCTTTTTAATTTTCACTTTGTCCACCAGCTTTTCTTTCACCCTTTAAACCCAGCTAATGCTCTAACCAGAAATGAATACATTACTCTGCTGAAATTTGAACAGAAGGCTAATTCCTAATCAAAATAGGCACTAATTTCTTTCAGCGCAAATTATCATCATTCATTGCAAATTTGCTCTCCTTGAGCTTTGCCAACATATTGTAGGAATTTCAGCACTTCGAGTCAGCTTTTTATATACACCAGATCAAATGATATATTATGGGCTTTTTGTTATATCTCCTGCATATTTTCATGAGGAAAAAAATAGCCTCAAGTACTTACCAGATAAATGCTGGTACTGTTCCTCTTATGAAGAAACATTTTAACTTTTGCTGGGTTTTGTACTGACTTAAAAAAATTGTTCCACAAAGAAAAGGAATTCACCTAAAAATGCAGAAGAGCTAAATAACATGCCACATTGTTTATCGCTTACTTGCTGAAACAGACCATCCATAGGGAATACAAAGCTATCAGGAAAAAGATACTGTTGAGGTACCAATGGAGATCTTTATTGCTATACCCAGTGGGTATTTTTTTACAAGCACTGCAAAGATGGCATTTGATATTATGAAAAAGATATACCTGTCAGTCATCCTGGGTAAAGGGCCTCCCAATTGGTGGGCTTATCTGTTTTTCATAGCTTTTGTGGTCTTCTAGGTGTCATCGTATGTATGTCTGTACATATACTATATCTTCAGACACCTCTTCCCCAAAAATTGTGTCTTACAGCCCCATCTGTTCAAAGTATGGATTTCATAGGTTTATAATCACTCAGATAGCTTTTCAAATTGCAAACATGGTTTAAAACATACACAAAAGCTAGAAACATTAAACACAGCAATTATATATTTTTTCAGTTTTGAAATGTATATACGTCTGGATACAATTGTTTTTTGTTATAATGGAGGTGTTGTGCATATCTATATGCAAACATGAAGCTGGAACATTTTGTTAATTATGATTTTTATTCTTTTGTTTAGTAGTTTCTACTGCGAGAAGATGGGAAGCTGTAGTCCAGTGTAGTGTTCTTGTGAAAAACTTTGATTATAATATAAATGAAATCACGGAAAATGTAAGAAAATGTGAAATATAATCACCTGCAGCCAAAGTGTCTGCTTCAAGTCAGTTAGCATTTGAGCTGTTTTAGTCTCATAGGATTTGCTTTTTAGGAGGAAGAAGCTGCAAAGAGGGGAACTTTACAAGCTAGGAATTAAAAACATCTTGTAGAGATATACCTGAAACTGAACTTCTGCCTTCATTCATTTGCAATATGTTGCAATAATAAAATATTTTCCGCTAAGACATTCATAAAATGCCTCTAATCTGTTTGTTATTCAGTCCTGGTTTCAGAAAGTTCTCTTCATGTCTGCACAAAGCATATCACACACACCCAGTTATCTGGAAATCTGGGAAATAATCTTGACTGTAAAAGGAGAGGCTAGTGGTATATTTCTTAAATCCAATGGAATCATGGATGCCAAATCACAAAACAGCAAGACTATATTCCACTTGACAATAAGATGATCTTAAATGCTATAATTAAAAACAAGAGTTACTTTCATTAAGTACTGAACCCCCATTGTGCCGATTATCCTTGTAATGTTTTGCATAATGCTCATGAATCTATAATGCCTAAAGATACAAAATGAAGCACGCTATAAAGACAAAAGACGTATTTTCTGTAACAGTAATTGATGAATAGTAATATGAGCACATAAATCTATACCACATAAAATGATTGTGTTTTTTTAGTGATACCTATGATTGAGTGTCTGAAAAACAAAAATTATTATTACTCTTATTTTTTTAAATATTAATTTGTGGTCGCAACCAACCGAGTGGGAGCCATAATTATAAGCTGAAACTCCATAGTGCCAAGTGCTACACAAACAGAACAAAGTACAATCCCCATTTTCAAAGGCACCAAAATCTGAGAAAATTTTAATTGTCACAAAGACAGTAAGGGACAAAAACATCTCAGCCCTTAAAAAGTGAATTAAGTTTTGTTTTGTTTTGTTCTTTGTTTCCCATCCAGGTTCAGTAATGAATATTGCATGCAAATACTTGTATAAGCATATGATCGACTATGATCACTAGTGCAAATGTATAATCAGCTGTCAAGTCTAACACTGTTTCCTAGAGCCATGCATTGAGAGAAGGACGTAGCATCAACATACTACACTTCTTTGGTGTGGGAATCCCTGCCAGTGGAGGGTTGCAGCACTGACCTGCTCTCTGGAATCGTCTGTCTATCTCCATGGATTGCAGGAGGAACACAGACAGTTACTGCCTAACTTGGACACCTGCTGTGAGTGTGTAAACTTTGGTGGGGTGAAACCAGGTTGTGGTTCACAGCCACTTGCTGTGGGAAGTGCTGTTTTCCTGATTGCTAAGGGTTTATAGGAGTCTGTAGTTGTTCAGGCTGTGCACTGCAGTGGTCTCTTGCTATTTTTTCTGAACCACTAGAACCACCTCGTGCCAGATGATGTGCAAGGACAGAGTAAAAATGTTGTCTTTCCCATAGACCAAGTGATAACTTGACATTAATTCACAGATGGGAGTGTACAAGAAAATCTCACTGATGACCTGAAATAGCAGCAGCTGAGCTACAGCCAAGCTGTTCATTGGCATGTAACTGCCATACAACTGCATGTTTTCAGAAGGCATCTAAAAAACTGTGAGATGGCTTTGTGGCAAAGCTCCATGTGGTGAAAAGTACAAAAGTGTCTGGTGAGCCAAAAGCTACTGTCGTAATCTGTCTGGAAACAAGAGATAGATTTTCAATACTGGTCAATAAATGCTAAAGATAAGGTAGGAATCAACTAGGAAGGGAGAAAAAAAGAAGTGTTTGAATCAGTATAGGCAAGTCAGTGGTGCAATGGATAGGCATGGCTACTAGCTTTCCAGATAACTGATAGAAAACTCTTAGCTACCTACCAGAAGTGAAAATCTATTATCTGTTGAGAATAGAAACTTTTCACAAAGCAAATTTCCCATGCTACAGCCACAGAGAAATTTTGTATTAAGGAGAAAACAAGGATCTATGATTTTTTTTTTCCATTATGGTAACACATTTTTTGTTTTTATGGCTTGATTTATTTTAAATCATGGGTTTTTTTTTGCATCATTGGGTGAGAGATTACAGCATCATTTTAAAATCTGAATTAAAGTTTATTAAAAATAAATGACTAATATATATGCTGTAGCCACACATCCAGCAGATCAGGATAAATTTTCCTCTTTATTGAGGAACCCCTTAATTCATGATCTCATCATAAGTTTTTGATCCCTGCTTCCTGCTAGATGAAAGAATATGGGCAAGCATATGGATATGAGCCCAGGACACAATGCATACAGCTGGTCCCTGGCTGATGGGAAAAATCTGTCTGGATTATTAGTGGTTTGACTAAGAGAAGCCTTTGGATGCCAAGTGAATTTACAGTGTGTTGAAGCTGCTTGTTTTGTGCTGTCAGCAATGTTTGTGCCAGTAAGTCCCAACACGGGAATGTCACCTACAATTTCTCTGCTTACCTTTGAGCTTGTGCCAGCTCAGACGGTATAAGAGATTTGAAGTGTTTGCAATGAATGTTTAGGAAGATAGCAGCAGGTGAAGAATCTTTAGAAAACAACATTTTCACCAGTATAACAATGCTTAAAGGACCATAAAGACTGGCTCATTCAGCTCCTTATGATTTATCTTTTCACAGCCCCAAATAGCTAAGAGAGAAAGGTAGCAATAGGTAGAACTTGTTCAGGAAATGAGAAAGCAGAGAAGAGGGTCTTACATGAGGATACAAGAGGAACTGAAATTGAGCAGAAATAATACCGAGGTCATAAAGATATGGGAGATGTGGCAAGATAGAGGCAGTCCCTGTAACAGGTGCTGTGGTAGCACTTAGTGCTGGCACCCAGAGAGCTGCAGATCCTGCTCCTGTGGCAAGTTGGGGCATGGCCTGAGGCCCTGGGGCTTCCACGGAGGAGGAGAGAGGACACTGTGAGTAAGGCTGCCAAGACCTTGTGGGCTCTTGCGTCAGATAAGACAAGCTCCTTTCCCCTGGCTCAGCCCCCAGTTTCTGCTGCTCATAAACCAGTGGCCAGCTTGCACTGCAGTAGCTTGCAGGAGCAATCTTCCCACCCTCCCTGCCATTGCCTTACACACACCAGCCATTTCTTATCTTTAGCAGTGTGCTTTTTGGGGTTAATTTGCACTGCCTAAGTCAAGAATCCTGTGTTCTTTTTCACTGTAATCAAACTGAGTCCGAATACAGAAGGTGCCAACAACCTATCAGTTTCCACTGGGGATGGTGAAAGTCAAGTGTACTCATCACCTCCAAGGCTGCTTAATACACTTCATTCCCTGAATATCTTTTCATTCAGATTCAGCCCTCATGAGTCAAATGGCTGCATTTCATTTTTATTCCTGATTAATATTATATTTCAAAATGAAATACAAATTTCTCCAGAAACACTGAATTTTGAGATCATAAAATCATTTCATTCTAGAATTAAGATTGTTATGTTGACTTATTCAGATGTGTTGCACAGATTTCCAGCCTAAATTAGCTTAAGTAACGGAATCCACTCAAAACTTTATGAAATGGTTATAGGGGTCTTTCTCTTTAAAATGACTGATAAAAAAAAAAATCAGATAGAAATAACATTTTCCACTCATCCATTCCCTCAGCTTTGTTTGCTTTTTTTCCTAGACAGCGTCAGCAATGTTAACCCATAGTTATCAGTGTCTCCAGTGCTTACTTTCATTCCAACTAAAAGAAGATAATTAATAATTTACATGAAATAGCATATGGGTTGATACATAGTCTGACACAGGCTGCAGTCTGTATACACAGCTACACGAACAGAACTGTTCGTATGTATCTTTGTGCGTGCGTGGAAAAGTCCATAAATACTGATGTGTACATCATGTACAGAACATTTTGCATATGTGTGTGTTTACACAAATGCCTGTGTGTTTTTTTTTTTCATTGTGATATGATGCTAATAGTTTTAGGCTAGCAGAGCAGCAGCTTCCTAGTACCAGAATGTCATACTGCACTGTGTTGGATTATCTATGCTGCAAGTACACAAAAGCACTGTTGCAGCATACCAAAATGTTTTTAACAGGGAACCTCATTTTACTTCTCTGAGTATCTAAATAAATTATGAAAGACATAAAATACCATTCACAGAGTACATAAGAGAAGTGCCTATGGAGCATGGCAGAGCTCAAGAAAGTGTTGATGTTTTTAGTACTGTCATCCATCACCATAATGAGTGCCAAAACGCCTTTGAAAATTAGCTGTCTGTGATTAGGCAGGTTTCAGAGTGCAGGTTGTTTCTGTATCTGATTCTGAAATATATTAATATAAATGTTATGCTAATTTGTCTACTTTTGACCTAGAGCTTATCTCCAAGATTCAAGAGGATATTGCCTCATTAACTAACCTACTTATGAAGTGAAACTACCTTCACCTTCTCACTTCATTAGATGGAATTGTTACTTTTCTTCCTTTGGAAAAGAGTGAATAAACAAGAGTCCTTCAAGATATGTTGCTTATTTCAACCTCAAGTACAGTTGTCTTGTGCATACATAACAGAGTTATAAAAATTAGCATTCAGCTCTAATTCTCTTCTGTCTAACTGATAGTGTTTTGATGAGTTTTGGAGATTCTGTTCTGTCTGGAAATTTTAGTGATGAAGTAAGGCAGACAGAAAACACCTTGATTTTTGTAAGTGTTGTCGACCTTGCAGGAGGGAGAAGCACAAAAGGTTTATTGTGCTTTGTGTTCCTATCACAAAAAGATTATGCATAAGGAAAGAGAAAAACACAGACACCTTTTTAATATCCCAGACTGACCCGATATTCTTATCATTATATTTCTGTAGGACAAAATCATCTCTCTCAGTGTATAATAACTCACATCTATTTTTAATGCTATAATTTTGATTTCTGCATTTGCCTGACATTTTTGTCAAGGTATTACACCAGCAGATGAAGTTCTATGTGAACCAGACATTAAAATTATTGCCTATAATTTTGCATGCAGAAATGCACATACAGCTCAGATACGAGCCACACTCTACTGCAATCAATGGGAAACTTTAGCCGGCTTGTATTAAAGCCCTGTCCTCCCTTTCCTCAGTTTGGGGCATATTTACAGGAGGGGGTTGACAAGTGGAATTTGTACCCATACTCAGAACTAATTCGCCTAAAATTTGGATGTGTTGAATCCAGTGATTCTGGTTTGTATGTTTCCATTTTAGATTAAAAACATAAAATAAATACTACAGGAATATAAATGTTTTTATGAATCCTCATTGTCTCTTTTTAACTCTTCTCTGAGTCTTACATTTGCATGCAATTTTAATTTTTAAAAAATCACATGAAAGGCTCTTTTAGTGCTCTGCCACTACCATTAAAAAGAAGGTATGCAAGTGACCTCTCTAAAAGACTTTTTTACATTTTTGCTCCCATTACAGGCCTAATAAAGTGTTATGCAGCTAAACCAGATCAAACCTCTGTCTTGCTCAAGGCTATCCTCGCTAGCATGGGGAATGCACCCTAATTTTGATTTACTTCCAGCAGCAGCCAAAGAAATTAAGGGGCTGGTATTTAAATTGTCTCTTCTACTTTTCTGTAAGGGTAGACCTGGTCCCTAAACTCTAGAATGATTGCTTATATCACTTGGCTTAGCCCAGTGAATAGCTTAAAGGAGATTAAAATGATTCCTTCTGCCTCACTGAGATATACTGCTCGGCTGAAATATGGTTTTGCCCTCCTCAGTTGATCTGTAATATGGAGGCTAATAGCCCTTATAACTGTTATCCTACCTGATATAACCGCAAAGGCTGTGCTTCTTCATGTTTCAAATGGTTTGGTGAACCTTTTTTTTTTTTTTTTTTTTTTTTTTTTTTTTTTTTTTTNTTTAGTCTGGGTAAAACACCTTAATATAATCTTTGGAAGGTCATTTCTCATCTGCCCCCTCTAGCCCCTGCAAACATGGCTTTACTTTTTTTTTGCAGCAGCAGCAGTGTGGCTACCACAGGTGATTTGCGTAGAAACGTCTCGAGGACTTCTGTGCCTGCCTTTGGCTGGGGGATGCTCTCCAGTTCCAGAAATGTCCTGCCTTCACCCAAGGAGAGGTAGCATGGTCCTGCTGGCCAGCTCATGCCTCTGTGGGAAAATAGAAGGAAAGGTTCAGGATAGAACCTCTGTGGGAGAGTTTAAAGGCATTTGGATGAGGTCCTTCTATTCGTTTGAAGCAGTGGATCAAACGCTTGCCTTTTCCAACTCTTTAGTTCTCAAACACCATCTTTACTGGGGGAGGGAAGGCAATACGTTGAGCCGAGGAGACTTTGTCTGGATCAGAAATGTGTCTCATCCCCAACAGTAACCCAAATTTCCAGTCAGGACTTTAAAGACAGTATATTGTCCCCACACGACTCATGAATAATTCAGTCACTGGGAGAGCTGTGTAGGTGTACTGAGGGCAAATGCATTGCCATGCTTTACCCTGAGGATGCATGTAGCCCTGTGTTACGCTGCTTCATGGAAAGACTAATATTTTCTAATTCTGTAAAACTTGCCCTTCATTCAATTAAGGGGTCTTGGTAGCATAGCAAAGTAAATGGTTGAAGGTCATTTTGTGAATGATAAATATCATGCTGTATAGATAGCAACAGAACCCACTGATGGAACTGGAGCAGTGCTTATCTATGTACACTACAATATTGTTGTTTATATTTGGGATAGAAGCTAAATTATTTGTATATCCTCTTGGCTATCTTTGCCTTCATATGCTCGCATATTTTTCATGGCTTTTATGGCACTGAACAACAATGCTAAGAGATAAGAAAATCCAAATCTTGTTTAGGCCACTGGAGAGAGAGAGTATTTGTGTACTTTTTTGTTATTGTTACTCTGTGTTCAGATAATGTAAAGCAGAAATGTAAATACTTGCACAAATTAATCATTTCTTAAAAAACAAACAAAAAACACCCCCAAAACAAAGACACACGGTAAGAGGCAATATAAAAACCAAGGCTCAGTCCTGGCTTGGCAGCAGTCAGTTAGTGTTTCAGTCTCAGATATTATGGTGAAACCTGCCAGTGAAGCCAGGGGTAATATTTGCTAAGAAGTCAGTCAGATGTCAGCTTCAGCTTCTTAAAATTGCTATGTATACTGCTAGGAAAGATGGCACAAATCCGATTCTTTCTTTCATTATTTACAGTTCACAAAAATGTGTACTATTTTTATGATCTGCCTACTGTATAATATTTGTGTTGCTGAATGCTGAAATCCAAACTTTGGAACTATAAAACAATTAATCAGACATGATTTTCAGGAAGTGTGTGTGGGGAGGAGCTGGTGACTGATGGAGGAAGTCACTAGCGTTTCTCTTAGCAAAGTAACAATGCCTGGTACTTGTTATCTTTTTATTTCTTCTTGGTGCTTTGCAATATGTTCTAAGGAGCAGCCGTTATTTACTATAGAAACTTAAATGTCTTTACTGACAAATAGCAGGAGACAGACCCTCAGGAAGAGTCGCTTCATTAGCATGCAGCTTATACTATTTTTCAAGAATATGTTTGATTCTTTGCACTTTTTTTGGGACACTTAAATGTTGATAGTAAATGACAGTGGGAATAAGTGCAGCTGGCAGGATAAAACCGATGGTTTAAAAAGCCTCAATCTGTTTTCTTGAGCTGTTTTAACTGTGTATGATACGGGCTTAAAAGCTATACATTTGAAAGATGGATGTATTATTTATAGTAGTGTTTTTTTATATTTTCTTTTACCAAGAAATGGCAGAGAACTTAAATTTTATCACTGTTTATACGCAATGGATCCCAAAGTCCTCTTCCAAAGAACTGATACTGGGGGAGGATGGAAGCTGCGGTGGTATCTTGCATCATTTTAAAATTTTGTTCAGACTTCAGGGGCCAGATGTCCGAGGGGGCAGGAGGATGGGAAGAGTAGCTGGAGGGGTTTTGCTCCGCTGTGTGGGTGGTTATAGCCCCTGGGCTCAGCGAGGAGCAGGAATTGCTTCCATGTTTTTCTCCGGGGTCGGTTGTACCCAGAGGTACAAGGGGTGCCTCAGTGACACCTCAGCTTTCCTCAGGCAGAATTCATCCATGAGCTCCCTCAGGAGCTGAAGAGGTTATAGGAGAGGGGTGAGGTTATAAGAGAGGGGTGAGGCCTTAGCTAACTCTGCATTAATGCATCAAAAGCATCTCTTTTTATTTATTTATATTTTTTTGACTGGCCTTGTATCATTCGTGGCACCTCATCCCCCTTTTTCCTATCACGGAGAACTGAGGAAGAAGAGTAATTGACTACTATGGCCCCTGCTAATTACTAGCTGCACAAAACCACGCTGAAGAGGAACAGAATCTATTTCACACTAGGAGCTAATTACCATTAAAACCCATTAATGGGATTTGTGGGCTACCACCATATGAGCAGCTGCTTCGTATATCTTCCAGACCAGTCCCCCTCCCTCTGACAGCCAGGTAAAAGGAAAGCCCTTCTTCCCAGCTCTTCCGGTGGACCTGCATTAAATGAGAGAAGAAGAAATCACCCCAGTGCATGCAAACCCTTTCTCTCCTTATTAGTTCACAATCTAGTTTTTGTCTTTTTGGGGGCTGCCTGGTGTCCCCACACTCTTCCTTTTTGTTTCTTCCAAACTGCTTTCCCTCTTTTCCTCAACCGTCGAGGCAGTCATTTTATTACAACTTTCTGAACCTGGAAATCCGCTAAATGCATTACAATAATAGGCATTTATGTCAACATAGACAACTAATCCCCGAATTAATATATGACATAAGTAATGCAAAAAGATCAAATGGGGGCAAAATTGATGTTGTTTTGGAAAACTGTTGCATATTTGTTCCTGAAAGAAGTATAAGAGAGGTGATCTGTGCCTTTCTAGACACAGGAACACAGGTTTCTAGAACATACCAGAAAAGAAAAAAAAAAAGGCATACTAATACTTTGTCCTGTGCCTTAGATTCAAAAGACCATCATAAAACAGGAAAATACAAGATCACTAATTAAAAACCAAATTTTATCAGTACTAAAAAAACCCTAAAAGAGTAATTAAGAGAATCTGTGATGAAGCTGAATATTTCAGTGAAAATTATGCTACAGTGGTATTAAGGAAAATGAATATTTGCTGTTAAGTTTTTCTATTTTCTGAACATCTTGAGCAAATAGCAGTGAGGTCAATTTGTGCATACTTACAATGACCATCTCTTCATACTGGGCTACACTGGAGTAGCAGCTTATGAAAACTGGGATTCTTGTATTATTTTGTAATTAATTATCTTAAGCTTAGTAGTAAATGCTGAGTGCTAGAAGAAATAAGTGAAAACCATATCATGCAGATTCTTGGAAAATGCCTAGTGATGAGACTGGTTTAGTTTTGTACAAAATAAGGACAACGTATGTTTGCTTGCAGCAGTACATCTAACCTTCTCAAAGACATGATTTTCAGGGTAAACCCTCTGTGAATTAAACAATATTCCTATTTTTATTATGAAAGGATACAAAATATGGTATACAACTTCAATTGCGTATGATAGGAAATTAATTTACATTATAAGGACAGGAAAACATCATAAACACTTTTCTCTTGGTACTGGGAGGATGAGAGTCTAAAAGGTAGGTTCTATTTCCTTCTTACATAGGCTGTAGGTCATGAGATGAAATATTATTACGTAGAGAGTTGACAGCAAGAAAGGTCTAACACACTGCTCTTGACAGTTAATGAAAGACTGGCCACTGGGCTTTGGTTTAGATGTGAAATCTGAGAGAAATATGCCGTTATCATTGATACTGAAGCTAGTGATTCTGAAAAGCAAGTAGCTTGCTATTTTGGCGTTATAGTTTAAGAGTCTAGTAAACTGTATAATAAGTCCTGCATATACACGTGCAGTCAAAATACCTAAGGCTGCTTCACATGCTTCACATTTATGATATTAAAATCTGAACTATTTCCTTGATTGTCCTCGTTTATCTCCTTTTTTTTTGTTTTTGTTTTTCTTAATCCTGGGAGAAGTCAAAGTGTCATGAAGGCATGTCAGCCCAAGTATAGGTTTCTGGTTACAAAGGTGGGAATGGTTAGAGTCAAAGTTATTTCACTGATATTTTATCAATGTAATAAATCACCTTTGGGACATAGTCATAGTTATTGTTACAGTAACAGTAAGATGTATCAACTATATTAATATAAATAGCTTAAGGTGTGCTCACAGTTATTGATGTAATGTCAGTATAACATAAATATAATAAGAGTGATTATGTCTTAATTTTGAGCTGGCCAGAGAACAGTGATTCTGTTTTATGGCGCTTTCCTGAACTTTTAATATTTTTATCATTTTGTATGGAATTGAATATTTATTTAAAACTAGAATCATGATGATATTTAACACTATTTTGTATGAAAAAATAGGTTTCTCAATTTTGAATGATGTTTTTCTTGCATGGTTTGTCCACATCCATTTGAATGGACTTGCCCCTTCCTCAATAAAGACAGAAAATTCATGACTTGAAACAATGTTTCCTCAGAACAGGAAAAAAATATTTTTTTTGAAAAAACATTAAATAACTGTGATTGCTGTGAAATCAGTGTTTTCCCTGTGTATCTGAGGGTTACATAATGATAAAGTACATTCTTCTACTTCCTGTTCAGCTTTAATTCAGACTAGTAGTTAGTTGCCCACAACTGACACAACTGACGTTTTAAATGTTGAGATTCTTACAAAACAGGTTAGATGACAGCATTTTGCTTGACTGTGCAAGCCAAACTGGTAATGTAAATGTGTTTATTTAGGTTTTATCATCCTCTACTGTTACTTATTTGTGATGTTCCATTTGCTAATAATGTATTTATTTACAGCAAGGTTTTCAGTTCATCTTTAACTTACTAATGAGTTTTGAGGTTTTTTTGGTACGTGGATAGTTAATCCAGATGTTTTATGGTAACAACTGGAACACTGGAGTGTCTATGTAGCTTAGAGACGGTCTCCAGACATTTCACTTCTTTCTCATACATTTAACTGTAAAAAAATCTTTGGGGCAGACATGAGAATATTGTCAACTACAACTACTTTGAGAGTACACAAAAACACAATAATAAGCCTAATGATGAATATTAAGTGATTCTCAAGGATTGGCACCATGCCTCATCAACACATCTGTGAAGACCAGATTTCTTAATATTGAGAGAAAATATTCTATTTATAGAGTATACAGATCTCAGGTCTTCTTAAAGCAAATCTTGCCAGTTTGACATGAATTAACACAAATGAGTAGATAGTATAGGAAATACAGAACTGTTAGGCTTCTGGGGGTAGATAAATTACATCTTAGATGCTCATGGGGAATGGCATTGATACAGTTACTGAAATCAGTGTAAATGAGAGAAGGCCCTTCTTGTATAGGGCCTTCTCTCATAACAGAAGCTTTTTTTTCCCCCTTAGGGTAAAAATTCCACATTTTCGTGTTTTGACTGAAAGGAATTCTGAGCCTTTTCCACATTCTGATTCATCAGTAAAATTGAGATGACTTTACTACCTCAACGTCGTGTCTTTTCAAAATGGAAATCCATAGTTACTTAAATCCTAGTTTAAATTGAATTCACTCATGATGATTCACTCCATTCAAGGTTATTTTCTGCAATCAGCTCTTCTTTATTGCTATTGCTGCTTACCAAAACCTCCTCTAAAAATAGCATAAAATCATGTCTTGCTGACTCAGTAGGTATTTGGTGAATAAATCTATTTATTATCATATCCTGAAGTAGCTTCACTTTATGATTGTACTTCACACTAATTATTCTGTCTATATCTGGTACCCTATTCTTTTTGCTTTCACATTTTAGTTTCTAGGGCATACCCTTTGATATTGGTGTTATATCTAGGTTTGTTAGAATTTGAGTTCACATTTTTATTGAAAATTGACTCAAAATTGATGTTTCATTGCTGATGCTTATTGTTGATTATAATTTCTGGGCAGTTTAAGCAATGCTGAAGACTCAGGACCTTCTCTCCAGGATTGTACAGTCATTGCTGGTGGGCAGTTCAAGCCTCTCCTTACCTGGGGCTGCCTTTTTTCCTGATAATTTTATCCTTCTATTTAATTTCAGAGGCCGAATTGCCTACAAATTATAACCAAGAGATAGGTATCCTAAAGGCTCAGAGGCAGAGCAGCACATCAAAAAACCAGTGTTGACTGACCTTTACCAACTAAAACTAGATCCTACAAAGTGTGGTTACAGTTCTATTCCTCTGATATATGCTCTTTCATCCTGTACCAGTATTGCATTTTGTAGTTTGGACACCTTGCATTAGTTCAGCTCAAATAGCTCAGACGTTTCTCATTGTCCATGTCAATTTACATCTTCCAGCTCTTTGATACTCTTTAATTCATTGCCAAATGCTCTTAATTTTTGTTTGTTTATGTATTAAAGCTAGGATGGAGATTGGCCTGAGTCTTTTGTAACCTTCTTCTGCTACTTCTTTGTTTCTTTTTGTCATTTAAACCTCACTAAACACTGGTTCCTCGGAGCATTTATTTCTGATTTGTTACTTGGCATTTGTGGAAAGACATATTTGTTGACATTTCAGATGGAGACCTGGACCCTCAGGACATGCATTTTTTAATGAGCAGCCTATACGTATATACTGTAAGTTTATTCTAAAAATAAATCACTTGAATGCATTTAGAAGTCAATCTTTTTCTGAGGGTTTTTTTTTCCTCTAGGTGCCTTCCTTTTTCTTCAGTCAGAATAACTTCACAATCACTGTTACTCAGAGTGTCTGTTGTTAAATCATTGCATTTTCTTCCTAAAAAAATGGGGCTAGAGCTGGGTACAGTGAAGGATGGTGTTTGGAATTAAGAACATTACTATAAAGATTTTTCAAATTACCATACTCTAATATGCCAGTTCGCTACGTATTCTTTTTATTTTCCTTTTCTTTTCTTGCTTTCTGTATTTACATGTAACACCCACCTCAACAGCGATGCTGAAGGTTGCTATTAGTTGGTTCATGCTGGCATATTCGGCTGTGCCTGGAACAAGCAGGACTAAATTCTCCATGAATTCCTTGCCTCTTTGCTATTCCTCTGGCGAAGAAGCGAAACTATGAAAGATATAACTGATTCTCAGTTTTTGAGGCTGTTTGGAAATTATATGGCACAAAGTATTTTTGCCAATAGTCTCAAATACTGAAAAGAAAGGATCACCTTAAGCAGCACACATTTCTTTTTTTAAAAAAAAAGTGTATTTAGAATTCTCTTTATTTGACTGCTGCATACTGAGCTCTTCTCTATAAACGTGAATGCTACAAAGACATACTAAAACAAGATTAATGTAAATTCAAGACATTCATCGACATATATTTTACTATGGCCTAAGTTAAGATTTCTGAGTAATCACTGTGTTCAGTCTTGGAGATAATATTGTAAATTTGAGAAAAAGATATTTCTCCAAAGAAAAGGAAAAGCAAACGAAAACATTGTAGAGAACGTGCGGAGCATAAGTAGTAGTGTATTGGAAAAGCAGCAGTTCCTGAGAGAACAGAGTCCACATGATTCTGTTTTCTGATTTTTACCTCTTTCATTAGGTTGGACAGCCTTCTAGACCGAGCTTTGTTGGAGCAGCAGTAGCCCAAAGCAGTTCATTCAAGAGAGACATCATGCAATCTGGAAGATCTAAAGAGAAAAATGACTGAGGAATTTAAATCACAAAGGATTGTTGGTAGTTTGTAGCTGAACTTGTTCAAAGTAATGTAGTCAGATGCGATATGTGAGCAGTGTGTCCAGACAGAACATTCAAACAACAAGGCCAAATATTTACTTTGTGCTTTGTGTTAAGGATAAATGAGTTCTCTGCTGTCAGCGTGTCTTGTGTTGTTGTGAAATCAAATCAGTGCCCAGTATTCCCAACATGCCTAAATACCACAGAATTTTCAAACACACACACTTTATTCTTATTTTTCTTTTCTGTTTTTATTTATTAGTTTATTAATCTGGGACAGGAGATAATGTAGAACAGAAATAAGCCAACGTTGTTGTACAAAGTTCCCAAATATTCTAAAGCAAAAGAGATTTATATCTGCGTATAACCATTTGTATCTTCCTATTAAGTGTAAAATCTGCCTACCTATTCACACAGCCACACATGAACACATTTAAAGCACTGTGAATTCACTATATAGTCACTTATACGAGTACACAATACCTATAGATCATTAATATCAATTCTTACATAAATTATTGATATGAATACTTACACACACGTATATAAATCTGTAATCGATGTGTTCCATTTTTATGTGCAATAATCCATAATACTGTTATCTAGTGTTCTAAGGCTAATTTTGAAGAGTCCTCTGGTATTGCAGCACTGCATTACCACCAAACCCACACAAATAAGGAACAGTAAAATTATAGAAAGGTAATGGGAAGTACAGCCTGATAAAAATGTCATTCAACCATAAATAGACCTTTGTCCTGGAGCTCCTTGTCCAATGTTTTGCATTTGCATATATTTTTACTATAGTAGATAGGACTCATGTGACTTCATTCTACAATATTCCTATTTCCATAAATATGAATTCATCAAAAAAATGTATTGAATTTATTGAAGTAAAATTATAGTTTATTCCTTAAGTACATCAGTAATAATTACTCCCAGGTCAATGAATAAACTTAGTCAAAAAAAAAATCAGAAAGATAAAAAGAATATAACTGTTAACTATGCAATATATCTGAATATTGAATAATATTAAGGAAGTTTCAGTTATAAAACCTGATAATAAATCTCAAGAACATCATCCTAGTAGTCTCAGAGCAGGTCCTTTGACAGGTACCCAGCTTTACTGTAGTTTTCCATTTTAAGATATGATACTGTGCTTTTAAGCATGGCGAAGTAGACCCATCATCTTGCATTTGCTAACATAGATGGAAATAAATAAACCTATAGCTATCAGTTGATTTTCAGAATCATTATAGGAGAAGCCTCTTGGCTTCCTTCACATTAAATCCTGTAGTTTCTTTCCAAAATGTCTTTGTGAAATTATTTATTTTGATAAAGACTGTCATGTCAGCTCAACTAAATTATTAGACACCAGAAAAAAAACACAATGAAATTGTGAATGTCCACCTGAAGAAAAAAATCTCAGTAGAATGGAGAAATTCAGAAACAAAATTTTAAGACATAGGAAGCTGAACTTCTTGAGTTTCCCTGCTCACAAAACTACTTATTTTTCTATTTGCAGACTTAAAGATGTATGACTGTACTGTCAGGAAAATACAGAGGAGACATAATGAATCATGAATTGTGCTGTCTGATTTGCTCAAGTATTTGAGCTCTTTGGTGCTTCCAAACAACCAAAGACCCAAAACCAAAACATTTATTCTCTTATTCTTTTGTTTTTTGACTTAGCAAAGAAAATTTGACTTCACTTCCAGTTGCACTGAACAAAACAGTATAAGGGACAATGCATCTTTCTGCTTTAAAATGTCAAAATACACTTATGAAATAAGATTTGTTTACAGTACTAATCTAAACACATTAATATTTCAGATCATGTGTTCCTAGGTATAGAACTGTGTCTTCTATATCCTTATTTAAGCAAGATTGTTTTGGTTCAATTTCTTGAAACGTAACTGACTTCTTCATACTTGACACTTCACAGACTATATTTGACTGCTTCATAAGTCACTGTTGGTCCATGGACCTTAGGAAGATAAACAGCAGTTGAGATCACACAGGAGAGTTTTGTGTAATGGTGGTTGACAATAAATAGAAGTCAGAAAACAAAGGCAGAATCCTGTTAATAACAGTATATTTTAACATGTCTGCATCTCCTTTGCTGTGATACTGATATATAGAAAGCCTCTGTAAGTTTCATTCAATGATATTTCCTCAATGTGTTTACCCCATTTGTGGTTCAGAGACTACCAAACCAAGAGATGCTTTTTTCTATATTTAATAGCCCTTAGTACATACTGCTTCTTTTCATTTGTTCAGTTGTCCCCTGAATTCAAGTAAGCTTTAGGCACCTGCAGCATCTTAGAACGAGATGTCCCAAAACTTGATTGCACTTTGTATGAACAACCTTCTCCTTCTCATTGTTTTGAACCTGCCACCTGCTAAGTTCGTCTGATGTCCCCCAGCTCTTTTACTAGAACGTAACTGTTTTTAATCCAATATATGGAGCCACTGTGATAATGCTCTTACTTGTTCCTACTAACTTTTCTGAGAAAATTTCCTTCTATTTTGTAACAATGCTGCAGTTCAGCTGGTGCTCCTAATAGCACAGCTGGTAATGAAGACATGCTCATGCATTGTATTTTTTCTCTCTCTCAACCTTCACATAATTCAGCGCTGCTCTGAGCAAGTCATATGATACAAAGAAATGAATGAGCTTCTAAACTGTTTTGTTTCTATATTTTGAACAGCTCACTCTTCTATGTTGAGGTCAACTAGTATGCTATTGTGCACTTATATAAACACATATATGCCTATACCTATATGTCTGTAGGGAAGCGGTTTACAGTAGGCTTAATATGCTGTGGCTACATTAGCTTTTTTGGTTTGAAGCAGCAATACATTTTTGAAGAACATACCGATTGTCTCCACTTACTGCATGTTGGTTCAGTTTGCAGAAAGATATCCTAGGCCATTTTATGAGTGTTTGTTTGAGATAATTGGTAATTATATCATTCTAAGCAGTATCCATTTTTTCACTGTTCATTTGTAGTGATAATGTATTCTTGTACACTGTCTCATATATCTAGTGTCGGTTACAGTAAGCTTGTGGTTAGACTTTTCCATTGTTTTATTTCAAATATTATTTCTCTCAGATAGAGAAGCTTTTAAATTTACTGTTAAGATGAATAATAAGTACATGTGTGGAAAATGATTTTTTAAAAAAGTTGACTACAGAAAGCTGAATTAAGGCAGTATAGGGTCACGAGTGAAAAAAATCCAACCAGATCTAACTGGAATACAATAAAGTCTCATAGAGAAAGATGATACACCTTTTATTGTATTTGTTAATTCCTTTTATATATCTTTTTAACTAGTTCTGGAAGTGTGAGTGTCTATTCACATCAAAAAGTGAAGTACAAATTTGAGATAGCTGCACTGTAAGTAAAGAACATATACGTGCAAATTATTCCTTAGTCATAAAAGCAATTCTCCATCAAACTGGTCATTGTGTCAGTCACACTCTGTTCATAGCATCATAGAATCGGTAAGGTTGGAAGGGACCTCTAGAGATCATCTAGTCCAATCCCCCTGCTCAGCAGGGTCACCTAGAGCATGGTAGACAGGGTTGCATCCAGGCAGGCCATGAAAATCTCCAGAGGAGACTCCACAACCTCTCTGGACAACCTGTGCCAGGGCTCTGTCACTCTCACAGGGAAGAAATTCCCCCTCATGTTCAGGCGGAACTGCCTGGGGTTCAATTTCTGCCCATTACATGGGACAACCGAAAAGAGTTTGACCCCATCCCCTTGACACCCTCCCTTCAGGTACTCATGCACATTGATAAGACCCCCCCCCTCAGTCTTCTCTTCCCCAGGCTGAAGAGGCCCAGCTCTCACAGCCGCTCCTCACAGGGCAGATGCTCCAGCCCTCTGATCATCTTTGTAGCCCTCCACTGGACTCTCTCCAGTAGCTCCATGTCTCTCTTGTCCTGGGGAGCCCAGAACTGGACGCAATACTCGAGATGAGGCCTTCCCAGGGCTGAGTAGAGGGGCAGGATCACCTCCCTCAACCTGCTGGCAACACTCTTCCCAATGCACCCCAGGAGACCATTGGCCTTCTTGGCCACAAGGGCTCATTGCTGGCTCATGGTCAACCTGTCATCCACCAGCACCCCCAGGTCCTTCTCTGCAGAGCTGCTCTCCAGCAGGTCAGCCCCCAGCTTGTACTGGTGCCTCGGGTTATTTCTGCCTAGGTGCAGGACCCTGCACTTGCCCTTGCTGAACTTCAGCAGGTTCCTCTCCACCCAGTTCTCCAGCCTGCCCAGGTCTCTCTGAATGGCAGCACAGCCCTCAGGTGTATCAGCCACTCCTCCCAGCTTCGTATCATCAGCAAACTTGCTGAGGAGGCACTCTGTCCCCTCATATAGGGGGGACCCTATATGACCTAACCCATACTTCCTGCGCTTCTCTAGGATGATGTTACGTGAGACAGTGTCAAAAGCCTTGCTGAAATCAAGGTGCACAACGTCCACTGCTCTCCCCTCTTCTGTTAAAAAATTATTTGACCAGTGGGTAGTGCCATAGGTTCACTGAATAGTATCTGCCAGTGATCTTCACAATAATAATGCATGCATGTCTAACCTATGTATTGCTGGAACTATGTATTTGAAATGTTCCAGCATTGTCATTGAAACATCTGTAATAGGCGGTTTGTCATTACTGACCACCTTAAACTGACCATCTTTATTCCAGTTGAGCTTTATATAAAACTTGATTAGAAAGCTTTGTTTGATAGGCAAAAGAATTTTATCTGCCCCTTTGGAAGTTTTTTAAATGTGTTTCCTTGTTGTGTGGATCATTCTCATTTGCAAGTGTACTGAAGATAATACAGTGTGGCTTCAAGAATGGTTCATTCCCTAGCTTCTGTTTAGGGATTTAGGGGAGGAATTCATGTGTATTCTTCCAGAGTAATTTCTGCTGATGTTTTGCATACAATAATCCAGCAGCTAAATGCAGAGAAAGGAAAATATATACTATATTGCAGTATAAAAAATAAAAAAAATGCTTTGAATTTTTTTAACAGAAGTTTAATTTCCTATAGATTTCCAGAACAGGGCCTCAGAATCTTCATATATTCTATTAATATATAATACAGAGTTCCAAGAATGGGGAGGAAATGGAAAAAATATTATTGCTTTGTCTTTATAAACCTTCCCTTTTCAGTAGCATCCTGTAATTTTGACACTTGTACAATATCTTTTTTCCTCCTTACTTTATACTTAATCCCTCTAATGACTTCAACTATCTCTTGTTTTGTATAAGAACAATGTAAAACTGTTGTAAATCGGTCTGTTTATATACGGGATAAGTAAAACTATCTCATCCTTCATGAAACGCAGGAACAAAATAAAGCAACAATAGTTGCGAGTGTATTCATTCAATACATACCTTTTTGGAATTTTATTAAATGTAGCCAAGTATTAAGAGGAAAATAGGAGGAATTTTTTATCAAGAGTTTTAACAAAATACTCAGAGAACATGAAACAGCAAATGGTGAAATTAAAATCTGGTAACTGAGCATTTGACTCATGAATTAACTATTGTAAGATGAAAGGATGAATATATTAAATAGCAACTATGTTAAGTCAGGAACATAAAATACCAGAAGGAGGTTGAGGCATCCGACAGTTTAAATTATGAGCCATAAATCTTTAAGTCTTTATGTCTGCATCTCATGATGGACAAACCATAGGGCAGGAGCCTGTTTCTATTCTCTGTGTGTTCTTGTGTTGCTGGTATTTTTGTTAGAATTCTTAGCAGTCTCTTAAGTACCTTTTTCCCCCTTGAATGGGCATTCCACTTTCTGCATACACACCCCATGCACCCCATCACAGACCTTCCCAAATCTGCCTTGCTACTTTCAGACCAGAATCTTACCAGTTTATAGAAAGGAGAGGCAAAGAGTGTTAAGGATCCATGGAAGTCAAAGCTTTGCTTTTTGCAATTTTAAGGGCTGTTTTTCAGCTGCTACCAGCACTAATAGTTTATTGCACTTTTTAATGATAAGTTGATAAATGGTTAAAAATTGAACCTTAAATAGTTCTACAAAGCGACTCTCATTTGCTTACTGTGGCCAGTCAAGAACAGGAATGTGGAAGAAGTGTGCGAGTGGAAGGGGGATAGGAAAGGGGCAAAACAAGGAGAGGTCTGTTCAGGGTAGGGAATATATTCCTCTCATGTTTCTCCTACAATAATGGCTGGAAACCTGAATGCAGTTTACTAGTGCTATTGTAGTTAAAACAGTGTGAACAGGAAATCAGTCAGACAGAATCAAGATACATATTAGCTCCAGTCAACAGGAGCTGTTGGGGAGAGTGATATCAGTGATGGAGCGGATTTGGGGTGGCCTTACAAAGCTCATGTGTGAACAAAGCACTAGTGAATTTGTTGTCCCCAAATTAGTGCTCACTGATAGCTTTCTCTGGTGAACGACAGCTGGACTGAGAGCACGATTTTGGATTTAAGACTGCTGTGCTGCAGCTGCTGCGCAGATACCAGATGTCTACAAGGCCACCAAAGGAGAGTGCCATTGTACAAAAATGTACCCCGTTGCTGATTTTCCTAGTGTTGTGCGTATTTGCCTCTCTCCAACAGATCCACCCATCATCAGCTTTAGGTGGCACATCAGAACTTTTTCCCTGTGATGATGACAGCAGGGGCAAAGATCATAGAAACGTAGAAAGGAGCAGCAGGGCTGCATAGTGTCCATGGTAAAGAGGGTAAGCGGCTGTGCTGGGCTATTATAGTGAGTGTGGTGAGGTCTGGGCAGAGACCGGCTGTGTTGGGGAGTCCCAAGGTTTTGATGGGCAGAGTGGTGGGACATGGGTTGCTTCTGCTGCACTGTAGGGCTGCAGGTGGTGCTACACTGCCTGGCCAAGAATTGAAAGGGTGCTTCCCATAGGCTTACCAAAAATAGAGTAGATCTAACCTATGTAACACTTGAGTAAGCCCTCTGATCAATGTACAAGCACTCCTAGAGCAGGAGTGGAGAACTTTAAATTTAGGATCATTTAAGGTATTTGAAGCAAATGAATGAGTGAGATCAAATTTATTATCCCTCCTTTTACCAGAATAAGTTTCTGCAGTTTGATTTCTTGCATCTGAATGCAGAAGCCCTGAGGTAAACATTTAGAATTCAGAAATATGCGGCTTTTAATAGTAGCGGGAGCTTTTTTTTTTTTTTTTTCTTGAAGGACCTGAAATAAATAAATGTCTTCAACTTCCCAGAAAATAATCACACATTTCAATTATATGATGAATGTCCTTTACATTTAGCCCACACAGTACTTTTACTTGACTTATTTAAACAAAAGCATCTACACACAGAAAAAGATTTGTAGGAAATGTAGTTTGGTTGTAAAAACTTAAAGAAGAGCAAATGACCTGTTATTCCAGCAAACTCCCTTGTGCTTAATGAAACAGGAAACAAAAATTCCATCAGAGTTATTTATTAGTAGAAAAAGAAAGTATCTCTTTCTTGCTGAATTTTCAACTTCTTACTAGAAAAGCAGGCTTTGACTGTATTTATTTTTTTTTCTTGAAAAAAGGTGGAACACTGTCTTAAAAGTCTGCTGTCTCTTGATCTTTTCTTTTCAACAAAAGTTCTGGTAATGAGAGACAAAAGTTTTTGACCCAGCTCTACAGATAAATCTTTCTTGAAATTCTCCTATATTGACCTCATGTAGTAGCTGAAATAAAGACCTTCAGAAACTTATTTCATAAAATGTTACTTTTATCAGGACTATCCCCAAGGGGGAAATTAAAGTGTCTATTTTTATTTCTAAACCTGACTATATTGCACTATTTCATTACTGCATACCCTAAATTCAAACTGTGTAGGACTAGGTCAATGACTGATACTAGTTTTAAAACAAGAATGTGGGCTCATGAGCCAAAGACATTGCACTGAAGCTGCTGAGTTTTCGTTAGCATTGTAGAATGACTTGCAAAAAAAAAAAGGAAAAGAAGGATAGTCAGGATTACTTTATTTGGTCTCTAGCCCTGGACAAGTTTAGTTTTCTAACACACTTGTTTTCAGTGTGAGAAAAAGTAATATGACCTTCTTCTTGTCTCTTACCAAAAATCCTTGGGCTTAATTATCATCTAGGTAATTTAAACAAATAGAAGAATCTTTATTTTCTTTTGTGGCCCTATAAGCTGCATAAGCATTGAATGAGTCAAAAGCTCTGAAGATAAATCATGAATTTTAATGAAGTGAGATTTAATACACTATCTCTTAAAAAATGTCCTGTTACTGAACTGGATGGTGCAGTATGTGCCATGGTTCTTAAAAAAGAAGATTAATCAGATTGTTTCCCGTGCTGAATATGTTCTTAACTGGTTGCTATGACAATCCTCTTCCATTTTCTTCATCTCTTGTAGGCTTATCTCCTTTTGATTCTATAGAAGGAGTTTGCCAAGGTAAGAAGTAAGAAGTTTCTCTTCTTTTTTTTCCTACTTCAAGGGTTTTATATTTTGAAAAAAAGTGCTACAGCCAAAGCCTTAGATTTCTAGTGTCTCTGTTCATATTCTGCCTTTTAAGATTTGCAAATGAAATACGTAGGATTTTATATGAAAGACAGATATGATAATTTTTTCACTAAAGAAAAACTAAATGTTCTTGTCGTGAGTGAAACCTCTGATGACTATGAACAGCATTTGTTTAATAACTTACCACAGAAAATACCACAGATACAGAGCCCATACTGGCTATGTAGGGTACTTTAAGCTACAGTTTTACACAGCTGCCCAGCAGGAGTTTCAATGGTGTGATTATGCAGAGAATCTCATAGGACTCTATTTTTAGAAAGGACTTGAGAGAAAAAGAACAAAGTATCTGTAAGAAAGAATAAAGTCTGGCTTTATTCTTTGTTAAGCCCGACTTAGCTGTTTCTTCTCAAATTTTGAAAGTGTGGATACTGTAAAATTTGGAGTGAAGTTTAAATTTGATTTCTCTGAAAATAGATATTGCATCAATTAACTCACTTGCTTCACAGAATACCTTTTACAAGCTTAGAGGTTGATTTATTTAGTGCTGGAAGGATGCGGTTTGGGAGGAGGAGCTGCTTGAGGCTTTTAAGAGAAGGGGAAAAAACACGAAGAGGGTTTGTCTGTCATTTCTTGCATAGGTAGGGAAGATATATGGTGTCAGTGTGTATTCTGTTATGTAAGATGAGATAAAAAGACTTCACCACAGGTTCATGATTCTAGAGAAATTATGAGCAGACATTTAACAATCCTTCATCCTGTTTATAAAGTTCTCAACTGTATATTTGCATCATTCTTCTCTTCATCTTACATTTCATATCATCAGTTTAGCTCAGAATAGCCTCACTTTTCTTTGTTCTGAAATGCTTCCTAACCATTTCTCTTCATGATATTTTCATGATCTTCCTTAGCAACTTTGCCTTCAGATCCAACTTTGTCCTGCTGAGAAATGAGAAATATTGAATAAGGAAGCAAAATAAATATCAGTAAGCTTATGTATATAAACTTATGCAAGTAGATATGTGCTAAGAATGGATTTGAAAGTATGTCCAGTAAATTAAAATATTCTTTTATTTATTTTAAAAATTATTCTTGAGCTACATAGCACCTGACTAGTGTTATGAAAAGATTAGAAAGAATGGTTCTTTTCTTGGTTTCATTATGTATGCCTTGGAAAGTATTAGAATAGGAAAATACAGAGAGTTGAGCTGGATAATACCTAAATTCTATCTAGGCAGCATCTGACACTGAAAAGTAAATGCATGTGGAAGAACGTAAGAATGACACAATATACAAAATTTCCACTGAGGCTCCAACAACTTGTGGCTCAAGGATTTATTGGGCTAGAGGTCTTCCCACTGGGCCATGGTCTTTCCACTTAAAGCCTACAAAGAGCTTCTGCTCCCCAAAGCTTCACCCCAAGAGGCATGTGAACATTCAGCATTCACATCATCCTGCTGCAAGGATTTCCACAGCTTACTTGTGGCAGGACTGTTTGTTTTTTGTTTCAGATTTGATGCCTGCTAACCTTCCTAGTTCTTTCACTGGAAGAGAGCATGTATCTCCCATTATTTTTACCTTTTACAGTTCGTGAATCATAGTTCACTAAGTCTTCTCATAGAAACAATGTCATGTCTTTCTCATCCTCGTTGTCCTGCTAGAATCTTTACCAACTCTACACTACACTTTCTAAGTTGCAGAGACCAGAACTGTGCAAAACTTTAATCTGTGACTGTGCTATGGATTTATATAGGGGCATAAGAGTTTTGCTCTTTCTTGAATTTGGAGTGTGAACAATGCTTCAGGTTATTCTCAGACATGTTGGAGAAACTTGCATGGCAGATACTTCATTTTGTGTTAAAATTGTGTTTCACATTGAGTTTATCATGTTAGACATTTGACAGTGAAATCCAAAAGAAGCTTGTATTTTCTCTTCTCAGATTGCAGAATAATAAACTACGCCTGTTTTCAGTATAGCTGGGAACATATTTTGAGTTACAAATCCTGTAATTCATAAAACAGTATCACTTATCCATTTCCCTATCTGATGATAACCTGCAGGACCCCTCTGGCTAGTATTAGTTGCTCTGCTGTTAAGTGGCCACTCTCTTACCTTCCCAAGCTGAGTGACACCCATGAGGTATTCACTCTACGGCACTAGAGCAAGGCATTAGAAACCAATGAACCAGTAAGCCTTCTGTGATCACAAGGTGTCTTGCATGTTGGAGATCATATCACAGTTTTCTTGCCTAGTTCAGGTGCAGGAACAGTAGATTTAATAGTCTTTTACTATGCCATATAGATAAGCAAAGCACACTACTTTTTATGAATGTAAATACTTTCTTGTCTGTATTATACAACTGCCCTATTTTTCTCTTCTTCCAAGAAAAGCTAATTTTTCTCATAGCTGTGTCCTGTAATTGAAAGGCTCAGATTTTAGAGAATTCTTTTAATTTTCCTTTGCTGTAGTTAAACTATTTAAATTGACACCTTTCAGAGTCTGTATTGCCTATTTAAGAGTCCTCTGCAGTAGTTCTTTGTCTCTTCTGTAAGCATTAGCCCAGATTTACTGTAGGCATTGTAACAAAGAGTAGGCAGCTGTAGCTGTGCTTTTCTAATGCCAAACAATCTTTGTCAGCATGTCTGTTCTTCCTGTATAGATTATTTTTGTTTGTGTTTGATTTTCTGTTCATAGTGGAGCCACTAGGGACATAGCATTAGTCCACCTGCAATGTATAAACCCTTGCTTAGTTGGGCTTCTCAGTGTGCCTGTAGCAAACCAAAATATGCAAATCCCACGTTGGATGGCTAGCACAAATCACGTTGGTTTCTACAGTGCAGCTTTGAACAAGTCTAAGTATTCCTGTCATATTACATTTTAAATAACATTGCCATTATACATGGAATACATTTAGATATCTCTGAGGTGAACATAATGGATGTCATGATGAAGAATTAGGAACTGTTAGGAATGCTTGCTGGTCTTAGTGAGATCAGAAATATAAAGAATCAGCTAATAACTCTGCCAGTCAGTCTATCATGGAGATCTCAAAAAGGGAGAGAAGGCATTTTTGTCAAGGTAACAATCATATTTTAACAAGGATGACCTGATTAAAATACTGCTCACATTCTTCTTAAATGAACACTGTTGTTTGCATGCCTGCCCTCTTATTCTTCAATTAATTTAATTTAAAAAAAAATCAAATCTCTTCTAAAGGAAGGTTGTGTGAGTCTTTACCAGGCTCCTAGTGAGTTGGTGGATTTGTGCCTCTGCTCAGACTCAGGCTTCTTCTGAGATTTGAGGACAAACGGGGAGAAAGGGCAGGACTCCTAGTCTTCTAAAATTTGCTTTGCTAAATTTGGAGCTCTCATGATTTGTGAATCACAGCTCCTTGAATAGCCAAAAATCTTGCTTCTAGGAGAGTTAGCAGCTCCCACCACTGCTGTGCTTGCAGCAAGTGAGAGGGGGGAGCCAGGAGCTACCTTCCCACCGAATCAAGTCAGCAGCCAGAAGACAGCAGGAACCTATTCTTCTCATAGAAACAGGATCCTTTCCTCTGCCCACGGCAGCAAATTTGGCTGAGTGCTGAATTCAGCATGGACTGGGAAACAGAAGCAGCCACTTTTTACAGAGACGAAGTACTTCTCTTTAGCGGCCTGGTAAGAGCCTCCTCCCAGGAGAGGGAGAGGCCCTTGCACAGCACCTATTTCGGCATGACTACCCCAACTTCCCTCTAAAGAGTGGTGGCACTGTGGTGCCGAAACAAAATAAAACCAGCTCCCATAAAAGTATTGCTTGCCCGCTCATTACTGAGTGTACCCTTATAGCAGCTTCCAAGGCGTGTGCTGTGCTCGGTAGCCTTACCTCACATGTTCTTCTGTGCTTTAAAACCATGGCAAGCTAATGACAAGTTATGCAGCAAAGAGGAATGACGTGGGAGATTTACATTCCTGAAGTGAATCGTGCATCTTTTTGTACATGTAGGCAAAGCATCCAAGAAAGACTTTCAAATAACTCAGGTTCGTGTGTGGACAGTCGAGTGACTATGTGCTATCCTCCCTCTCTTCCTTTGGCTCTCCAGTAGCACTTCTAAAGCATCTGGAAGTCACATCCAGAAGGATGCTGGCACCTGTGCTACTACCACTCTCCGCTCTGGCCTATACTGAGAGTCCTTCCAAATGAAGGACTGCCAGCAGGGCAAGGCAAGCCTGCAAGTATCTCCGTGGTATTGAAAGCTGTGAGAGAGAACTAAAGGCTAAACCATGAGGCAGATACTCTGCAAAGGTGGCAATGTGAAGGTCTATTGCTCATATGAATGGCTGTTTAGAACTGGAAACAGAATAAAGCTCTTTCTTGCAAGTGCAGAGATCACTGGAAAGAGCTCACCGGTAAGAGCTCACTGGAAAATGTATTTCTGAAAATAATACGTATAGAGTTAAAATCTGCTCAAAATCTTTGAATTTGGAAGACTCCAAACCTAAAGGCCCTGACTAAGTTTTTAATGGTTATTTCCCCCAAATAATTCCTGTGAGGAGTTACTATGAACACATCACAGCAGATCTGTTTCTGATATTATAAATGTGGACTTCTGTTGGGTTCAAAATATAATTGGGGAATTCTTAGCAGGGAGAGGAGGGGAAAAATAAATTCAAGTGAAAACTTCTCTCTGCAACAGTTAGTATCTGTATCTAGTATTAGTATCTGTATGGATAGTTTATACTTCGAGTAATCCAATATACTAGAATAGAAGGTGCCCTTATAAATCATGCTAGGATGCTGTTTTTTCCAGCCACTGGCAGGTGTGTCACACTATAATAGCCAGGAGACACTGTGCCTGTGTCATCCTTTCCCAGTTGCTACAGGAGTTATACCTAGCGACTCTCACATCACGAATGAGTAAAATTCGTGCTCTACTATGTCCCTTGGGAACCAAGCAGGTTCCAGGTTAGATCTGGTTTTAAGCTTGCAAAAATTCTTACCATCCTGAGTGTATAGACCTTTTGAGTGGAATTAAAAAAAAAAAAAAAAAAAAAAGTAGGTCAGTATTCTTTGTAGATACTGAGGCAATTCTTCTATAGAACCATTCATAGTCTTTTTTAGTTAATTTATCAGTTTTTCTCTATTTTATGTATACTATCAACATATCAGTTAATAGAATATACAAACACTTGTGACAATCAATAGGAAAATTAGTAGAAAAATTTACTCTCTTTTTTTGGAAAATGTCTACTTGTTAGTGTAGAAAAGTTAAATATTTATTTTGATCTTTTTGCTGACTTTCAAATAATCACCCTGGTTATGTTTGAAGATAACTTGCAAATCTTTATATAATATTAGCTGTGGATTTTGTATGTGCTTTTGGCAGTTACTTTCACAGATCTATATAAAAGCATCAATAGCTATTCTTTGGCTTTCACTGAAAACTTTTTCTTTTTTCCTTTCTCTTTAGTGTAGGTAAGAAAGATTGACCTAAATAATTCCTTCATAGGAGACTGCAGAATGTGGGACATACAGTGCCCATTGCAGCATTTCTTGGATGTTCTGAATTGATTTGAATAAACCATTAAGCCCCCAAACAGCAAAATAATTGGAGATGCTCTCAGCCCAAATAATTAAAATAGAAATCAGCTCTAATGGCATGATCAAATATGTTGCTGAAACCCTCATTAAAGTAAGTACTTTTGCTTTGCATGACATGTTTCACTGTAAAATACTTAATCTTAAAATACTCCAGTGATGTGTCACCTAGATTCCACCTTAAAGACTTCATTTTATCTTTCTCTATGTAGGTTATACAGTGAGCAGCATTCGGATCAGAAGTCTCATTGTGCATATTAATCTGAGGGGGATTTTTTTCACTGTTCCTATGCAGGATTTGAGACAATGATTTAAAAAGGCTGATGGGATTTTTGGTATGTCCTCTATGAATAGTTAGTATAATTGCCATGCATTTGGCCAGGTGTAGCTAAATAATATTTTGGGCAGAACGAAGAGTAAAGCTTTTACACAATAATTTCCTGGGTAAGGTTCAACAAAATGAAAACTCATCAGAAACCCTGCTGGGATTCCATCAGCAAGCATTTATTTGCAGTTGCTGGTACACCTGCTTACACAGTAATAATACACCAGTGAGTTAAGTCACTATGCCAATGCAAATTAGCTTTATTTTGAATCAAACACTAGATTTTAGAACATATGATGAGCAGGAAACTGTAATGCCATCAGATGGATGCAGGAAATAGGGGGAAAAACAAGGAGAAAAACAAAAAAGCCCTGCACATTTATATGGGCTGTTTCTATTGCTGCTCTTCTGTGTGCTGATATATCCCATAAGAGTACCTAGTCTATTTATAGTTTGTATCTGGAACATATGCTTTTCTCCTCTGCTATAACTAGATTTTCTTTAGCCTGAGACTTGCCATCTGCAATATTGTTTTTTCAAAGATAATCCCAAATTTCAGTATGGGGAGAAATTTCTTTAAATGTCTGTTTCTGCACATTTGATTAATACAGTCTCCACTTATCACCACATGGATTCTAGTTTTCATAAGATCAGTTTGCCCTGTATATGCTCTTGATTTTGGTGATGCAGTCACTAATCTTAGAAAAGGATCTAACATGATACAGTGAATTTCTCATTCAGGTGAACTGAATTCTGTAGTTCAGACCTGAGATGCTTGCTTGCTTGCTTCTTTCTTTCTTTCTTTTCTCCCAGAGAAAAAAACTTCTCTTGTATGCTGGGATTATCAGGGTATCATGGGAGAATCAGGTGCCCAAATCCCACTGAAATCTAAACTCCTCTTTGCTCTTTCGAAAACCCCAGTCACAGCCAGTAGGCACTGGGTGATGATAATGATGAGGTGTGGGACTGGGAACCTGAGCAGAATAGTTAGAATTGTTGAGCTGTGTAATAAAATTACAGATCTAAATTTTATCCCGTCTTTCAATCTTTGTTGTATTACAAATTTATTCAAATATTCACTTCCCTAAAGTGCTGTTTCTTTGTTTCCAGAAATTTAGCAGATTTCTACCCTGGATTCTGCCAGCAGAGCTATTTCAGCCAGGAGTACGCAGGCAAAACCGTGGCGACAGAAGAGCGGGCAATAGGCTTGTCCTGGCACCGAGGCTCCTACCGTCTCGGGTGAGCACGTACAGAGGGCAGAGCATGCTCAGGGAGCAGCAAGCTCATGCCAGCTCACCCAGCCTGAGAGATATCCTTTCTGTAAAGGGAGACAATTGCTGGCGTGCTAGCAGGTGCCTTTCCTGCAGACATATGAGCCTGCACAGTAAAGTAATAGAGCTCCTGGGCTGGTGGTTCTGACGGTGAGTCCTCTCTCTCCCCCCCTCTCTCTCTCCTCTCTCTCTAGTCCATACTCTGCTAGGTGGTATGGACAAGGCTACACCAGGCTTGGACCACCTTTCTCTACACAGTCCTCTAACAACATCCTAGCAAACTCCAGTATCCCATGTTTCCTTATGGAAGTTGAGCTTTGTATTGTATACCAGTAAAGAAGGGGGAAGGGGGAAGAAAATCAAACTGCCTGTTCTAATGGTCTACAGCACAATCCTGACATTATTTTGAAAACTACATTGAGAAGAATCACATGAACGTGGTATTTCTATATCACAGAGACAAGGGAGTTACACAGGACTGAAGAAATACCCAGGACTGGGTATATGAATCCTCTGTTATGCAGGAGGATGCTCTGATCAGTGTGGATGTAACCACTCCACATTATTTGACCTAGAAGCCAGAAATTGCCTGTTGGAGTAGATGTGCTTAGTAGCATGGTTGTAGGTAACTTTACAGTCTTGTTTTTCTTGTCTTGAGAGGGAAGGTTTTATTCTGCTGTCTCAAACAAAAATATGGCTGCTAGAGGTGCACCTACACAAATAATTTATCCACTCAGGCACCCTTGAAAGAGACCTCACCTTAGCGGGCAATCTTGTGCTCTCAGGACATGCATCTTCTGCTCCTTTGCCTGAGCTGGTTGACACCAGCTCTGTCTGTCTACAGCAGGCATGCAGAGGCATTCACCTTCTGTTTCCCTTTGTGGTGCCTCTGAAGCTATGACAGCTTGTCACTATTCTTTTTTACTTTTTTTAAAGGTAAAGCTTCAGATGCCATGAGTATTGGGTAGCTTGTGTACTATTTCAGTTCTGCCAGGAAAACCGCCATTGGCCTCAGTGCTGATTATTCACATCAAAGGATGCCATATCTAGCCTTTAAACTATGTTCAGAATTTGTCCATAGCTAAATAATTTCCCCACAGCAAAATAAATAGAAGGGTTTGCAGAGTGTATGCAGGCAGACTTTGATGCGCCATAGGGCTGTCTCATCAAGAAACCAAGTGAACCACAGGACAATTTGTGTCTTGGATCAGTTTAATTTTACGCTGCTCTAGGAGTGTTCTTGATTCTGGGGGATAATCAGTATCGTTGTCTCGTGGTGACTATGCCTGGGAACAGTTTAGTCTTACATAAGTGCGGCTATAATCTTCCCTTATTTGGCAGATTAATGTAACTCCCTACCCTATACCAAGGTATTGCACACCAAGCAATCGACCCACTATAGCTAGAGTCAGCAAGCTGGATCATATGTTAAAGCTGGCAAACTAATAGCATCATGTTGAAGAAACTACAGGAAATCCTGTAGCTGGGTCAAATTCTTCAAAAGGAGCTGCATATTTGGCTTTCTTCCGGCCATTCCCCCAAGTACATAATTCAAGGAACAGAGATATTTTTAGATACATGATCATAAACATTTTGCCAGTAAGAAGAAAGTGCTATTCAGAAATGTTCTTTGACTGTACTGGTGCTCTCCAATTTAATTTTTTCCAGGAGACTTTGTTACTTCTGGAAGGTATGTATGTTCTGTACATCATGTATCCATAAAAGGTGTGCTCTTGAGGATTTTTCTGATTCTTTCACACTGCAGCAAGATACCTGTTCAGTAAAGCCACCGTATGATTTCTTTCCTTATTCTTGCGTGTTATTGTACACATTCTCAATAGTTACTTTTGTCATAACTGAAAAATAGCTATTCTTTTTTGAGTAAAACACTAATATTCCACTCATTATCAGATATAATATCAGATATAATATTTCATAAAGTTGTGAATTCACATGATTGAATTGTATTTGGGAATGTGAGCTGTATAAATTTATAAATGTTTACAAGTCACTTTTCAAAAAATGAATACATCTAAGGACAAGATAGCCTTTGAGACTGATGGCTGGATCTGAGCTTTTTGGAGGTGGTCATCAGCTGTTATAAAGTAGCCAACTTGGTAGAAAGCAAAAAATTATCCTTTCCATGTTTATTGATCAAATATGACTGGAGCAGTTCATTGCCACACTGTCCCCAAAGAGCAAAAGTGAAAGGAAAACTACTACCACAGTCAAAAAGCCAAAGGCAGAATAAGCAAAGATGGAGTAACTACCTCCCAAGAAAGAAGGAAAATGGGCAAATCCATGCAGATCTTGCACCACCCGCTAGTTAGAGAAAAGTGTGTGGTAGAAGATTAGGGAGCAGCTGATCTGATTGTTTTACAGCTAACCCCTTTGCACAAATCTGGCAATATTAACATAGGGGAATTTACAAGTGTGCTTAGGTTAAGGCTGGTTGCATTTCCAGTAGCGGAGTTTATTGTAGAACATGTGGGAGTTCCCAAGCTTGAGATAAAATACAACCAGAGCCAAGGCTTTCAATAAACAGATTATTCTTGAATATCTTCACCAAAGAAAAGGCTACTTCTGTGAGGTCCTTTTGTTTTTGTTTGTTGTTTTTTCTGCAACAATACAGTGGTATGACCAGTATTCAAGATGCAGGTAGAATTATGTAACAGTATTTTAAGGTGAAAATCGAACCAGATCCTCTGCCATCTGAATGCATGGGAACAAAACCCTCTCTTGGTGAACCGCTCTTGATTCCAGGGTGCAGGATCCTGCACCAGGACTGTCAACCCATCAGTTCCGAAGATGAGAATCGCATGAATGATAAGAGCTGTAGGATCGTGAGCAAAATGGCTTTTCTATACAAGGAATAGTAAAACTGTAATCTATGTAAACTTGATTGTCCTGTCACTTCAGGGAAACTAGAAGTGAACTTAATTGGATTTAAAAATCAGGTACACTCTGTTATTAGTGATAACAGTCTAGACACTATAGGTTTATGTCTGTACTGAGCAGCTGGGCACCAATTAGCTCTAATCCAGAAGACATATTTGCATGCCACTAAGCCAGATCCTGATAAGAACCTATTCCTGAATTCTAATTAGTTCTGGATTTGAACTAACAAGCTCTGTGTATTTGAAACACTAGATGCTTTCCTTATGGTTCTCTGTTGAATGCTCTGTTAAAGAAATTAAGTGGTTACATTTACACAGCAGTTGACTTGTTTGGATGAGAATTCTAGGTGAGTGTCTTAAATGTGGAGATGAATATGTGTTATAAAAGTCCAGTATCAATTCATCTGAAAAGTAGTATGCCTCATCTACAGTAACATGGAATGTTTTAAGCAGTATGTGAGCTAACTGACGCTAATAGTCCATCTTTTAAAATCTTATAGGCAGTGAAATAGTCAGAAAAGCACACTATTGTGAGATTTAACTGTATGTGTTCGGCTGATAAAATGTCCTTGTCTATGCTAGTACCAAATGATTTAGTGAGAATACAGTTACTGCTACATTTAACCCTTTTGAGGGAGAGTTGTTCTTCCTCCACGAAAGATTATTTAGCTTTCCTCAATTTACAAGCAACTACTTAAGTTTTTTTCCAAAGACAAAGAAGGAATAAAAACATACTTTGCTGAAAACACTCCTGTGTGTATGTGTGAAATGTAGCAGTGAACATAGCAGAAAAATCACAAAGATGACAGAAAACAGCTCACATAAAAAATTTTTTTTGCTTTTCTCTGAAATGTTATAGATCTATTCAAAGCAGGAATATTGCAAACATATTTTTAGAGTGACTAAATTTAACAACACAATCCAGAGAAAAACAACCCCTAGGTGATTTGCTTTTAATAAAATACATAAATAGTTTTTTGAGAATTAGTTGTAGGAACAATATGTCTTATTCCTCTGTTTCCTTCATGTAATAACATTGCAATCCTGAGGGATGACAAGAAAAAATAGTTTCATTTACTAGGGTTTGAATTTTAGTGGTTTTAAATCTATAATTTTGTGACAGAATGGCACAAGACTATTTTCTATTTGCAATTTATGTCTTGGAACACATGAAAAAGACTAGCAGAATAGTTGATACCATAGATCTTTCCATGGTTGTTTGTGTTTCTCTGTTTATTCTTGATACTTCCTCCTATAAATAATTGATACTACAGTATTTGCATATTTAAATCTGTAGTAATGTTTTTATTGAAGAAAGGCTGTGTGATCAAATTTTTACTCTGGAATAACAACCTCCGGATCTCTATTTTGATAGTGGCTTCAGGCACAAATCTCATCACCCCATATAAACACTAACAAAGCAACTAACCCTGTGTAAAGAGCTTACAAGAGGAGCACATTCTACAAGAAAGTCAACAATTTGATTCTTACTCACTTCAAAAATGCCAGATTGGAGTTTTTAAAGTAGTAATTTGTAAATACTACTAGTAATTCTGCACACAACTGCTGTACATTCAAATGCAATGTTTAAGTATTGCAGAACATTTTCAACATATTATTGCTGTTATTTTTGCTTCATTAGCCCCAAAACGAATTAGTTGGGGAGGAAAAATGTAATTTAAAAGCAGTTTATTAGTTCTGTCATGCTGATGAAAGTCCTCTTGCCCTCGGCACTAGCTGCTAAGGCAGCTGATGCTGCGTATGGGGTGCTGGACAGTTTGGGAAGGTGCTGGGAAGGACAGAGACCTCCTCGGCCAGTGCTTTGGCCTCATGTTGGCACCTCTCTCCTGGGCTCCCCCTTTCCCCTCCAGCCCAGGGCTCTGCCTCCCACCTTGTGCTGCTGGTGGGTGACCTGCTGCGCAGGCTGCGTTTTAGCTGAAGTAGGGGAGAGAATGACAGAGCAGTGAGAACAGAGGAATGGGGTCTTCCAAAACTAGGAATAAAAATGTGAACGAAAAACAGCTTAATTTACAATTATTGGATCTCTCATTGTTTTTTAGGGTTTGGGAATCCTTTTTTGCTATGTGCTGTTCTGATACAGAAAAAAAGATAGTGCTTCAAAAATTAAAATATATATAGTTCATATTTCATTACTTCTCTCTGTCAAGTAACTAGATACAATTTTTTTAGTGCTTCAGTAAGTGTTCAACATCTCTCTGTATACAGGATATTGTATAGCTGTGTTTATAGCTGTAATGCTATTAGATTTTAGTGAAATATTAGCTACAAGTAATGGACGGAGGAAACCTCATTTGATATATATATCCCAGGAATCACTTTTTATGGTTTTATATATACAGAATCCAAGAGAACCTCAGCATAACCTCCACAAAGAAAACTCTTATTGTTATGTTTCATCATTGAGAAATGTTTATGGGTCCCTTAAGATTTCACTCAGATGTTTAAATAATTTGTGTAACCTTTTGGTCATGTAATTTATTTGATTTATTTGAAATGATTGTAGACAAGAAATTTCATCAGCTTTATGTTGTTCGAGAGTTTTCCTTTTTTCCCACAGAGCAACAGAAAGAAGTTCTCAAGTTAGGTTAGACCTGCAATTGTTGGATGCAATGACTGTGAATGCTATACAAATTATGATTTGTCTCCTGGTTTCATCCATACTATATGATTGTCCTACCTAGCTGGTATAATTTGATCAGAAAATTTAAGAGACTTTAAGAGAAAAAGCACAATTTCTGTTATGGTAGTTGCAGTCTGCAGAGGCACTTTCATGGATGTACAAGGTGATCACAGAGAGATCCCTTATAGAGCTCTCGACAGGGCCCAAATAACTGTGTCCATGCATGTGTCCTGAGTACAGGGACTGCTTTCTGTGTCGCAGCATAGCTTTTTGCACATAAAGTTCGTAAATGAGCCTTTTCACTTTATGTTAAAATTAACTATGTTATCCTTAGTCTTCAACTGTGGTACAATTTAAGCAGTACCATATACTATGTACTAATCATACATGACTTTGGTCAGCAAGCTTTGTATGCAACCTTGTGAAAACACACTCTGAAAAGATTCCTGTCTATGCTCTTACACTTGAAACATCTGGCTATATTTTGGATACAACATTGGCTGCTGCATCTCATGTAGGCATATGGGCTTCTAACTGTGGTACTGCATATGTAGTAAGCATTAAACAGTGAAACTACATAGACATATAACTTTGGAGAGGTCAGCACAGCCTAATCTTTTAAGTCCTTAACTAGCCTCTCACGTGAGCTTTCAAGGATGTGTAGCATATAGCTTAGTTTTTCATTTCGAAGGATCACATATAAACCGGGCATAGGTCCCATCTATGGTTACTTCAGAACTTCAGCAGCACCAGAAAAAATGAGCGCATTGTTGAAATAAGAGAATTTGGTCATGCTTGTGTTCAAAAACTGATACAAAGCAGGACAAAGTCCCAGTGAAGTCAATGGAGTTATTTTGATCTAAAATAAGTGCAAAGAAGACTGATGGCAGAACTGCCAGATTGGCTCTCTTTGTTGTCATAAACATAAAAGCTCATGACTGCTCATTACACTATGAAGCAAGACATTCCCAGTGAATTTATTAGCAAAAAGCAGGTGCTTTAATTTGTGCTTTTTTTTTCTACATAAAAGTTTTTTTACTAAATTTCCTGGAGAACTCAGAGTGGAAAGGGTTCTTACTGGTAGTAGAATATTGCTGTATCTAGCAATAAGTGATCAGTCTGGACTGTGATGAAGGTTAACTGGACAAATTCTTCAAAGAATGTAAATGCATTTTAGTTACAGCAAATAAAACTCTTTTGTCCCTTTTAAGATGAATTATTACAGATAGAAGAGTATCAGATAATAGCACTAAACCTGCTTATCGCTTTTGAGTTCGTTTCCACTCATAAGCTAATTTTTTGCCTTGGAAATCTAAAGCTCTTGAGTGAGCAGTGTGTCTGCTTTTATGTTGTTTCCCTTGCACCTCCTTCCTATCCTACACAAAAGTCTATCTTTCCACAGTCTTCCTTCAGAGGATCCATGTACGCTGGTGAGGTCCTGTCCTGAGGTAGGACACAGAAGTAAAGGAAACTACCCTGCAGGTAGGGCACTTCCATTCTGCAGCAATGCCATATGATGGAATAACTCCCGCGGCCATGAATGAGTAATAGAAATAGCATAACTCTTGCTATATCTTCTCTATTTAATTGGTCAGAGAACAAATACTTTACAGGTTCAGTGTTGAGGGGAGTAAGCCGATTACTTCTCCTGAGCTGTCCTTAGAGCAGCTTGCTGAAACCTGCCCCTTGGTTGTCTCAGCTGTGTCATGTTGTTGTCTGAATTGCCTATATGGACTGCTTGAAAATGAAGCCTGGTATCTAAAGTACAAGTTTAAACTTGATTCATCTTTGGTGCATCTGTTTTGTGGTAAGCGTTCTGATGAGTGGGAATGGGAAATGTTAACACCCTGTAAGACAGTTTGCTATGTGAGAAAACTGCACTTCACAGCAAGAAAAATAGCAACCCATCAAACTTTGCAACTGCCAAAGAAATATCCCAATAGCCTGGGTTGTGAAGAGGATGGGTTGTTCTTGAACTCTGGACTCTCTAAAAGTAATGCAGAAGAGCTGACAATTTGTCGCAATGCCTATGGATAACTGAAAGTTTCATTCATGGCCAAAAAAGCCTTTGAGAGTGAAGCCGTTATAGTTATCTCTTAGAAGCACCTGTCAAAGTCCTTGAAGTCTATTTATCTCTTACTACATTTTAGGAACATCTTGAATTGTCATATTCCACCTGTTCTCACAACCAGGATGCTTTTCGCTAAGCAAAACCCATCAGATTTGTAGCCTCAAGGCATAATCAAGGTGTCAAACAAAATATGATTTTTACCTCTTTATATTCCTCTGAAGAGCAGATGACTTTGACTTGGCAGCAGTACTCCACACAGAAGTAAAGTCTCAGGGCTTCCAGGTACAACAAATGATCCTTGGCAGTGAGTTTATGCAGTATATCTGGACATAACATTAAAGAAGTAAGCCTGAAAAAGCACATTCAGAAAAGGAACGGTCACAATGTGGGTTTTATTTGGGGAAGGCAAGGAGCTACAAAACATAGTTAATTTAACAAAGAACAGCTACATTAGGAATACAATAGCATTTATGATGTTACTGAGTTGTGATAATTAAATATATCCCCTACAGCAATACAGCTGTAGTTCTTATTGAGCCTCCTGTAAATTTTATTTAGAGAAGTCAGTGAAACCCCGATCTCACCAAAGTCAATAAGCCACTTGACTTAGCCAAGACTTCATCAAATCAGACTTGGATTGCTTTCGATCATTTGTAGAAAGTGCCTGGGCTATGATCTAGGACAAATCTTTAACTCCTAGAAGTCTAGAATAAGTCAAAGGCAAGATATTCCTTCTGCATTCCTTGACTATAGTTATTTCAATTTAACCAGAGGGTCACAAAGTTTTCTACATTTAAGGTTTTTAGCAATATTCATTTTCAAAGAGAATTTAGATGAAAATGAATGTGATTGAAGAGTCTACATTTTTTAGCTACTTAATAGCTCTCATAAAAAAGGATTTTGAAAATTTGAAAGACCATTAAAAATATCTGAAAATCCCCTGCAGTCCCCTGTCCATCACCGGTATGTTTGTTAAAAAATAATTTGTGATAATAGCTTATATTCTTTACAGTTAATCTTACTACTGCATGTATTCCAGTTCACTAATTATACCCTTTCTTTGACAGCTAATTTCTGGAGGCTAAAATGTCATAGGAAACTTTATTATCAGCATGTTACTTTTGTTGTCTTTGTTTGATATTTGTTGGTGCCATTTTCTGCCTCTTTTGGTAGAAATAAAGGAGATTCTGAGCAGTTCTGCTTCAGTTACTTGTTCAACGTGACTCACCTAGAAGTGAGTCCTAGGAAATGGACATGTTTTTCAAATAACCTAATTGACAGTATAAATGCAACTCAATGGCCCTTATTCTTTTACCTAGCATTTTGTCTAAACATGTATTTTTGGCTATTTGAAGCAATTGAGTTTCTTCTTTCCTCAGACTTTTCCAGTATGAAGTGTCTAGATGTTAATGATAGAGCACTACAGGAATCTTTCTTCCAGGAAACATATCTGTTGAACAGTTTTGAATGATATATTTTAATCTTTCTGGGTTCAGGTGGTCAGCAGGCTATCTATTTCAGCCCCCATGCTTCATTATCTGAACATTAGAGTAGCACTGGAAAAGGATAGACCCCCAGTGAATCTTATGAAAATACTACGGTGTTCAAATACATTATATTATTGGTATTAATAAGATGAAAAATTAGACACTACAAAGCATACTGTGACATTTTTCAATTCAGAGGGAGAAGCTTTCTTTAGAACATATCTAAAGAAAAATACGACAGCAGGGAAATAGATCTGAAGAGATTTTTTTTAAGTTTGCAACCCAAAAGATGATGGCAAAAAATGTAGAGTAGAGGTTAAAATACATTAGCAAAGTAGTTACACATTCCACATAAACAGAAGAAAAGTCTGCACGAAGGCTGTCAAACAATATGTTTTCGTATGGAGACAGTGTGGTAAGTGAAGGTCCAGAATGTTACAGTAATGCAAAAATATCAAAGCACAAGTGAAGTATTTCTATTTATGAAAACAATTAGCATCTCACTCTCTTTAGAAAAGGCTAAAACCCTCTTTATCAGGAGGGATCATGTTGCTGAAAAGAAAAAATATTGACAGAGAACTCAAGGTTATAAATTGTGAGAGGAAATGACTGTGGAATGACTGTTCTGTTTAGTGTACTGCATATTATATAAAGCTGAGGAAAATATGTATGGTACTTAAAAAATTTAAAATTATTAATTTTGATATTTTCAATACTTATATTAGGTGTCCTCCTTGCAGTAGGAACACTAGACGTATTGGGGAAGACAGTGAAGAATTTCTTTCTGCCAGTGAAGGTAGAGGGGCATGTCTTTTCCTCTCCTGGCAGCATGGCTACTATCCAGGCTATGAGACCTTTTCCACCTCAGCTCCATGAGCATCCCAAGGGGAACAAGGGCAGTCCTTTATCCTATGACTTGTCTACGTAGACAGTCATTAAATCCTGCTGTGTAGACAACTGCCAGAACAAAAAGGAATGCTGAAATCTTCATGTATTAACAAAGGAGTCCCTGCTTCAAAGGCGATAAGCAATAACACCAATCTCCAGATCACCAGCATTCTTATATTCTTTCTACATCATCACCTATATTACATAGGATGACCAAAATGATTTCTTGTAGATAGCATCTATGGTAGAAACTTTTTCTAGCTATATGGCAGGTTACAGGCGTGTTTCTTTACACCACTTCCGTACCAATGACAGCTTTCCTGTTGAAGGTGCTGTGGCATACTCTGAGAAACCTCTGTAAGTAGTGTTAACACAGGTTCATTGCTGTCAAAAGGAGTTGTGACTATAACGTAAAATTCTGTTAGTATATCTATAGCAGCAAATCATATCTAAAATAGACTAAACTTCAAGCAAGGGGGAGACTTCTACTGATCAGCTTTTCTTCTTATGCACAATATCATTTGAGGTAGTTTTTCAAAATCCTTGAGGATTTAAGAGGTACAACCATAATTTTCACAGTCAAAGGAGTCTGGTCATACTTGCAAATGCTGTCTTTCCAGCTCCGTGGCTTGATGTTAAAAACTGCTACAGCTATCTGAAAAGACATCAACACTATAGTATAGCCAATGATCCTTATTACATGTGAAAAGAATAGTTTAATTTCCGCAATCCATTCTATATTTCAATGCCTTCCCTATATTTTCTGTTACTGCTGCATATATTAGCAAGAGGAAGGGAAAGCATAAGCAAAACAGAAGCTGCTATAAAGAAACTTTATACAAAGCTCAGCTCTAATTTCACACTTCATATCCAAGAACTCTTTTCTTGACTGGTAAAATGCAGAAAATAAGTAAAAGAGGCCCACTTATAAATAATGCAGAAGTAATAGCACTTGATAAAGTAGGAAAATAGTTTACGATATACTAATAGGAGTGATTTAGCCAAGAAATTCTATCAAACTGCACAATTACTCGTATTTTAATATCCTGGGTGGACAGTTTCACCAAAGTAACTCTATTGCACACCATGTTATTAAAAGATTAGATTAGCACGATGGAGAGGATGATTTGATTCTGTACAGATAAGCTATACCACATCCTTTTCATTATAGAATATACTGCTAATTACACACACACCCCACCCCAACGCGCACAGCTGACTGGGAGAGAGAGAGAGACTAGACAGAAAGAATCACTATTGGCATTAGAAACTGGAAGTCCATTAGAAACTTAAGTCCATTAAGTCCTCTTGCTATAGAGTAGTTATGGGAAAATCCTAGCTATTCATGTACAAGTAGTTCACTGAATAACTCCTGGCCCTGCTGTGATGCTGGGAGATAGACATGAGGTCATTCAGTAAAATGGGACTGACTTTGATCAACATAAGTAATATTTTGCCATGTATGTTACGTTTTTCATGCAAATATAATATTATATCCTGGTTGTAGCCATCATTGTGACAAAATTGAACAAAACCAAAGCAAGCATCCTATATCATGTCTAAATGAGAGCATAGCTGTATTCTATTGTGGCTGCAGATATTCCTGTGTATCAGTAACTGCTACCATAAAAGCCTCTGTCCAAGAATGCCACTACCGTAAAAGGCTGAGCCAAAGCTAAAGGCGTGAGAGGCAACCTACTTCAGGCCTGGTGTGAGTGGTGGAAGACTGTACAGCCCTTTTGCTGGAGGTTACTGCTCTGCACAGGTCAGCCATGACTTGTGAGCACTCACGAATGCATCAGGGCACAAAGCAAAGCAGTTGAGCATCCATGTCCATGGGAGGATAAAATGTCCGATTTTGCGTGGCAGTAGCATTATCCTTGTTTTTTTCCATCCTGCCCCAGGTTTTCAGGAGCAGGGGGGTAAAAATAGGGAAAGCTATGTTCTAAATTGCATGGGCTTTTTGGGGGGAAAAGGCACGTAATTATGCTTTAAGCCGTTTAGGCTTTTCCCTCTGCTGACTGCAAAGAGAGGAGATGGGCAGTGAATAACAGTCTAAATTATGTATTTTAGAAGTAGAGAGTCAGAAGGCAGGAAGAGAAATCTGTCCTGTTCCTGGGATGGAGAAAAGAAAATTCTCTTTTAAAACGCAGTAGCTGTCAGAGAAACTGGTTTGGTGAGGAAAGACACTGCGTGTTTTCCTTCAGACTTCCTGGTTAGAGGGAAATAACACTTTATGTGCATTTTTCTTTGTAAAAAATTAATAAAATAAAGAGATTGATCCTAAGAACTAACCAACTGTTATTGTAGATAACTCTTTACAACAGCTAAGGTATAGCAAGACTATACTGCAATTGCCTGAGCCAAAGGACAGAGGAATTAATAGGATGGAACATCATTTTTCTTCTGGCTACTATAATCAAACTCAAAAGATACAGGACAAAATGCTATAAACAGAAAGGAAGCCAACTGAAATGTAAAAGACATTGGACAGTGTTACATCTTCTCAAATATTGTAACAGAACAAAGGGATAAAAGAGTTTTAACACTGATATTACATAAAATAAATGCTCCATGTGTCAAGTGTAGAGTTGTAATAAAAAATGTTTAGGTTTAGGTGACTTGGTAAAACATCTCTATTTTGATTTATTCACAGACACCTTCCAATGCCTCTGTGAACAATGAACCTATAGTATTACTAGAACATTGCCCAATGTGGTTTTTCCTTGTAAAACTGGATAAGAATACTAAAATATTTGAAAAAAAAGTGAAGTTAAACTTTGAGTGTTTTATCTGGCTCTGCACCAAAACAAACTGAGTGTAGGGAGGGCAGTTACTCAAGGGTGCTGAGAATAACTGTCAGGCTAAGAGTACTGAATGGTCTTTGTTCACCTCTTAAAAGAAACAAGATTTTGTTTTGTTTTGTTTTTTGGACAGCTGTTTCAGGAGGACATAAAAAAGACCGAAATGTAGGAAAAGTGATAATATCTTTCCTCCGCTCTATGCTTTCTTGAGGTAAATGTTAGGTTTAGTCACAATCTTATTTTGAGATGCTGTGATACAAATTGGTGGTCATATGTTGTTGAAGTCCCCACCTGCTGCAGTTATTTCTGCGCAGCGTTGGCTGTGAAGCTGCTCTACATACAAACTTAAAGTAACATCTGTGCCATCTATGATGGAAGAAGTAGGATTTCTGTGCAGAGAATGAATAGCACAATACTTGTGCTTACTGTATCACTGAATTTAAATGTCTATGTTAGTGTAGTTAAAGATCTTCAGGTACAAACAAGTTAGTGGGCTTAAGTCAGGGTTACCTACCAGGAGAATGTGATGTTACTTGTGACCACTTTATGCCTCTTTCGGCTTTCTATGGCTTTTCTAGTTAACAACTGACACTCCGCAACGAGATCCACAGCCGTTCTTCTGAAGCAGACTGCAGTCCTAGGTCCCGATTTTGGTTTTATCATTTACCTTGGTGTTGTCAGGGTGGAGAAATATACTGCATTCAGTAGAATGGAGTTGTGCTAGTGTAGCAACCTGCACATAATACATGGCTGTTCCTGCTCGGTAAAATGTATGTGTTTTGCCCTCTCTTCTAATGGCTTGTCCGTTAAGATGGCCTTAATATTCCTTGCAGGTCTGATTTGAGATAGTTTCCAAAATCTAAATACTAGGAAGTGAATTCTCTCCTTCGTCTGCTTTAATGGAAGTTGTGCCTGAGGGTGAGAGGACAATAGATCTTCCTGTGTCTGAGTGAGATTACTTCTTTGGAGTTTCACAAGAGTAATTTGTCTTAAAAAATGATGTTTAAAACTGCTTTGTTTGTTCCTTAAATGCAGTGAACCAGAGCTGCCAGCTGCATAGAAGTAACTGGAGTCTGAGAAAAATACTCAGGTACATTGGAAATCATTTCTGAGCTCCTTGGAACACTGGATTTACAGGTTTATGGTATGTGCATAAAGAAGACCTTAGAGTTGCAAAGTAACCAGACACACTTAGCTTCTGGCTTCCTTCAAGTGTTTATTTCCTGTGTCCTTTTAACATCTGGCAAGGAAATAAATTAAGATTGAAATGTAGTATCAAGGCTTAATTTTTCAGAGTGAATGTAGCTTAAATGACATGCTGTAAGTGCATTGCAATGAACAGCAAGAAACATAAAAATTAAGTAATTAGTTACCAAGATGGATCTGCTCCCATGCTCTCTCTGCAATAAAGTGTCAAGCGTGGAAGCCACTTTTTAGTGTAGCAGCTTCTCTCTCCCTAGAAAGAATTATGTCTTTTTTGAAGGTGTTAAAGATATTCTCAGGCTTGCCTTTTTGTTATTGACTCATTTATTTCTTTACCTGTATTTAACAAACATTTGTTTTTTCACAGGATTGCCTGCTTGTGTCCTTGGCTATCGAACTTTATATCCCAGCAGAAGTACAGCTTCTGCCAGGATTAATTGGAAAAGGAAGATGTTACAAAGGGTGTCTTTAAAATTTCCAAACTGATAAAATTCTGATTCTTAAATTGCCAGTTGTTACTACCTACTGACTTGATAAGGAAGCTGCTTTCCTTTATTAACAGAAATCCAACCGGCTCCAGTGCTAAGTAGCATGGGGTTGACACTGATAACTGTGGCCTGAACAAGTTGTGATGCAGATGCAGAGAAGTGTAAGCAGACCAGATTATGCTCTTAAATAGGTAAAATGTATCCTGTGGTGGAAAAATTAGTCCAATGTCAGTAAGAGAAGAATTTAATGAGATATGTCAGCTTTGATGGCCTTTGTTACAACATACACTTTGGTAAATAAAAGTGGTTTCCTGTCAAGCATGTTCCAAGATGATCTATGAACCAAAATGGAAATCTGTTTGCATCACCTGTGCCCTGATTAGAAGAAATTTGAGCAACAACAGAAAGCAAAACGAAAGCATTCTATATGTTGTTAATTATAGTGTTAAGTTCCACCAGTGACTCATACTGACCTGTTCATTTTTCAACACTTATTTTTGGTATTACTGTTATTCTATATCCTGTAGGGTGCAGTTAACTTTATTCTCCTGGTACTTTTTCTCTAGTCATTCCCCAAACTTTTTTTGCAGACCACTTCCTCTGAGATATAAAAATCTGGCTTATAATAACAGTAGAGGGAGAACAGAAGGTCTATCATTGTGTAAATCTTTTCAGTCATGACATGGGAAATATTTTATAAAGGAAGACACATCAACAACTGAATATAGCTTGAAAAAAGTTTCTTATAAGAAGCCTATACATACTTAAGGCCAAAGTCCATGGAACAGGAACAGCCTATGTTCCTGGGCTCCCATTTACCAGCTAGTATAGAATAGGCCATATTTCACGTGCCTGAAATCTACTATATATTCACCATATAATCACTTTGCTTGGATAGAAAAATCCAGAGGTAGATTCCAGTCTCACTGAAATATGCAGAGTATGTTTGCACCTTGCCTCCATAAGCCCAGCCACTGCTTATGCAAGCACATCCTTTGTAGCAACAGAACTGAGACATTAGATGGAAAATGACATTTTCTTTTTACAGAAGTCTGTGCAAATGCTAAGACCCATGGTACAGCACTTCCAAAGCAGGTGATACAAGAATGCCAGCAGGAGTACATCCCAAGGGCATTTCTGCAGTGCGGAATTACTCAGTCTGGATATTCCTAAATGAAAGACTAAGACATTCTATTTTGAACAGCTGTTGGAATGGCTTCTTATTTTTGTGGGTTTCTTTTCTATTTCATTTTAACCATTTATCAAAGTGGTCTGCATCATTTAAATAGTTGATGGATTTGGAAAAAACAAATGAAATTCTGACCACCTATTTTACTACTGCAAAGTGGTCACAGGATGAAAAATTGCAATTCTTTTTTTTTTTTTTTTTCCCTACCCTACCCCTCTGCTAATTTCTTAATCTCCTTTGAGAACAACAGTTCATTTTTATATTACTGAGTTCTGGGTTTAAGTCCACAGTTCCAAAGTGATTCTACTAATTCATATTTTCTCCAACTATATTTATTTCCAGACCTGTAGGTAGCTCTGTTTACTAAATGCAGTGCAGTCGAATGCAGCTTATGTTATGCTATACTAAAAGCAACTTTTCTTGTCAGAAACCTATTTATTAATAACATTTCACTCTGAATTGTGTTTAGAGCTAAGTATTGCAGCCATTTACTGTGCAATAACAAATTTTCTACCCTTTTTTTCATTTGGCAACATTTTACCACCTACAGTGGAAGAATTACAAATCTAACTAGTTAAATTCCAAGCCATATTCTTTTCAACTTTATTACTGGTGTTCCTTTGCTTGGAGGAGACGTAATAGCTTTAATTACTCATATTGTTTGCTAAGGAAACAGTAGCATGACACTTAAAAAGCCACTTTGTATTATTGTTAAAGGACAGAGTTCACTGAACTGACGAAGGACTCTGCATGCAGGTGTGAAACTTCAGTGCAGCTATGGGTCTGTTTTTACAGCTGTTGATCTTTAGCACCCCTCAAGCAGACCGTGCTGTGCAGGAATTAGTACGTAGAAAATTACTGCACATAGTGATCGGGTATCACTAACCTCATAATTCTTGTGCAGTATTTCAGGAGGGTGCTTACTTTACCTTCTCTTTCTACTTATTGTAAATTAGACACAAAAGGAAAGAGATCAGTCTGATTATTCCGGTTGGAAATGAGTCTTGATGCCTGATCTGTATGCAGATCTATTATTCCTTTTAATTTTGCTTATTATTCTAGTTGGGTAATTTTTGTTTCTAAGAAGATAAAATGTTGGCAGTGATAGTATTTCATTCAAAGCTTAACAAGAACACTTGAATATTTCAGAAAAGATACCACTCTGAAATAATCATTCCTGATCTTTACCTAGACCTGATGAATATTGCAACAGTGCTTAGAATGAGATATTAGCAGCTCAGTTGCCTGCTTGGTAGAGATTTTTCTCAATAAAATATTTCAGTAAGTCTTTTAACAAAGGTGTTAAGGCCAAATACAGAGTCTTCAAGACACCAGAGAACCTTCTCAGCAAAAATAATGAAGTCTTATAAGCTAGAATGACAGCGAAAGAGAATGACATGTGGAACTCTGTCCTTCATATATGGTGTTGTGTAGAAGGAAGAGAAAGTTGGGAGCCGGGTTTTAGGGTAGAGTGAAGAAGCCAACTGTAGAAAAGGAAAGGTATCCCAGAAATTGTTATGAAGATTACTGTTATTATCCTACCCGGTTATCTGGCCAGAGTGGGTCCACAAACAGTTACAGGCCCTGAGAGAACAGCAGGGGGGTTCATGCAGGGTAGAAAGTGAGCTGAATCTCAATCTATTTGTGTATAAGTTTGTGCTCTTTCTCCAGAAACTGAGATTTCTTTCTACTGATTTAATCATACAAAAGTAGTTGTAGAAATTAGAGATTTCTTTTTCCTATAATATATCATCAATAGCTGCAGTTCATGAGAAAGCATAGTAATGTTGCTAGTGTAAATGATTATCAGGCTAATGGGTACATTCTAAAATTAGATCCTAGCCCCCCCCCCCAAGATCTGATCACTCTGATTCTGGGATGTTACGAGCCTAATTCATAGATATTCTTGTAATCTTGCCACAGAGGGAAATAGTACACAAATGTATATTATCACCGTGACCTATCCAGAAAAGATTAAACACATTGAGTCTATTAAGAATACAGCTTTCACAGAATCACAAGAAAAATGCTTCCTGAGCCTATCTTTCTCTAATAAAATTGAAACAAGTGAATAATTTATGCAGTTCAATTTTTATATTATGCCTTGTCTGTTTTATTTTAAAGGATAAAATTTATTTACCCTTTCTAACAAAGAAAAAAGCCTGGCTTTGGTGCTTTTACTACTATTCATGCCGTAGGAACCTGTATGACTTTCTAAGTTATACAATCCTGCATATGGAAGTGTCTCTACCCCAGGGGTGGTGAGCTGGTAGCTGAGGGTGAAATAAAATTAAAATCTTTTTATTTTTCCATAATGCAAACTATTCATGCTTCATAGAACTGTGCTGTTTGACACTTCTCCAGATAGATACAGTCTCCTGATGGTGTGTCATGCTTCATTATGTTAGCAAGTTCTGTTCCTTAGAGTTAATCAAAGGACTAGTGCAGTTTTCTCACATCTTTTCACTTATGCCTTATGTAAAGTTCTTTGCTGAAGGAAACAGTTTATATCCTTCTAAAATTGCTTTTAAGAACAATTCTGTTAACAATGAAGAGCATATCAAGGTCAAAGGTGTGCAAAGTAGTGGCCTAATCATCCAATTACTCACACAGGTGCAATCCCTTTGTTTTCAGAAAACTTTTATCTGCTTTAGTAATAGACATAACGGAACATAATGAAACATAAGGAAAATCTCTTTACTATGAGGGCAACAGAGCACTGGAACAGGTTGCCCAGTGAGGCTGTAGAGTCTCCTTCCTTGGATATATTCCAAAGCTGTCCTGGGCAATCTGTTCTAGGTGACCCTGCTTGAGCAGGGAGGTTGGACTAGAAGATCTCCACAGGTCCCTTTCAACCTCAACCATTCTATGATTCTGTGGTAGACTTGTTTTCAGAGTCATGCCACCAAATGAAAACTGTTGTTATCTCTGCAACTGGGGCCAACACAGGAGGACTGACAGTAGTGCAGTTCCAGACCAGAAATAATAACACAGAAGCTAGAAGACTGAGAATCAGCAAAATTATGGCTTCCAAATATGCATGTGCTAGGAAGGGAGTAATGTGTTATAGCTCCTCTAGAACTGTAGCAGTGTATTCTAACACTAACACGCATGTTATTTTGGTACTTTAGAGCACCACAAGTTCCCAGTCAGAGAGCTGGGGTTATATATGTCTGTGATGTTTGTGTGTATACTTTCCCCATTCCAATCTGCCTTTATAAAGAATATGTTTTTTGCCAAGTTAATGCTGGAACCAAAAAAAGAATCTGACCTAAAATAGCAACAAATATATTTTTATGTGAAATAAATCAGCTTCTGTTCCTAGGAGGACTGAGCATTTCTTTGTTCAGCACAAATCAAATCTACCCCATTCTAGAAGCTGCACTGGACTTCTGCTCTCCCTCTGTGGAGGGACTTTACTAAAAGGTAAGGGTGGCACATTTTCGGGAGGAATGAGGTCACCATAAGGTGACTCTATCTTCACTCTTCTCACCTAGCTCTTCTTTCAGGTACTGCCAGCAGAAGTACCATTGCAGGGGTTGTTACCTGAGAGGAACCATGCTCTATGTAGCAGCTGTGGGTGCAGGGTAGAAAACGAACCACCCTGTTTGTACCACTGGAATATGAACATGTCTCAAACTCGTTTACATTTTCCTGTAAATCCAGTGAGTAAAAGTTAGCTTTCATGAACAAATCACAAGTTATGCTGAAGCTATGTATATTTGAAGGGCTGATAATTTGGAGTCTAATTTGTATCTACTCTAGTTTCTTTATTTATGTTTAATCTTATCTCTTTAATCTCATTTTATAAAAAAGTCCTTCATACTTGCATTCTCTGGGCATCTCTGTTGTGAGTTAAATCCCCAGCTCAACTGTGCTAATAAGTATACCTGAGGTTTGATCAGCTATTAGTTTAGACTGAGACTGAAAATATTAATAGCATCAGGTTCAGGCCTAAGCTTGTGAATATAAATTCCCTTGGATTTGGAGCAAGTGTACCAATATCCATACTGTTTCAAGCCACTCAGTCTCAGAGCTTTGTCTCAAGCAACAGCTTGTAATTGTTACAAGGTATCTTGAAATTAAGCAAACACTATAAACGATTTTTCTTTCATTTTCAAATAGGGAAATACATTTTTTTCTTTTAAAAGGAAGATAAAATAAGCTTTGCTATTTTTTGCTTGATTGTTTAATAACAGCATCAGCTTCATCCAAAAACACATTTAAAGCCAAAGTTTTCTGTTTCTGCTTCAGCATCACTGAATTATGTCAAACAACAGCGCTCTGGGTCTAATATTTTTCGGCTAGCTGCTGCTCCAGAACCAGCAGAGGGAGCACAAAACATTGTTTGCTTGTTTTCTTTTAATTTGTCAGTGATGGTGTGGTTGACTTAAAAATGACAAATACAGCCCCCAGAGGTTATTAGAACCCATAAGGTATTACCAAGTTTCTTATTTTTTTAGTTGTCTGTTTAAAACTATTACTGATGGTATCTCTTTGCTCAGAAATCCACAAGCAACATTCAGGTATAGCTTGCTTTGTTCAGAAAATCTATCTGACGTGTTCGTGATAGATTTGCCTCTAATTTTTCAGCTGACCATTAGATCCCATATTACCATATAAAGGTAGCACAGTAATTAGGATTATGTAGAATTTTCTACTTCCAAATAGACTGCCTTGGCTGCTGCAATTCTAGTGCCAGTCAGCACCACAATCTTGTCAGTTCGATTTTTATATCTTTTGTGTGCTATGCAGCTGTGTGTGTGTTCTGCAGCTCTTGAAATATCTTCTCCCAGCTTTAGTGCCTGAGGCCACAAGTGCGTAGCACAGCTCTGTCTCCCAAAGAATCTCAAACATAATGAAAAGATGAACTTGCAAAAGAGCTGATTTTTGTATGCCTTCCTGCTTGATTCTGCTGCCTGCTCTTTTTGCTTTCCCTAGTTCTCCCAGGTTTTATTTTCTGCCTCTGATGGAACTGTATCCAAAGCTTTCTCAGAATGAATTGCTTTTATAAAGCTTCCTCATAATGAGGCTTGTCACACAAATGAATGGAGCATTGCTGAACTCTCACAATGTGGCACAGGCTCACTCAACCTTTCGATGCTCGCTCTCAGAATTAGCATTCTTGTCTAACAATGGTTTTTGCCCCTTCTTTTTCTGCTACTGAAGCTTGTGACCCAATATATTCAAGAAAGCGCACTCAGAAAAATAAATGAAAAGTAGAAGGATTAAAGCGAAGGTTAACCTCACAGAATTGGAGAACTTTAGAGTTGGGTTGTCTTCCTTATCCGTTGGACCTAAGTATAGTAGCAGAAGCAGAACAGTGAGTGATCTTGCATTCAGTGCCAAAGGTGAAAGCAGCTTTCTTCTCAAGGGGCAAAGCTTGCATGTTTTAAGAGTGACTTCAATGAAGCTACTCGCACGGCTAAGGCAAACAGGATTGGGCCACAGATGCATACTTCTGCATTGCCAAGGAGTACAGAAATCCACACCAGTTGAGCACTTTGTGCCCCATTAGACTTCTGAACAGCCTAACAACGAAGGAGAAAAGGTGAGAGGTACCTGTTTTGAAGTGGTGGATGTTGGAAGAATATAGGCTGGAAAGATTTTCTGCCAATTTTATGAAGTTAGTAGCACTAAATAGAAGCAAGAAAGGCTGCCCTACTGTCACAGAATCACAGAATGGTTGAGGCTGGCAGGCACCTCTGGAGATGGTCTGATCCAACCACCTGCTCAGAGCAGCGTCACCTACAGCAAGTTGTCCAGGACCCTGTCCAGACTGCTTCTGAATATCTCTGAGGATGGAGACTCCACAATCTCTCTGGGCTACACAACCCAGTGTTCAGCTACACTCACAGTGAAAAAGTGTTTTCTTATGTTCAGATAGCGTTTCCTGTGCTTCAGTTTGTGCTTCTCATCCTGTCACCAGGCACCACTGAGAAGAGTCTAGCTCCAGCTTCCTTACCCCCTACATAATCAGGTATTTATAAACATTGATAAGATCCCCCCTCAATCTTCTCTTCTCTGGGCTGAACAGCTCCAGCTCCCCCAACCTTTTTGCATATTACAAATGTTCCCTCTTAACCATCTTCATGGTCTTTCAGTGGACTTGCTACACTAGGTCCATGTCTGTCCTGTACTGCTGTCAGGAGTTCTGAGAGGTGTACAGTTACACCACAGCTTACACCAGAGTTAGGGATGTAAGCATCTCGGAGTTGTGCCTGCCTGTGTCTGCCCCACCTTTGTGCCTGTATCTACTCAAATACTGATGGCATGAGCACTTTAAGACTTCAGCTCTTCCTTCAAATCTTTGTTCCATCTTCAGTCACACATTCTCTACTCCTGCAACTAATCCCAAGAGCTTTGGAGCATTTTTGTGGGTAGTCTTCTTTGCAAAGAGGACAAAGAGCATAGAAGATGCAAGTATACAAATTTCTCTGGATTCCTGAATTTCCATTCCATAGTAAGAGAAACATTGTGAAAGAAGGAATGAGAGAGAAAAAAAGAATGATAAGAGCAGAGCAGAGCAAAGCAGAGCAGAGAGGAGAAGAGAAGAAAAAGCAAGACTCCACTTCCGGATGTAATATCTGCATGCAGTAGAATGAAAAGTCATTCGCATTAAAAAATAATCAAAATAATTTTTTATTTCAACCTGTAGAAATGATTTGTATAAAACTCCCCATGCTGATCTGGAAAATCTGCTTTTAGGCTTTCAGCCATATATCCAAGAGCACTGGAAAAGCCTTTGAGTCCCAGCTCAAGTGGCTATGTCTCTGATGTGTTATGAATATGGCATGCATACCATCCTCTACAATCAGGGAAGCTCTTTTCACTTCTTGGCTTCTTCTGTTTAATATTTTATTGCAAAAGCAAGCAGTCCAGGAGCTTTTTTTTTATGGTGGACAACATCAGGTTTCTTTTGTAAAGATTTAATCCCAGTTTGCATCTACAATCTTTGAAAACTTCCTTTACTTCACTGATTAAGCTGATGGACTGACAGTTTTCTGCTTTCTATGCAAAAGATGCATAACACATTGCCTGACTGAAGACTGAATTACACAGAATTATTAGCATTATGCGGCAGAAATGATGAAAGTGCAATTTGTGGTCTCCTGACTCCCAGCTTACTGTACTTTATTAAAGCAAGAGAATATTTTGGGGAAGAAAAATAGGAGGCAGGAGCCTTTAATCCTTATTCAATTCATTTTGAGGCAGAAATTAAGCATGCAAAATCTAGCCCCAAATGATTATAAACTACAGGTTCACCATTTATATACAGAGTGACTCATTTCTCTTTTGATTGAATATTTAGGAGGTACTGATTGAATTTGTTTTTACTAGTGCTTCTCCACTAATATGGAGGTGTAAAACAAGAATAAATGAATACCTTCAAAGGCCTTGAAAGACCTAACTATGATGAAGCTGAATTTGGGGAGAATGTATATACCTGATACACATGTCAAATGTGCAAGCAGAATATACCTTATCCCTAAATTAACCCTAAAAGAGGAAAGAAAAGGACAAAAGGCAGAGACCTTAAAATCTCTCCTAGAGAAATAATGGAGATGAGAGGCCAAGAAACGGAGGGGAGCTAATTTGACACCCACATCTAGGATGGAGCCACAGTCCCATTTCAGCACTGAGCGAGACTCCACGGTCTCTGGACAAGGGGCAGTGCTGGACAGCACGTAACAGGTATAGACTTAGGTCAAAGCTAGTTAAAGTGGAGGTCAAGCTGAACAAATCTGGTTAACTTCTCCAAGGAAGTGACAATGACAGCTGACAGAAGTGCAGCAGTAGGCATAATCTCCTTGGACTTCAAGAAGCCTTTTGCTGGGTTTCAGCTTCAAGCAATGATTTTTAAGGCTGGCATTGCTGGCAGAATTGTTTTCAGTTAGATCAGAAACGGAGTGAAGGAGGCAGGTTAAAAGCTCATTTAGATTTGGTGCTAATCACCTTGGCAGTGACCCTTTTAAATAATAAGAATTTTAAAAACAGACTTTACTCTGCTCACCACTGTAAATTCTGCCTGTATTTATCCAGGCAAAGATGATTGACTTCAGCCATAAAGATGAGCTTGATAGCTTTCTTTAATTAATTTTTAATAAAGAAAAAATAAAGCAGATCAAAGAAGCCAGTTCAAGAATTTAGAACAAGTAAGCCAAGAATTTCGTATTTATTTACGGTCCAGGTCCTGCAAATACAAGCATCAGAGTAAATTTATTTCCATGTGTGAAAATCAATGGTCTTTGTCACTGTAATTAAATCCTTACTTAAGAGTAGAACTATTTTCATTAGGAGAGGTTCGTCTAGTTGCTTGTTTTAGTGAGAGTTATACTATTAGAGGCAGAAAGGAAAAGCCTCAGCCTGTGCATGAGCTACAAAGGCGCAGTGGCAATACTTCTATTCCTTTCTTGTCTAGGCATAAGCCGCCCAAGCACATACTGCCTTCTGGACACCATCTTGCAGTTGTTTCCTCAGAATCATCAAATCATGGAAATGTCATTGGGAAGGCACCCCTGGAGGTTGTTTAGTCCAGACCCCAGGATTGTCACCCGCGCTAGATCAGGTCAGCTGCAGCTTGGTCCAGCAGGGTTGTGAAAACCTGGAAAGAGGCAGATTTGACAGCTGCTCCGAGTAGCCTGCCCCAGCACTGTGCTATCTACCCAGTTGCTACCCAGTTGTTTCTTTTTTTTTTCCTTTCTTTTTTTTTCCTTTTTATTTATTTTTTAATGTTTTACCTATGCTGCCTACACTGCTAGATTCCCTAATGCTTATGCAAAGGAGGAAAACCTTCATATATCAGCAGACCCTCCCTCTTCTGTTGTTTCTTACCTCAGGACTAAGTTAAGGCTAGATTGTCGGTTTGAACACAATTTCCTGGCTTTTGTTGATTTCATCCAGTTTATTGTTATAATTTTTTTTTGTATTTAATTATTGCAATGCTTTGCCTTAGGGCTATTTGAGGCTGAAAAACAAGACTTTAATGATGAAATACAGAAACAAAGACAGGCTACTCTTGTCAGTGTCAGTAAATAAATAGCATTAATCCGTCTTCATTATTGCCATGCATGCTGTAATACAAGAGCCTACCAGGTGGGAAGAGGTATAATATCTTTTCACTGCTCTACAAGCACTAAGAATTATGCTGAAACTTAAACTGCAAAATTTTCTTTGATCAGCGAAGAAAAGTGGCAGTGATTTTTGTCTTCGGAAGCTTTTTGACATCTTTATGTTAGGATGCTGAGAGAGTGCAGAGTTGTATGACCTGCCCTGTTGACTCATTGCCACTTGTGCCTTTAAAAACTCTGCCTGGACTGTGCATGGTAGTAGGATGCTTACGCTGGCTGGAGTCATAGCTCTTTCCTGCATTATTATTTAAAAACATGAAGTTTTAATTAGTGCATAGTTACATTTTAGAGTGCTTGAGAGTATATCACATCCTTAAAGGCTTTCAAGCAAATGAATGTTTGGATTTCTCCCCCCCTCCTCCCCCCTGAAAATGAGTTATCCAAGCAATCTGTGCTAAATGCTTTTGAGAATAAGGGTTGGACACACACAACTAGATTATGTGGTAGCGTAAATCAGAGCTGTGCAATCCACTTCAGTAATTTACCTTACCTCAAGATCTAGACTATTAATTGATGGAGCCTACCTTTTTAAAAGCAATTTTTTAGTCACTTTGACAACTAACCATCTGCCTTCAGTTTCCATCAGTATGCACTTTCAGGCGCAAATACCGGGAAGCTTAGTTTAAATACAGAGATTACCAAAGCAGCAGGCAGGAGATGGTGAAAGATGCAGCTTTGATTGCACTGGCTATTTTTTTACCAAGTTGCCTTGCTTAAACTTGGCATACCAGTTAGTAATAGATGTGATTCACTGCTCTGTTTACTATAGGTTTGTATTAGTGTCGAACTATTTAATTGACGGTGTAAGGTAATAAACTGGTGAGAGCTAAGGCCACTCTCCCGCAGTAGCCAGTGCCCTATGGGGGCAATGGGAAATGCTGTTTAGGAAGAGTATGTGAACCTGGCAGCTTTCAGCAGGCTCTTCCTCTGGCACACCACCGTATAACCCAGACGTGATGTGCTTTGCTGCGAGTAACGGCAGGCTCCCAGGTTCACCGGGTTCCTTGGCTGCCCGGGCTGCACCCGGGGGGACACTCCTCAACCCCACCAGCCCAGCTCCTCAAGCCCGGCCCTCGCACCTGGAGCATGCTTGCTCCTACAGCTCCTGCGCGGGCACCGTCCTCTTCTTTCCCGTCAGCAAACAGACTCATCTGTAAAATAAGATCAAGTGTTTGAGCACAGAGTTCTCTTCCCCTGAGGGATGTGACAGCCATCCTTTACCCTGCTGCAGAACAGCAGCCTCTGCCAGACGGCTTTTATCATCACCTGGTTTTGCCACTATTTTATGCGCAGGTGCAGATTTGCCAGGGGCGCAGGATGCAGAAGAATCCAGAGGTTTCAGGCCCGCCCATGCTCCCCCCGCTGTGCCCTCCAGATGTGGGGACAACCCTGTGCAGCTGGGCAGAGCGAAGTGCTCCTGGCACCCCTACAGTCCCAAGCCACTGCCTCCTCCTCTCTTCCCCCTCCGGACCCAAAGGGTAAAGCAGGAGTGCTCTGACACCTCATATTCCCAGGAGGAGGAGGTGCCCCTGTGTTTCTCTCCTGCTCCAGTCAGGAGGCAGTCGCCACTCTTGGTGATAAAAGCTGAAGGTAACTCATTTAAGTTAATTGGGAGTAGAGGGAAGGGGTGGCATATAGCGCTAATAATAATAAATACTGAAGCAGGGCATCTGGAAAGCGTTTTAAAATAACCCTGATTTTGTGACATTTGTGCCATCTCAGACTTTGCTATTTTTCAAGGGCAGTGGTATGGAAATGGTTAATCGCAAGTTCCTTAAGACTTTTCTCAGAGAACAGACAATAGTTATTGCAATTTTTCTCTCACCTCAATTTAAAATATCTATGAGCTGCTGAGTTTCAGTAGCTTTGGCTTCTATATATATATTATGTATTAATTCAGCGAAAGAGACAGATGTTTGTATAAGGTGAAATAGCTCAAATCCCGTTAAGACCCTCTTCACCCCAAAGCCTGTGACAGTGTCAAGAATTCTCCAGTCTTGCCATGTGTGGGTGCATTTCACAGCACAGTGTGTGCATCTAACAAAACCCATCATCAGCCAATTGGAAGTCTGATTTTCGAGGACCATTGAACACCGAACATTCCCAGTGAGCTGCAATTACAGAAACAATTGTGCTAAATAACTTTGGACTGATGGTGTGTGAACATCAGCCCTCCCAACTTCCCCTTCCTTATTTCTGCTGGAGAGTCTGACAGGGTGCTGGGTTGCAATATGAATGTTTTAGGGAGTGCCCGTGTGCTTCAGTAATTCTGGCATTTCTTTGTCTGCCTACGAATTATGCCTGTGTTTTATCACTCCCTATGTTGAATAGCCTTATCTTTGCAGTTGTATTTGGTGTTTGGGGAAAAAAAGGGGTTAGGGTATATTTTACTGAAGGTGAATTGTCTTCAACTCCCTTAGCATAATTCCGATTCCACTTTCAGTCAGAGCAGTGTAAATCAGAAGAAGGCAGGAAAAACAAGGACAGAATTCTGTTCTTTGTTCTTATCTCTTTCGATAATCTTCAACACATGCTGAACTTATAAGGCAGTTTACCTAAGATAAATAATGGAGTATATCAGAAAATATACCTTTGCTTATTAACCTTGTGAACTGTTCATTGTTGCATTTTTATTTGGTGCGTTGAAAAAATACAATATATTTTATGGTGAGACTGAGGGGTTCAACCTCCCTTTGGAGTCTTACAAAGTAGGTAAGCAACATGAAGTTTTTGATCTAAGGTCAGTAAACTGATATCGGATGTCAATTCGTGGGTTGTGAACCTGTACGTCACACTGACAAACAGCGTCAATCGGAGTGCTCAGGATAACCACCACCTCCCCTTAGGAGTCAGCAGCCCACCCCCACGTATCTCACACATGGTCCTTGTTCTTGTCTCTGTGAGGTCCTCAGATGAAATGGCCCACGCTGGTCATGACATGAGTTTTTCATGTACGATGAGTCTTTTCAAATGCACATGAAAATGATTCAGTGGTCTCACTTAAATTCTTGGATGAGCCTAGACACAGTGCAGTGTGCCCGTCCTTGCTGGCAATACCTGAGTGAGATCAAAAAGCTGCCTAAATGGGCTAGGAGCTTAGACGTATTGCCGCCCTTTAAGCTAACCCATTTCCAGTTAGCTACTAAAGAGGAAAATACAATGCAGACAGCCAAATGATTTTTGTTTTCAGCTCTGCAAGCTTGTTACCTGCAGTGAACATAGAACAGACTCAGATAATTTCTGTGTAATGTGAATAGTAAAGATAATAATTTATAATAGCTCAATAAACGTGAAATAATATAGCTTTAGCAGATACTTCCGCAGTCCTGTTCAAGTGCAAGAGGAACTGCAGAATACCTGGTCTCCAAGAAATAATACATAGATGATGATGTATTGTGACAAGGTAGTTAACAAAGTGGAAGGATAAACATCTGTCTCCTGCATATAGGTTGGCAGGTACACTTAAGATTTAAAGTACATGAAAGCTTATAGAGATACTTGCAGCACACTGCCTGTGTAAAACCTTGCTCTAGTCCTACTTCTGGACTTTTTCCACTGTTGTTCTAAAAGGATGGACTGGCAAAATCAGAAGTTTACTGACAGAGAAGGAAAAACTAGTTTCTTGTATGCCTGTCTGGTAGAATCAGGTATTTATATTCTGATCACAGAATGGAAATGAGTATGATTTTAAAGTTAAGATGTCTAGAAGTAAGGATTGGAAGGTCCACTGGGAAAAGAGTGAAGGAATGTAAAAGGGGAGGCTGTCATTCTAATAAGAAATGTTTAGTTAATAAATAAATGTATTAAATTTTGATGTGCTGTATGTTTAATTATTAGAAGACCTAAAATCAGTATGTGATAAAGAGGTGTTATATGTTGTTGGTTTTTGTTTTTTTTTCCCCCATCTCTAATATTCCATAATATTCCAGAAATAATTACTTATTTAAAAGAGAGAGAGAGTGAGAGCGTGGGAGAGACATTTTAAGAAATTGCTTTCAAACTTGTCTGGAATGAAAAACAGTGATTTCAGAAGAAAACTGAAAAGAACATCTGCCTGCTTTCTAACATTAATGTTAATACTAATTCTTTCTTTCCTATGCATGCATATGGTAGAAAAAGTTTCCCAGGGATTCAAGGATTACATTAGAAATGATGAGTAGCATTTGTGAGGCCTCTGAGGGAAGAGATGGCAAACTTACTAAAATGACTGTTTGCTTTGTTGGACTGAACTTTTGCGCTTATGTCCATCAAAAAAGTCACATGAGAAAGATTTGCAATTAGGAGCCTTCCAAACTCAGAAGAAATGATCTCAGAAGTGTCCACAAAGTACTACAGGTTTTAACAATAGGTTATAGGTTGGTTCCACTTCAAAGCTGCATCACACTTCTGCTGTCTTATTCTCTAAAATTCTCAGATGCACCATGAGAAGGCGAAGAGAGAGTTTTATTAGCAATGTGAACCTGTAAATGTTCTCTCCGGCCATAGCACGCTCAGCTCTTCTGCTTTAGCTCACCTTTAGTTCAGGCTAAAATGACTGTAAGGTGAGGTTGGAGGAAAACTTTCCACTTACTACCATTATAATAAATACATTTCAAAAGTTTATGCATACCGTGAAGGAAGTTGGTAAAACCACTGGCACATTTCCAGAGCAGCGTTATCCTAGGAGCCTGATTCTGAGCTATAGTAGATGCCTACTAAGAACAACGGGAGTCAGGAGTTTGAGCAGTAGAAACCTATTTGTTTTCAAGGGGATGATAGATGGATTTTTTTTTTTTGGGGGGGTGGTAGAAGAAGACAGGAATATGGACCATCTAGGTGCTAGTTGCTATGGTAACCATAAAATCATATCCTCCAAAACCTTTCTATTTAATTATATACATCACTGACTATCAAGTGGAGTAAATTTCAGCTTTTCTTTAAAACTCCAGAGTGCAAAGAAGAAAAGGGATGTTCATGGCAGTTTTAACCTTTCCTTTGTCAGTGATATTCTTGGGAAGGCATTTCTGTTGATATTCCATCCAGTTTTATTGACACACTAAATTATAGTATTGGACGGTAGTGCCACACGGTTAAGGGTTAGAGGTTTGTCATTGTTTCCTGTGTATTTATTGCCCTATTCTCCAGACTGTTCCTTGATATACATGGTCTATTCCCAACCTACATGCTATTGGGTTGTATTTCACCTTTGGAAATACCTGTATCATGTACTGAAATCCATTTCCACTTGAAGACTGCCTGGAAAACATCAATTATACGGAAAAAGCTTTATATGTTACCACTGAAAACAAAGCCAGGTTACCAAAATCAAAACTGGCTCAAAAATGCTTTATGGACTGCTCTCGCACACCAGGTTGATTTAGGAGGATGACATTATGACTGAGCACTAACAAACCTCACCAATCTGTACCCAGATCGTTCAGATAACCCACAAGTTGCTTTCTTTGTAAAAGAGCAATAATTATATTTGATACCTAGGAAAAAAATACAAAATATTGTTATTGCTTATTTTAGTAGCCTACATTCAGCCATTCCACATCATTTTCTAATGATGTGGAAAGATGTTAGAGGAGATATATATGTAACTGATTTGGATAAAAAAAATCATAATTTTCTTGCTTTTTTACACTATATATAATAAATTAATATTTTTTTTCTTTCCTTCTTTAAATATCTTTCTTTAAAATGTTCTGATTTTCTTTAAAAGTGTTGATAGTGGGATTTAATCTCCATATAAGCATTACACAATTATTTTCAATTCATATTGCTCTTTCTTCATCATTCTGACACTGCAGATTGGCACACTGTTCCGAAATGAGCATTTTCATATAACAGAAATTTATCCAGGTCCCACACAGGTTTGTTATATGAAGCCAAACTGCATATACTGTTGGAGCTATTCCAGGCAAAAAGTTTCATGCTAATAATTATGTTTAGTAGCTGTAGAAGTATTGATATGGCAACCTAAAATTACACGTTGCAAATCGTTACTAGTATTTGGAATTTAAGTAATAGAATTTAGAGATATGTTAAAAATAATTTAGAAAGGCAAACTGTGAAATTTATATACTGAATACTAACACACAGTACCCCAAAACAGCAGACATCTTTGGCCAGATAATAAATAAATTCAGTGTTTGAACCTTACCTGGCTACTTATGACTAAAACAACTTTAGACGTGGAATAATATTTTTTCAGCCTAATTCACAATATTCATTATATTGGACAAAGGACCAATATAATAATATCTGGCATAAATATAATGGAAAAATATTTCAGTGCAGAGATTCTAAAGCTATAATATTGGTGATGTAACAAGAAAACTTTATCAAAATTAGTGCCAAGGAGTTCATTGCGGCCAAAAATTAGCCTATTGCTATGATTAACTGTTTTGCTTTCTAATTAAAAAGTAAATTACGCTGAAAATAGTAAATGCTCTGAAGTGTATGCTTACTCTATTTGGTAAGCATTTTTAATCTTAACAGAACTGAAAGAACAAAATGATTATCATTGCTCTGGGGGTTAAGTAATTTTTTTTTTTTTGGTATCAAAAAAGGAATGCCTGCAAAAGGGGAAAAAACCTCCGAAAGACTCTATTGGGTGTCTGAGCAAAGAACCCAGCTGTCCTCATGGAAAATCAAGTCCTAGCAAACTACCTAAAAGAGAGAATCCAAAATTGTGGTTCATGTTCATGCATTCATGATAAACAGGCAGTTCTCAGTCCAGCAGCACAAAGCCTTGAGTTGCAGCAGATACCACTGACGGCAATTTCAGGTCTATTATGAACTTAAGAAGAGTCTCAGTTTTCACTGTCTTTATTATCCTGCTTCTAGACAAGGAGATTCTTGACTAATTTGCAAAGACACTTTCTCTGTACAGACTTTATATCATTTATATCATCTACTAAAATGGCTCAACAGCTTGGTGGAGACATATACTTTTTGGAAGCCCCAGAGAAATGCACTGGTGTTCAATGCACCTTGCTAGTGTTACCAGTTTGTTGCAGCCAGGTTACAGAGTAAATTGCATTTATTCCCACTTATCTGCTACACTCAAAATATTTTTATGGGGAAAATAAGCACATCTCATTTATGAAGCCATGTATTTATTGTTATCCTAAGTCTTAACAGTTTAATCAAGGGATAGTTATTAGTCCAGTTAGTTACAATTATATTAACACTTCTGGTTCAAATTATATACACGCAAACTGTGTAGTCTCTCCAGCTTTCTCTGGTATTATTCTCACCCTTCCACTGTACTTCTAAGTCCTACAGTGGGTGGCTTTGGTTAGGGGCAAAAGGGGTTGATTACAGGTCAGTGTCCCTCGTCCTTTTTTGGGAGAGCTATGATGTTGATGTTAATGCTTTCTTCCCCCTTACTTTTAGATCTGCCCTGTGGTCATTTTATGCATTTTCTAATATGCTTTATACCTTGCTTCTTCTTCATTGACTCATAGATCTGCATTACATCTTAATTTACAGTGTGTAGTGCATTTACATGGTTTAGTGCTAGTTCTTCATTTTCTTTGTTACCCTTAAAACTATTTTTACCCAGCTCCCAATATTTCTTTCCTTTAATGATCATTGACTGACCACTGGTGTGTTGTTTATACCCCTGAGGCCTCAGTTCAAGATCCTGTAGTTCAAGATCCCTGCTATCATCCCTTGCCCATACTCCTATACACTGCATTTTATTCTAGGGTCATAAATAGTTTATTCTACACAGAGCAAGTGCTTCCTATTACCCCACACAGCTGTGTAAGAGCTGAAATAAAGTAGCTAATAGTTATCTGGTCGTTAGGTAATTGCTGTTACAGCTAAACAAGCTAAAATAAGGCTCCAGCCAGGCCAAAACAACTCCAGACAAAGCCTGACAAGTCCTGAGTGCTGTACTGCTGGCTTAGTACAAAGCCTGTTTACAGGGAACACCACATTTACCAGGCGTCAAGGCTACAAGTGTAATCCCAAACCCCTGGCCTTAAAGATCTGTGAAAGTATGAATGAAGTACCTACCTGTCGGGTAGCACTGAAGCATCTATGATACAGGACACTTACTTCTGTGTCTTGTATTATAGATGCTCCGGTGCTACCCAAGTATTCTCTTTACTTAAAATATAGATTTGCAATGGTGGAACAGAGTTTTAAAGAAATAAAATAACAAAACATCTAGCTATGACCATACTTGACAAAAATCTTCCTTAAATATGCCAGTTTCCCAGCTTGCTTCTGCAGCTGCCTAGTTAGCTTCTCCAAGTTATCCCCAGGCTGGCATACTAGAGAGAGCTATCCTACTTGAACCACTGACGCTGGCTGGAGGAGCCATTTGGAACTGTTTCGTCTTTGGCCCATAATCAAAGGACCTGTTTTTTCCTCTCTCTTCTTGTTTACCTACTCATCATTTTTCTATGTGAGAGCACTGAGACATTATATGGTGCCAGAAGGATTATGTAATCTCTTTCCCTCATCCTCTCTAAGTTTACTTGATTAACATTTTTATTGCATATCTTAATTAGTAGATTCCTAGCTTTAGGCTTCAGCCTGCTTCCTTCTGCCTACAGCCTTACTAGAATACATTGATTGCTATGTAACATGGGAAATATTAATGGTACAAAATACTTTCAGGATTTATAATATTTAGCTCATTGCAACTTTGAATATAAAGTGTCATAAAAACACATCAAACTGATTTGAGAATTTGCTTCTGAGATTGAACAGCTTCTCCCTTTACACTCCATTAGTTTTCAGGAAACTCATTTGTATGGACAAAAATTAAAAATAAAAATTGGATATCCTTAACATACAGGATTTAGAAATAGCTCTTGGTATGGCAAGGATAATGACATGGGTATAAAGGAAAAGAGAGGGCAGTATAGATCCTCACTAGCTCGGGAGTCTGAAATGCAGGTATTTCTTTGTCTAGGTCACTTGAGGGGCTGGCTAATCCAGGAAGAAGCAGTGTCAAACCACTTCCAAATCTTCATAAGGCACAGCTGGAGAGAGTGTGGTCTCTTCTTTTTATCCAATAGTTCAGTGATTAGAGAAATCATCTGTAAAATGATATTGAAGGTACTTGAGCCCATGCTTTTTACACTTGATGGAGTTTGCTGATCACCATATTACAGCATATTCTGATTCAGGCTCTTTTCATCGCTCTTGTTGAAACCCTTTTGCTTTTCATAAAATACATATCTTTTTGAGCAGAGACTTGGCTACTATCCTAGAAACATCACTTTCAGTAAGTTAGCAGTTATTTGTACATGCCTGTTTCTTCTGCCCCCATGTATTACATGATTTGGAGCACAGAAGAACAGCTTCAACAGGATGCTTCAAGATTTCAAAGTGGCTGGATTAAGTTGGTCCCTGTGGCGTGGTGACTTCTGGGCACTCTGTTCTCAGAGAGTTCTCATGGTGGGGAGAGACCCTTAGTGCCTAAACAAGAGGTTGCAAATGCCCTTAGGCAGCAGCTGACTACAAGTTGGCCAGCGCAGTGCAATTCTTGTAGCTCGAGCCTAATGCTGTTTAAGATAACGGAATGAACAGCTGTATTTGCTTTTTCTTTATTACCTTTTTTTTAATATATACAGAAAGTACACAGAATAGTTTCAACTTTGTACTGCCTGGCACTGAGAAGGTCTTTTTCATCTGTTTCCCCTTTCTAGACGTAATCTATGGAGAATCCTTTGCTTGCTATAGAAGTATGCAGCCAAATTATGCGCTGGGGTCTATAGGTGTGTATATGAGAGAAACTTCTTATGTCTCCTATTTCTTTCTGCATTACAAATCAGACATCAATTATCATAATTTGCCCCCAAAATCACATTAGGAGTAACCTCCCATATCATTCTGCCTTAGAGGATCTCTTGGGCTTGGCACAAATCTGGGGTGCTACGTATCTCATATTCCAAGGAACAATTTCTCCTTTGCTAAAATTTCTGGCTTGTTTTACCCCAGAATGATTCCATAGGATGGAATGAGGCCAAGTGTTGCACTGGCCAAAATCTGAGGTGATGAGTTTAATTGAGTTTTTATTTATTACGTGTCTTGGCATCATGATATCTGAATTATGTACACAGGCCTACACAAGCCATATAAGAAAATGAGCCTGCTAGCTGGATACTGTGCCTGGAATTAATCATTCATGTGTTGCATTCTTTCTTACTTTCTTTTTTCCTACCTATAAGATCCCATCTTGTCTACTCTGTGCTTGGCCTGCTTAATTAGCCAGGTACATATAGACATTTTTGTTGGATTTGGGGGTGAAATATAATGGTACAGAGGACTTACCCAGCCCATCCACAGGCTGGTATGTCCTTACCCTCTGTGCAAGGAAGCTTGTAGCACTGGGTTGTCTTTCCAGAACCTAATCCCCTTGTTAAACAGTAGAATTACACTGATACCTCTTCTAGAAGAGCTTCCTCATTTCGAAGGCAGAGAATAGACTTGCAATTCACTGTGGGTTTCATTTTTTAGTTGAATTTGTGCATTGATTTTATCTAAATGTTAGGAGCCTTATTTTTGCCTTTGGAATATCCTAGCCATGAGCCCAGTTATCAACTGAATCAGTTCATGTGCAGTTTGATTGTCCTGAGACACCAGAACAAGATTTGGCTCTCACAAATCATACTATGAATTGTACTGTTTCATTTCTTTGAATTTCTCTCTTTTAATCTATCTATATACATTCAATACATGACATGGAAAGTACATTTCCATGCTAAATCAGAGGGAAGACTATAATAATTACAAATATTATGAAAGAAATATTTCCATAAGTTATAATTTATTTTTTCAGCTAATTTCACAGAACACAATAGTTCCAGGAAAGGAATGTTTGAAATTTCTTGTCCATAAAAAGCTGGCAATCAAACACATCACACTTCATATTAATTTCTGATCATGAAAAGTGCTTTGTATGTTTATTTTCTTTCAGGAACTCAGGCACCTACACTCAATAAGTTCTACAAAAGTGTACACTGGGAAATAATATATTCGAAGAATAATACCGAAGATTCATTCTGTATAAAAAATTGTGATATTTAATTATTCAATTAATTGTCTTTGAATGGAGTTAATATTGTGACTTTCAAAAACCCTTCGGCTATTCAAAGTAAATCTGGCTCTTCAGATTACTTAAATATTCAATAGCCACATTGTATTTTTTTTCTTTTGCTGAATTCCTTGATTTAACAAATGTCATTTGTAAACCTGCTTTGTAAGTAATAACACTGTACAAACTACAAACAATATCACTGTAGCAGTAAAAAGCAATTATGCAGTCAAAATTCTGTGAAAATGCCCTATACGAATAGACTTATTCCCCTTCTCCTCATAGGAATAGTATTACTGATAAAACGGAGAATCAACTCAGTTATTAGTGTAAAACATTTGTCTGTCTATAAGAGCTTACAGAAGGACATCTGAAGCGAATATTCAGATTTCTAAAATGGCAAGAAGCACCACTGGTCAGTAGAGTATGTTGCTGTTCTGAACTGGGAACTGAGAAAAGAGTTTCAACAAGTGTCCTCCCTTGTCTTTACCACAGATGTTATTGTCAGAAAATTCCTTTGCTAGATGATTCTTAAGAAGCAAGAACAAATGAATATAAACAAACATAATCAAAAGAAATCAGTTTATAATGTTTTTATTTGTTTTTACCCTGATTTTTTATTGCTTTTAGCCATCTTTTCTCAGCTCCATTGTAAATGCACAGTATTACTCAGAAGCCTGTGTGTTTCTTTTTCTTTTGTTTTGCTAACAATTTGTTCAGTAATTTAATGTAATTTACAGAATTGTACAATGAATAACCAGTAACTTTATAACATTATTCTGATAAATAATGAAAATTGCCATCAAACAAGGAAAGCAAATTAAACTATTTATAAATAATATTGTTACAGCTGTGGAAGAGCCATTGACTACGCAGTAAACCAGTATTTTCCATGAAAATTTCCCATCTCTCTGAAAGAAAGCTGTTACTCTTGCAAAGACAGAGAAAATAACATTGTTTGTATTTTTCAAAATGTTTGTCAGTGAAGTATTTTTGATCTCAGTCATCACTGTGTAATTGCTTTCCACTTGATAACAGCATCACCTAGGGTTGTTTGGGCTCCCTTGGTTGTGTTCAGCAGTTTTGGAAGTGGAAGACAGAATCTCCTTGTCTAGAAGCAGGAAGAAAGAAACATGGAATTTGACAATTCAAACACCTAACAGTGAGAGTGTGTGTGTGTGTGTGTGTGTGTGTGTGTGTCTGTGTGTCTGTGTGTGTGTGTGTGTGTGTGTGTGTGTGTGTGTCTGTATGTACATGTATTCATAGCTTGCTTGGGTGTGGTTCAGGAAGCTCCATTGAATGACCTTGTTTTTATGATATGTAGGTGGTTAATATATTGGGTAAACGTCAACTCCAACGAAAGCTAAGAGTTCAGTACTATTTTCCAGTTCTCTAGCAGTTTATCTTGAAAAAAAGGTCAGGTTCTTTTGCCACTGTACACACTGACAAACTACTTCTCATGGGGTCCCATGACCATGGGGTCATTATCGTTATTCACAACGTAAGGTGCTACTCAACAGGAGGCAGTGTGGCAGAATCTGTCCCTGAATTAAGTAGAAAATATCAGGCCCCCTGTTCAGCATACCTCCTCGTTGACTTCGGTGGAGATCTCTGCTTAAAAGAAATGGCACCCAGTGGCCCTATGCTGTTTCTCACAGTCAGCACAACTTGCAATACCTATAAAACTCTGTTTCTTTGTAAATACCCAGTCATCTGAAAAGATTAAAGTCCAGTGTGGGAATGTGCACCTTATTACTAATTTGAGTCAGCTTTTTCTATTAACTCATGAACTGCGTATTAAAATGTAATGGATCTCTGAGTTTATCAAATTAGAGAGGAAGCCACTGGGAATCTAGCCCATAATAACTTAAACACAGATTATACTGCAGCCTCTACAGACACCCACAGCACTTGAGGCTGAATGAAGTTTTCCAACACACTGCACAATTTTAGTCCCAACAGATAACTGTTAAAAATAAAACTGTAGAAACATCTTACTACCTCCCACAAAGTGTTGCAGAGATTTCAGTATTAGGGCTCAGGGTAGATGCATTTAGGCCTGATCTCCTTGTCAGTGCTGCCAGTAAGATTTTACAGGTTGCGTTCATGCTTTATATTTGACACTGTGGAAATGCCAATAGAGTTCATCAGCATTTTTCACTAAAAAAAGAACAAGAAAGTCAAGGATAAAAGGGCAGAAGAGAGGCAGAAGCATAAATATTGACTTTGAAAAAAGAATTCTGAAACCTTCTATAAAAAATCTTTGTTGGAAGTCCCAGTAAAATTATGATCTCTTTAAAAGCAGAAAACAGCAACTGAGTATCTTTCACTTTTTTTTTTTTTTTTGAAAAATGGAACATAAAGCCAATATGTCCATTTAAAATTATATGTAACTGAATGATCTATTCTGTTTCACATATTTAATGATTATAAATGCATAAAAATATCTGGCTGTCAACTGCAGTATGACCTCCTGGGAGTCTAGGTGTACGATTTTGGGCAGATCAGAGATAAGACAGAGAGGCTGAGAATTCAGTTATCGTGCCACTCTGTATAATTCAACTACTTAGTGGCAGAACTCAGGTTGTTTTAAACTTTGGTGGGGAAAAAGAGGCAAAAAAGCTGCAGTTGAACAGATCTTCTGAACAGTAAGAGAAACATTTAATGCACAACTTCATGAAGTGTGCTGAAATTGAGGTCTGATCAGCTCATTGCTATGTGGTGAGAGTTGAGTCCAAGAAAGAATATGGGTACCTAAAAGTTAATTTCTTCTGAAGAGCAGGAAGGGAGGAATAACAATCTTTCATAGAATCACAGAATCACAGAATCAGTAAGGTTGGAAGGGACCTCTGGAGATCATCTAGTCCAATCCCCCTGCTCATGCAGGGTCACCTAGAGCATGTTAGACAGGGTTGCATCCAGGCGGGCCTTGAAGATCTCCAGAGAAGGAGACTCCACAACCTCTCTGGACAACCTGTGCCAGTGCTCTGTCACTCTCACAGGGAAAAATCCCCCCTCACGGTCAGACAGAACTTCCTGTGCTTCAATTTCTGCCCATTGCCTCTTGTCCTGTCACATGGGACAACTGAAAAGAGTTTGTCCCCATCCCCTTGACACCCTCCCTTCAGGTACTTGTACACATTGATAAGATCCCCCCTCAGGCTTCTCTTCCCCAGGCTAAACAGGCCCAGCTCTTGCAGCTGTTCCTCACAGGGCAGATGCTCCAGCCCTCTGATCATCTTTGTAGCCCTACGCTGGACTCTCTCCAGTAGCTCCATGTCTCTCCTGTACTGGTGAGCCCAGAACTGGATGCAGTACTCGAGATGAGGCCTCCCCAGGGCTGAGTAGAGGGGCAGGATCACCTCTCTCAACCTGCTGGCAACACTCTTCCTAATGCATCCCAGGAGACCATTGGCTTTCTTGGCCACAAGGGCTCATTGCTGGCTCATGGTCAACCTGTCATCCACCAGCACCCCCAGGTCCTTCTCTGCAGAGCTGCTCTCCAGCAGGTCAACCCCCAGCTTGTACTGGTGCCTCGGGTTATTTCTTCCCAGGCGCAGGAAGAGAGGCTCTGACTGGGTTGCACCTACATCCTGGCAGATGCTGACTGCTGGTCCAACTTGCAAAGGCAACTTAGCATACAAAGCATTTGTACAGGATTTAGAGCATGCACTAGACCCACTACCCTTCTCTCTCCTGAAGAACGGAGGGAGCTGATGGTGCCTTGACCCCACAGCTGAGGGCTATCTTTGCTTTAATTTTTTTTTCTAGCATTAGTGAAAAATTCTTTGAATAAGAGTAAGAAAGATAAAGAAAATAACTTGAGGTTTACTGTAGCAAACAAGGAGGCAAGAGGAACCTTGTCTTTTTAACTTAATTAATTCCTAGTTCATCAGGAATAAGAAAGATATCATTTCTGTTTGTCCTTCAGCCCATCAGCAATTTTCAATATCACCATAGCTGCGATCATCATAGTCTGAGAACCTTTTGGTGAATGCAAAATAAAATCAATAATCAGTAGGACTGCACGTGCCAATAATGCTAGGCATTTCAGCTATACATTAAAAAGGAAATTGCCTTAACTTCAACTGTTATTTGCAAGTAATAGTAGATTATTAAATGCTACTACATCTGAGCAGGAATATCAAAATATGGCCTCCAGTCCAGTGAGATATCATGGAAAAATAGACATGGTAATAGTTTCAGAAATTCAAACATTTTTTTCCCTGCAAACATAATTTAACTTAATGTAGACTGGCAAATTTCTCTTAATTCACTGACCTTACAAATTTAAAAGTAATAGCAATAAGTTGAATGTCTAAGTCCCACTTTTAAATCTCATTATTTAACTGATTTTTTCCCAATATTTTGCTCAGCTAACCCACTACTTTATCAGTTTTCAAATTATAACCAAAAGAGAAGGCCCTGCATATAAATGACATCATCTAGAAGTTGTCTTTTAGTATTTAGCCTTTGTGGCAATATTTTCCTTAAAGGGGTTATCGCCCATATTCCAAATCCTTTTTATTCCAAATCACTCAGTTCAATGAATGCACATAACTCCAATTAACTGCAGCCTGCTGGCTCAAAAGCAATTTGGTCTTTCATTAATTACTCAGGTAAACACAGGAAGAGCACTTTTAGTTTGCTTGAATTCACAGAACAAACAAACTCCTCCATCTTTGATGATCCAAGACAATCTTGTCTTTTGATGCTTATCATTTAGTTGTTCAATAAAATGTAATTAAAAACAAAGACAACAACATCCCCCTACCACCAACCCTGAGTTACAGTTAATTGTCAGGCTTTCAAACTTACTCAAACAGTGCAAAGCCTATTACACTTTAGGTCGCAAGACTATTTGTTTAATCTCTTTCCTTGTGGATTGACTCTCCTGAGTCTCGCAATGAGATTTCTGGAGGTGAAACTCAGCTGTAGCTGTTTGGAGCTTTCTTAAACTTGGTTTTGAATAGAAAATATACAAAATACAAAAGATTATTTTTTTATATTCAAAGGCATAAATCAGCTCAGGTAGAAATCCCAAACAATTTATGATGCTTAGCCAGCTTTTGCTAAGTTTATTCTATCTTTCCAGGCTGAAAAAAATGCTAAACTAACCTGCAAATAGTTGACCTTCATTTAAGATTAATTCAGATTTCTTACAGAATAAAAAGAAGAATTTGAGGTCATTAAAAACTGTATAAAAATAAAAATCCAAATAAATCCAATCCGATAAATGCAAAACCAGTAGAAGATGACTGAAGTATGATCAGGTTCAAGGAGCCAATCTGAAGCTACCAAGGGCTTCAGAAAATAAATTGAGCAGTGCTAAAGGTATGCAAGAGGTAATTATAAAAATTAATGGACTGTTATTCATGTAGCTTTTTCCATGTTAATGAACAAATCAGTCTTGCCTGTGAATGTACACATCTGGTTGTGCCCACATACACAGACAAACACACCTATACGTCGCCCATGCTGGCTTGATTGCACTTTGCAGGACATATTTGTATACATTTTATCAATGTTTCCATAAACAGTAGTTTCTTTTGGTATGTTCTATACTCTCTGCCTGGATATTAATGAAAGTGTTAATTAGAAGCGCAGTAGGAAAACAATTTAGACTTATAAACATGTCTTGCGTATGGCGTTTGAGTAACGAGAAAAAACAGGCCAGAACATTTATATGAACAGATACTAATTACTGTTTCTGAGTCAAACATACGCACTGTTATTGCCAAGAGTACAGCACAGAGCTATGAAACAGTCAGATGACAAGAGAGTTTAAATCAATGAAGAAAAGGGGGTAAAATTCTCCAGTTTGCGTGAAAGTAATTATATGTATATATTAAGCTGAAAGTAGAATGCATGTTTGCTTTCATAAAGCCTCCATCTGCAATGTCTTTAATTTGCTTCATTGTCAATATCTACCAAAGTTTTCCTGGATGAATTTCATCCTATGAAGCTATGAAGTAGGGGCAGGATTTTACCTGATCGTAACTGTGCTGCCTCAAATCCAGTTTACATATACCTACATTACACCTTCTACAATCAAAAATCAGGCTCAGAGAAGCTTAGGGAAAAAATCCGTCCTATTCTATGTTCCTGCAATGTACTGTGAATTTATCCGGAAAGAGGAGGTGATAACAGTGGACTTTAATATAATTAGTTAGAGAACGTATATTGGCAAGTTTACAGTGATACAGGATTAACTTTATAAACCAACCAATGTTTAATCCTGAAAGCAAATTTGGAATCCCAGAAGGAGGAGGAAAAAGGAACAGTGGGGAAACTGTGGAAAGGAAATATTGATAAAAGGAGCAATAAAAATGGCAAAGAATAAAGGAAAAAAGAAAATAAAAGACCCTAGCACTGCATGTGGCTACCTATTGCCTTGCAAAATAGCAGAATAGATGCCAAGGCTAATGAAGAGAATAGTTTGATTATTTACCACATGGTTTCGTTTATTATTTTACTGGAATTCATTGTCCTTCATACATTACACACAGTTGGAGTGGAGCAGTAAGTATATAATTTTCTGCTACTTAAGTACACTATTCATTGTAAATTGAAAACTTTCAGCTTGCTTTAGCTTTCCATACTGTCAGACAAAGCGATCAGCAGTTTATTCATCTGGAAGTACGATGGATTCCTTCAGTATTACATTTGCTATTTATGTGTCTGGTGCCTGTAAGTTGCTCTTATGGAGTGAGGCAGGTACAGACATTGCTCTCTTTCTTCAGATATATAGTCAAATGCATGATTTTTCACAGGTAGGAGTAGTTCAGATTATCTTTAATTTTTGCTGTGATTCTTACAGTATTTTTGTAGGGTATGATAGGCATCATCAGACATCCTCTCCTTTGGTCAATCCTTCCTCCAGATTCTAGTGCTACATTTCTGGGTCTTTCACAGCCTAATTTGAAACTGTTTGCAGAAATTCATCTTAGCCAGCTGCAGACATTAATAAGGTAGAAGGCTACACCAGCACTAGTCACCTATGTTTCCCCTGTAGTCAGTGAAGAGAAATGAGCCTTAAAAAAGGCATGATCTACTGACCTATTTTAGGCATTTACATTAACATCAGATAAATTGTGCCATGCAAGTACTCGCTTCTCTCCATTGCCTGGGCCTTTCTCATGTTACTTACTCAGATATGAAGAGCTACAACAGATCAAATTGCTCAGCTCTTTTGTACCTTTGCAATTAAATGATCTGGTGGCTCGTAAGAGTTGACTGTAAGCACCTGAGGTTTTTGGTGTGCGACCAGAACCAACATTTCTTAAAATTGGTAGAGTTCCCAGTCTTTTTTCTTTTCTTCCATTTTCTGGGCAAACCGAAGCATTAAAAATAAAGATAAGTTTCAAATACAAGAAAAAAATGTTTTACCCACTCAAAAGCAAATTTTTGTTTTATCTTTCATCAGCTCTTAAAAATATTTTTACAGCACCTATAAAACGTATAAAAATACCACAATATTTTAAAATAGAAAAGATAATTCAGTTCTTTTTAAAATATTTTTAAAATCTTTTTTAAAGGCCTTTGAAACTATTTGGCAAATTTGACATAATTTTGGCTGGGCTTAAAAAGCATTTTTGGCTAATAAAAAGTTTGAAAAAAATGGTTTGCCCAACTCCAATGACCAAATTAGTCATGCCTTTTTTTCTGCACCTGATCCAATTTTGTAAAACCGTCTGTTGTACATCTGGGAAATGATTGCTTGTCCTTGCTATGAGTTATGCATAAGTGCTGTACAATAATTTGCCCGTGCAATGGCTAGCAACCAAGCAGTTGGTTGCAGACTGTATCTTCGTCCTGTTCACAGTACCTAGACCTCCTAGGCAGGTTCCTGATTACACATTGCCACCTCTATTGGCAGCTATGACGGAGAACAAGAAGCCTGGGAAGAGGGTGGGTGGGGGGTTAGCATTTGGAAAAAGCTGTAGGATTCAGGGAGTTAATTTGAAATAGCATCGAACTCCTCACCCAACTGCCTTCAATACACTGAAGTGTGGTTTGGATTCTTGCTGGGGTATTTAAAGCTTGCTGCCTAGGGTAAGAAAGAAAGGCAGCCCATAAATCCTTCCCTTAGATGAGGGAAGCTGTCTTGGTAGCGGTGAGCATGAGTAAGGGGACAGGGGAAGAGAACTGAAGCAGAGCAATGGCAGTGTGCCAGAAACAGGCAGAAGCCATGGGAGCACAAAGCAAATCCTCGCTTACGGTCTGAGTACAGAGTAGGAAGGAACTATGCTTGAAAGGCACTAGTGAAGTAGGTATAAAGTAGTTTAGATGAAGATAAATACATATAAGCTAGTTGACTCCACTAACAGCTACATGGCCTGAAACACCAAGCATTGTTTTATTTCCCACAACTCCACTGGGCTGACACGTCTTTTTTTCCCCCAACCCTTTAGTGCTCTGAGAAATAACCTCTGTTTCTAGTAGCATCTTTGCAAACAGAACTAGGAAGTCATATTTTTTATTGTAACTGTATCAGCCAGGTAAATGCTGTAATGACTCACTCTTTGTGTTAAGTCTTAGGCTTTCCCAGTGTTGCTGGCACTCAAGTGTTATTAGCATAATGTATTTTTAGTGAACTCTGTCAGCAGAGCACTGTATGGCTAATCAAGCACTCATTGGGGATAAATGGTAGACTTAACATTCTTATCAGGCTACTGGAGCTTAGAAGTTACCGACCCTTGTTCCACTTATATCAAAGCCACTTACAATGCTACTAGCTTGTAGCAAATTCATTTTCTGTTCATGTCTGGTTGCCTATGATGGTGCCTAGAAACAGAAAACAGAAAATGGGAAATGGGAAATGGGAAGGAATGAGGGACCCTGTTGCCCGAGGCCTTAATGCGATTGCAAGATATTGATCATATTGGATGCACCAACCTAATCCTCACAGTTTCACAGGCTTTGCAAAAAGTGTTTCTCATAAGAACATTCTAAATTTGATTTCAACCTTAGTGATTCAGTAGCACTACTCTTTAAGAGGATCTATTTAACATCAGTGATATCAGCCAATTAAACTAGGGATTTTATTAATTTCCTTTAGTATTTAATCTTGTCTGCTGTCCCAGTGAAATATGGACAATCTAGGTCAAGGTGAACCCATGGATTAAATCCAGGAGCTGTTTCCCTCTTTTGCTCTGCCTTTTCCCTAGACTGCAAGAGATTGCTGGGGCAGTGAGATCTGTCCAAGCTTTCAAACTCCTCCTGTGGCACCTGTTGCATCCTGCCATGGCTTTCCCATCCCTGCCACAACTTTCCCAGTTCTGCCTCGGCTTTTCCATTTCTACCACAGATTTCTTGTTCTTGCCACTCCTGCTGCACCATAGGCCTTGTGGGCCTGGTGTAGGGTGGCAGCCAGGGTGGAAGGACTCCTCTAGCCCCTCCACATCGGTGTCACTGGCAGCAGTGCCCTAGGTTTTGGGCAGTAGATTCTGACATGATTTCCCATTGAGAACAGAAATCTCAGCCAAGGAGGAATCAAGTAAACGTTTTTGAGATGCCCATGTCTCAGGATACTAAAGCAAGCAGCTAAGCAGGCTGGCACATACAGACAAGTCATTGAAAGAATCTGTTAGGGCAGTCATTAGAAATAGCACAGAAATGTGAAGAATAAGTGCCTAACTGTTGTTCTGTAATTTTATTGTTGTAGTTTCTGGAAGAAAATGAACCATAGTTTCCTGCTATTCTGAAATTTTAGGTCATCTGGGTGTTGTTGTTTTGTGTTTTTCTGTGGAGCATTTAGAAATTCTGCTGCCTTCCAGGACTGACTCAGTGTGTTGCCCTGTGTTTGTGTGTGTGTATGTGTGAACACATATGTGTGCTTTCCAAAACCTGAGCTCTGTCCCTTCGGCAACTGGAGGTGGATGAGAGCAGCCTACGTTGCAGTACTGATCTCAGCTAAGGTGGATGGGGCCAGACTCTTCTCAGTAGTGCCCAGCAATAGGACAAGACACAAACTGAAACACAGGAAGCTCCAGCTGAACATGAGGAAAAACTTTGCTGTGAGAGTGACAGAGCACTGGAACAGGTTGCCCAAAGAGGTGGTGGAGTCTCCTTCCTTGGAAATATATACAAAAGCCATATTCCTGGGCAATGTGCTCTAGGTGACCTTGCTTGAGCAGGGGGATTGGACTAGATGATCTCCGGAGGTTCCTTGCAACCTCAACCATTCTGTGATTCTGTGAATAGTTTGTTTTAAGGTTTTCTATATTACAAAGAGATTCAGACCTATGCATTTTGTAGAGAAAAAGTTCTGGTAACAAATAATTTTAAACTGTGCCATGAAAACAATTTCTTCATAAGATATTTCTATCTTCAGTTAATTGGTCACTAGGTAACTTGAGGTAGTTGACAGGCTTAAAGGCTAGTGGACACTACAGACATTTTTGTTGCAGACTTTGGATGTTCTGCATTGCCCTAAGCAATCTGGCAAATTTTTAAATATTGATTGAGCTACTGGTGTATGTAAGTTTGACTCTTTTAAAATAAAATTGTTCCTTTGTTCAGTTTTGAAAGCTGAAAGAAGCATACAGGTTGATGTCCTGCTACCTTTTATCCAAACTTATGGACTGCCTCTAGTTATTCGGTAATCAAATAAATGTTTTAATGTAACGTAGATACAGCTACTTTAGGGAAAGCCTTGAAGGTTCCTAAGATTAAATAAACATTAAATGATAGGTACTGAAACAAAATAACTGAGTTGTAAACTGCTTGTTCACAGAGTTGCTACCCTAGTTGATAATGGTCTTATATTTGGTAAGGCTAGTCTAGCTGGTGTTAAAGCTGGTCACATCTTAGAAGTGAATGAAACTAAATGAAGAAGAATTTTATTAACATCAATTAAGGTTTAAAGAAATATTTTAAGTTCTACATGAATAAGCTTAATATGATTTAACAAAGCCAAAATAAATAAATTTTAGTTCTTTAGATCAACCTTCTTGAGTTACCTTGGCTAGACAAACTAGTAAATCTGTTCCGAAGAACACTGTGTTACAGGTGTGGCAACATAAAGAAGTCACCAGAGGATAAATAATTTGCAGATTGAGTTACTTTGAAATAACTGTCCTTGTGCATGTACTATCCACAAGGAATGTGAGATAACTTACTCCTCACCTTTGCTGTAGGATAAACATGCAAACTGAGAACACAAGAGAAATTTCAATGGAGCAGCTAAAACAGAATGAATCCACACTCTGGCTTACTGCGCAGTAACTAATATGTGTAACTTTGCACTGAGCCTGAGACCTTAAGTGTTACTCAGATGTCAGTGAAGATCATAAGCCTCTCATTTCCCAGGAAATTTCATTTTTTGATTTTTACATTAATTATTTTTTATACTGCAGTCAGTGTAGAACAGCATGTTTGGATACAAGAAGAGAATCAATTCAAATTAAAAAAGGGAAAGATTGAGGGATTATCTTTCTTATCCGTCTCTCTTTTTTTGTCTTAGTTCATACAGCTGAGATGTATAGAAAGTATATATTTACAGTATGGGTTCAAAAACCATTGCCTCAGGAAGTTAGAAAACAAGTAGAGTATGCAGGGTATTGTTTGGCTACTCTCTTCCCATCAGCATTAATCTCTTAGAAGCCATAATACTTCTCACAGAAGCAATTTTTCCTCTCATTGATTATGTGACATTTGGGGAACAAAGATGATAATTTCTTACAAGTGTATGATACTTTCTATCCAAATGATTCCTTTGCCTTTCACAAGTTATATACTGCATAGTGGGCCAAACATCTGCAAAAAACCCAGACGTCTAAGTAAGGGCCAGAAATCAGCTCTGAGATTTATAAGTCCCCTTCAAAAGACTATGGCTTTCGATATGCAGTCTAAACATCTGTGGATCTTGTTGACCAAAATGGGAACCAATGACATGCAGTGTCTTGGGAAAGCAGGAGAGTTTTAAGTACGTATAAAACATGGCTCTCCAGCCCTGCCTCAAACCCTGTAGCTGGTTGAAGACTTATGAAGGATGTTAGAAAAAAACAGCTAGTCACTGTGATGGATTTTGTTTGGTTTGCTTGGGCGATAGTTGCCCAGGTTGCTGCTCCTTGCAGGAGGGCGGGCGGCTTGTGCCTCCGGAGGGGGATTCTCCGGTGAGCCGGGCACCTGGTGGCACCGGCGCTGGTAGTGCCCTTGCACCTTGGGAAGAGCCACCTCCCTCCATGCCTCTGGGACCAACACCCCAGGGGTCACACTACCTGCAGCTATGCTGGGATTTCTTATCTTCGAAGCGATGCAACATCTCAAATATGTCTCCAGATGTGAGCCCTTTCTCTCAGTCACACCTTTCCAAGTATATTTACTGGAGGTTTCTTGTTGCTTTTTATGGCAGCTGGAGAATTCAGAACTTAGCTAGAAGTATTTTTCATATCCAAAGCATTCATTAGAAGTCTGATTTCATTTTTTTTTATTTTCCTGGCTGAAAGTGCATTGAGCTGCATCTTTTACCCACTTTTCCCTTTCCAGATGACATTAATATATATTTTAAAATTCTTTCTTGACATTTACTATATTTCAAATGCTACACAATGTATAATATATAACCTGTAAAGCAATTGTGTTTAGCTTATGAATTTTAGAGTATTACAGCCTTCCTCTTAAGGCTACAGATGAGAGTTTAGTTGGCAGATTTGGTAACTGGCTGCTTAAACTAAGGAGCCTTTCTTCATTTGCTGTCATTTTGGAGGACTCTCTGTGTCCCATTAGCACATATCACTGACTTGCAGACATTTAAGGGAAGACAGCCTGGGGAAGACAGCCTGCAGTTCCCACAGGAGAAGAAATTTGATATTTCAACATAAATATGTGAAAACAGGACAACTAAGCCGCCTTAACAGGTACATTAAGCCTTTTCCTGTTATTCTCTAACAAATATTTTTCTTTCCAGGAAAAAAATGTTACTCTACAAAGTGTAGATGAAGAAATATCATTCAAAATGATTGCCATCTTCCACTGTCAATAACATAACTGAAGCTACCAGGCTGCTTTCACTAGGCTATTTTAGAAGGGTGTCCATATCCTATTTTCCTTAGATGGCTGGGAAATAGTCTTTGTGATTTTCACTTCTGGAGAAGAAGTTATGTACCAACCTGTGCTGGCTGGTAAGCTGCTAGCTATTAAAAAGTTAGCAAATAATGATAATTTGTTTTTTACTGGTAAGGTTTAAACTTCAGGAAGATAGAAGAGTTTGGGCTGAAATAGCTGCAGATGAGGAAATGTGGCCACAGAAAGCAGAGGGAAGTTGTTGTATAGGCAAATTCATACACACACGTGCTCATTTGTGCAAAGTGGAACATGATTAAAGCAGAGGAAATAACACAAGAATAAAGGTTAAGATTTGGAAATGTAGATTTGTTTGTGTTCTCTCAGAGTGTGTGTGGGGGAAGATTGGTTGTTTTTAATAGGATCCCTGTAAGAAATTTAGCATTGGATCATTAGGCTATTTTTAACGCTAAGTGTGATCAACAACATAATAAAAAGGCCTTCCTAACTTTCTGCCTAACTTGAACTACCCTTAATCTTTGGTGTAGAGTATATCACAATTTTGTTTTAGGACAGCTTTTAATGAACACATTTACTTGTAAATCCTCAGAAAATTAATTCTTTGCTCAAAACTAGTAAAAATTTGCTAGGAGAAAGGCTCTATGCCTCACGTACGATAAAAGGATTGAATTCCAGCTTAAACTTACATATGAAGCCTCAACTGGCACTTCCACGATGCGTGCTTTGAATTCTGTTTGATGTGTATATCAATGTCCTTCAGATACCACACGCTAAGAAAAACACTGTTAACTGCCAGTTTTTGAAATTGTCTAATGCTGGCTGACTGATTAAAGCAAGCTTGTCTGTATGCTGCTATCATTTATTCTATTTAAAACCTAGCCCCCTTTTCTCTGTTTTCAGTGCTGTTATCCACCTACTCTTTCTTGACTAGGAAAGGATCAACATGAAAAATTCCTTTCATGGCAGATGTTTATTTTTTTCAAATATTGTTATGATCCAGAAGATCTGGTAGAAGCAGATTTTATTTGTGCTCCTAAGGATGCTGGATATGGCTCATTTTATATATTCAGTCCATGTTGGTTCTAGCTGTTATTTGTCAGACTTTATATCCCCTAATTTACATAGCAACAAAGAATCTAAGCAGAAAGCAAAGAGTAACGTCAAACTGAGTTGTAATTGAAAGCAATATTAGGCAGAATTTAAGACCATCAGGACTGCAACTGAATTTTTTTGCAAAGAAGTATCTGCAGATCTCTACTAAACCCCAATGACTTGTACCTAGTTGTGTGTCATGAAAATACCAAAGTCTCAAGTAGCATAGCGTGCCCCCAAACACCAGTCTGATGCATTTGCTCAGAACTGAATTAATGAAAATAATTTTACCTCCTGGATCTCCACAGTAAGGGCTGGTTTTCTAAACTGTGAGGGTTTGATATGAGATGGAAAATGCTCTAAGTACAAAGAAAAGATTGTATGCGAGAATTTGAATGTGCACTTTTAAATAGGAAAAAAAAAAGATGACACTGAGAAGGGACCTTTACATTTAACAGGAATCCAGAGATTTGAGAAGTTCTCAGAAAACAGGAGGCTGGAAGGTATGCATCTGCAGCATGCATCTACCCCCTTCTGACTAGGCTTTGACTGCTGCCAAGGCTCATGCTTCATAGGAGCCGTCCATCCTAGCCTGATCTTGCAAGTTGGGTGAAATGTGACAAAATGCAGCCTGGCCTTGCATATTTGAAATATTATCACAGTGCGTATACTGCACCACAATACTTCAGAACACTGTTCCAAACCTTCAAGTGTTTGGGAAATTAATTAGCTTACAAAAATGCGTATTTTAAAAAGTGGGGTAGCCTGCAACTTTGGGTATGCACAAGATTTGCCGTGCATATTTTAAATGACTAGCCATTTGGCCATAATTCTTATTCTTCTATGTAGCGAGGAATATCTTTTTTAATTCATTGGGTATAGTGGCAAAAGCTTACTGCAAGCCTGTGCAAGTAGTCTTTGAGAGTGAATCTCAGCAGACCTCAGTTCCCTTAGAGTTTAGCTGCTTGCCATTCTTGTTAAGGAACAAAATACTTCATCTTTTCAAGTAACCATAGATAAAATATTATTCTTGCTGAAAATAGATGTTAGGAGCCAGTGCTTTAACACTGAATGTTATGTGCCTAAATGTGCCAGTGTGATCATAATCTGGGATATATTGGTGAGCTCAAGTAACTGAATTCCTTAAGATTCAAAATTCATATCTGTTTTTGTACTGGTTAGAGGAGAAAGAATTTAGCCCAGGATGTGTTTACAACTCCTGTGAGCAAGATTATTACTTCCTCTTATCAGAGACTTTTTTGGCTTCCTGAAGTCACCAAGAACAGTATGTCATCTATTAAATAACTACATCCAGGATATCTGCTCTTTAGAGTAAATGTGTTTTTTTTTCTACCTCACTGGCATCAAGAGTATTTGGAAAAAATTAGATCAGGACAAGTTATGAAGATCATTATGAAATAATAGTAGGCCTCTGAAGACTTGCGGCTGTATGAAATTAATTAGCAGCCACCACAGCCCTTCACTGGTGGAAGTACATTGTAATCTTGCCTTCTGTGAACTTTTTATGTACTCCAACAGATGAACTACTAAAGGAAAAGGCGTGAGATGAGGCTTAGAAGGGAGGGAGTGAAAGTGGTCCATGAATGGGCCTGTATGTTAGAAGGTTAGTCACAATACGGAAAATGTTCAGAAGCTCTCTAAAATCCAAAGAAATGTTTCTTTTGCTCTTTGCAATGGATGGAAACCACACTAAAGCAGAAAACTTGATATGCAGCAACAGTAGACTGCATCCCTAAACATATAAAAGGCACTGGGCTGAAACTGGACAAAGCCTTTCAGAAATCTCACCTTTCAGTTTATTCTCAAGGGGATTCCTGTTTCAGAAGCTGAAAGATACTTTTCTGTACAAAAAAGGCCTTTTTTAACTAGTGCCTTGGTTTATTGTTGACTCATTCAAGTGGCGCCCAATAGAGCAACTGAATTTTATTTGGAAACCCACTCGGGGCTTAACAGTTTTGGCAATATAACCTTCCTCTGGCTTTGGGAGATTTTTCCTCAGCTTTTTACCATGTAAATGTGCCCAGTGAGTGATTCAGTTGGAAATTTCCATGAAAATACACCCTGACAGCGAGAACCATAGCTATGCCCCAGCATAGACGTTCACACAGGATATGCTGAAAAGCTTTCTGGGAATCACTAAGCATGCACACTGACTATTTACATCTTTTCCTTTCTGCATTACATTTTTAAGATATGTTTCTAAGTATACCTAGCAGTTTTAGCTGCTGCGGGTTTGAAGCCATCTTCCCACTGATATTATCTTGATTGATATACACTTAGAGCTTAATGACATTTTCTCTGCTGCTCATGCTTGTCATACTCTGTTCTTAAACAGTAGGAAGTCTGCAGGTTTATTTCTTCCAAGGCACCAGCCATTCTATCATTTCTATGTAAGCCTGAAAAGTATTCTTCTACTGTGTCTGGTATTTCAATTGAGGCCAGTTTCTCCTGGCCATTTGATGAATTTTGCCATGCTTACAATATTCTAAATACTACTTAGATGCTATATGGTTTGATAGTATATATATTTTTACAGGTGGCTGCAGTTCCACTTACTCTTTGACACTTGATATTCTAGCTTTATCTTCCTGCATAACTTTGCAATATAAGTAAGAATTATTTATATGAACGAAGATTTCATAGAGGACAATTTTGGAGATGGAATACTTTGGGAACTGAGCTGTGGATATTCCTTGTGCGAGAAGTGATGAGGTGAGGGAAGAACTAACAGACTGAAGTGGCCTAACGCTACTGAATATAGTGAACAAAACCAAACACTTTAATTGGCGTTAGAACTGATTGTCTGGAAAGAGATAGAGAAATTTGTTTTGAAATGAACTGATTAAGAAAAGCAAAAGTGTTTTTGAGGAGAATCACTTGTTTGTTAAAGTCTAGGATTTGGGCTATCAGAAATGCTTATAGGTAGGTGAGGGGAAATGATAACTGTATTTAGCAATTTTTAGTTAGGAAGAAATTGTGTGACCTGGGCTGGGCAACAATTAATGGCTATTGTATGCAAACGTACAGAGAAGCAAAATTCCTCTCTTCTTGGACAGGGATGATATGCCAGCTGAAATGCATAAGCATAAACTTGAGGGCCAGGTAGCTCATGCAGTCTTCATGCAAATCTAAATCACAGAATCACAGAATCACAGAATCGCAGAATGGGTACAGTTGGAAGGGACCTCTGGAGATCATCTAGTCCAAACCCGCTGCTCAAGCAAGGTCACCTAGAGCACGTTAGAGAGGGTTGCATCAAGACAGATTTTGAATATCTCCAGAAATACTCAATCAAGATATTCAAGAGATATGCAAGGAGACTGCACAACCTCTCTGGGAAACCTCTGTGTCACTCTCACAGGGAAGAAATTTCTCCTCATATTCAGGCAGAACTTCCTGTGCTTCAGTTTGTGCCCGTTGCCTCCAGTCCTTTCACATGGGACAACTGAAAAGAGTTTGTCCCCGTCCCCTTGACACCCTCCCTTCAGGTACTTGTACACATTGATAAGATCCCCCCCTCAGTCCTCCCTTCCCCAGGCTAAACAGGCCCAGCTCTCGCAGCCTTTCCTCATAGGGCAGATGCTCCAGCCCTCTGATCATCTTTGTAGCCCTATGCTGGACTCTCTCCAGTAGCTCCATGTCTCTCCTGTACTGGTGAGCCCAGAACTGGATGCAGTACTCGAGATGAGGCCTCCCCAGGGCTGAGTAGAGGGGCAGGATCACCTCCCTTGCCCTACTGGCAGTACTCTTCGCAATGTACCCCAGGAGACCATTGGCTTTCTTGGCCACAAGGGCTCATTGCTGGCTCGTAGTCAACTTGTCTACCAGCACTTCCAGGTCCTTCTCTGCAGAGCTGAGATAAAGAGAAATGAGACAAGTAAATATACCTATTTTGTTATCTGCTGAGTAGCTTATCTTACTACTTGTGCTTCTGGAAAGCTGTACTTGGCTGCCACTTCTGATGTTTTTCCTGCTGTTTTATGTCCTTTTAGTGTTGCTTAACCCAATCTATATCATGATGCAGCCTGTGCTGTGTATAACTTGCACTACTTAAATCTAATCATACATCCTAAAGGTGTATCAAAAGTAACTGCCTAACTTATCTGAGACTGAAAGGTTAACAGACTGTGCCCATAATGTCAAAAAATGCCCTGTAATGTTCTTATATGAAAAAGACCTGACACAGTATAATCCTTTTAATATCATTTAAACATAACTCCAATGAACTGAATTGTACTGAATTGTAGCTGCAGTTCAAAAGTGTTTGGATTGTTTTTATTTTTGGCTAGTGTCCACTTCTTATGATATCAACTTTAAATCTACATTTGCTACCTAACTTACATTGGATAAAGTATTTCCACAGAAATACAAATTTAGTAGTTGACTGACACATTTATACCGATCGATATATCAGCTGAAATATGTTGTCATGGTGACAATGAGGTCAGAGAACTTTGTGAAATAAGATTGGACATTTTATAGAGTTCTTGTGTGTTGCAAAAGATGCATCCCATGACATTGTATATTTACCTTGCTTTATTATTTTTTTTGTGAGAGGATAAAAATCTTCATGCTTCCAGGCATAAACTGTGGAACATAGATTAGAAGAAGCATTGTCTAAGGCAAGTTATTCTGTTATAGAGATCTTAGCTTCAGGAAGAGACCACCGCTAGGTATGGGGTTCCCTGGGGACCATTCCAAGAGGAACCAAAAGTGAATTAATTTGTTATTTTGAATATTAACTGTGTAACTAAGGAGAAAGAGCCGTATTTATGTTTCCTTCGAATACTAAAAGCAAAAGAATAAGATACTTTCTTTTGGAGAACTGTTTTATCTTATTTGCTGTTCAACCTCACAACTAACAAGCAGAGGAAACAAAACATTCTCCTAATGAAAAGCTATTTTACAAAATGTCATCAAAATGATACTTTAGCAATGATGAGTTTTGCAATAATACGTCCAGAGCCATAAGCTGTGCTTTCAACATCAACATGTTATTAGGACACTCACATTTCCATTGTGGGTTTGGTATTCTGACCGCTGCCTTTTGACTGTATTATGTACAAAAAAATCAATCTTTTAAATGGGCTTTATTACTATTATTACTATGTAAAAGTAACAAAGAAAAGTCCCAGCAGACTTTTAGTGCAAATATTTTCTCTAATGAGCATACAGACAATGAACCACTTCTGTTTTCTATAATAATAGAAGTTAGATTTCTGTGTATTAATCTAGTATGATGTTGATAGGATTGCTTTCAGATGATAGGATCAAAGAAAATGGAAGAAACTCTAAGTGTAAAAATTTTACTGCCTGGATTTAATAACTTGGTGATCCTAGCCTTCACGGACTTTCAACTCACACTCTTTGCAACATTTTTTTTTGTGTAATAAACTCCAGAGGTGATTGATCAGTTCTGCTTTTTACCATTTACATTCTCTTCCAGTTGACATTTGGGTTTAAACTGAGCCCCGTTCACCAGTATTAAATAAGCCGATTCTATGTAATTGCCCAGGGGTACCCTCTTTTTTCATTCTTTCTCTCCTGTCCAAAATACCCTGAAGAAAAAAATTGAGTCCTTTCTCTCACTTATGTCTGCAGCAGAGCACTCTGACCCCATAGATCTTCAGACCAAGATAACAAGTCTGGTTTGATGCCTTTCTTCCAAGTACCAAGCTGTTTTGCTGAAACTTTGATAGTTCTGATTTTCTCTTGCTCCAGGGAGCGATACTTTATGTAATCACAATTTCCTTTAAGTAGATCTTATTTTAGAAGAAAAAAATTCAAAACATCTTTCTCCTAATTTCTAAGGGACAGTAATTCTGTAATATCATATATAATGTTTCAAAGGAATAATGTGGTATATTTTAAAAGAAAATTTTGCTAATTTAAACTGATTTCACAGTTACTCTATGGTTTGTAAAGGAATAAGAAAAAAGTATAGATCATGGCAAATTAATAAAGGAGACATACTTGTTGATTAAGTTATAAGGATAACTGTAATTCTTAGTTGTATATTTTAGTGTGGTGTTACAGTTACTTGCCATGAAAAAATATGATACTATAATTAAATGTATATTCACCCCCCTGGGAGGTTATTTTTGTTAAACCTTGGCATGCTAAAAAGTATTATGTTTGTTCTTTGTTTTAGGGACTGAGCACTGTTTCCTGAGTGTATTGGATCTTCCATGAAACACTGTATGGGAGGATGGGGGAGAAAGAAGGTGTGGGCTGCTTGACATACTCATGAAATTAGTTGGTTGCAACCAAAGGTTCAAGAACAAGCTTAAGGAGATGTTTATAATGGAGAAGAAGGCAAAGCAAAAGTCTGGATAAAAATAGCAGAAGGGAGGCAGAACAGCTCTCCTACATTGTACATGATATGCCTACATTACTATGTAAAAGTAACAGCAAAAGTGACTGCAAAACTAACAGCAATTCATACAGACATCCCTGAGCTAGCTTTAAGCTAGCTAGCTTGAATACCGAAAACTTTGCCTCCGTTTCCCTCATATTTGTCTAAACTAAGAGAGAAACATCTCTTTTAGGCTTTTTTCAATAAAAGGCTAGTACAACCTGATGGCTATTTTATAATTCAGATAATTATTTGTGTGGGACAGCAGTTATAAGATATCATCACATCCTCCAGTGTAGCTTTATCTACCTCAAGCAGCTTTCAGCAAAAGCAGACAGTTGATTGTAAAGATAGATTCCACATAAGAAAGAGAATAGGACTGCAAACAAACAGAACAGTACCTGCTACACTGTGGTTCATACAACCAAGACATCTTATCATATTTCTGTCAAAACTAGAAGAGATAAAAAGTAAGAAAGTCAGGGAAAGACAACTCATGAAAAATAAGTGGAACAATAAAAAAAATAGGCTGATAAAATGAAGCATTCTTTAAAATAAACTACAACACGTGCACACACACAAGCGCACACACACACAGAGGGCAGAAGAGATGCAACACAGAATTGTTTCAGGAAAAGACAAGGTATTACGAATGTGCAGCATTTTGCCCTGAACAAATTAATTTGTCAGTAGCTTGCACAGTTCTCAGTTGGGGATTTTTTTGGAAAGAAGATTGTTTTAGCAGAATACACTATGTGTGCATAACAAGTCATCTAAATCAATGTTGTACATTGTCTTCAGGCAATTTTCTCCACTATGTGTCAAAGGTAAAAAGTGAATTCTAAGCAGTTTTGAGCTGTTATTTTGCTGTAATTATACAACCCTTTTATAAAGATATTGTGATTTATGATGCAAAATAAGCACTTCAGGGTTACTTTCTGGCATTGATTATGTCAAAGAGAGAAACAATTAAATCCCAGGTACATAAGAGACAGGTAGATACAAGAGTGTGCAGTGCAGCCTGAAATTAATTTGAACACCAAAGATTTATAAATTCACTTTGAGTGCTTTATGATAGCGTTAGATCTATTGACTGCCATGTGCGTATTCAATACAGGGCATGCCTGTATTAAAATTCAATTTTAACCTTTGCCTACATTGTATGAACAGCCTCGAAACAGACTCTGTGTGTGTGTGTGTGTGTGTGTGTGTGTGTGTGCGCGCGCACGCGTGCACGTGTGTGCATGCACACGCACCCATGTGTGTGTTCAGCACTCCACCAGGGAATGAGGTATCAGATTCATAGGGTCCAGGAAGGTTAATGGTGCACTACAAAGTGTGGCTCAAGGGGAACGACATTAATATCATTGTCCAGAAATGTGAAAAAAATGCACAGCCATAAGAGACAGCTCAAAAGTTGTAATTGAATCTGTTCTTAGGGTTATGTTTTCTGAGTTTCTCTGTTTGGGAGGAATGAGCTGTGTAATTTCCATTACTATCCCTAAAGAATTTTACAGCTTCTGGATTACAGCTACCGTAAATCCCACTGGAAATGCTGTAACCATACCTGTCATCAACATCCCAGCCTATAATATCCATACCAGCTTGCTTTTCCCACTTGACCTAACTCTCGTGTTTGCCTGTCATCCTTGGTACATGACACCACCATCCAGGTGCAGACTTACAAAAACAGGGCCATAGACTTCCTTTCATTGCATTTACTTCAATGTTAACATATTTGAGTTTAGCTGAATGAAATTAGCCATTTGACAGTAATCTTTATAAAAAACATATTTTATTCCAAGTTGGAAAATCTTTTTTTTTTTTTTCCCCAGAATTACTTGAAATATTTATGAATGTGGGAGCATATTCACAAAGGCTAATTGTAGTCTTTGGGAGGCTAAGCTCTCTAATTTATAAGAGATCTTTGAGAAGTGAGTCAGAGTAAATAATACTAGATCCCATTTTGATTCATAGGAAGATCCTCTCTCTCTTATTCTCTCAATCTCTTTGTCTTTCCATTGACTATAGAGCTGTCTTAGTAAGCTTTCCTTCCCAAGGCTATAATTAATTAGGTGTTGAAGCTGACCTTGCTTTAAGGGAAGTAGTAAGAACAAATGACTTCTAAGGTTCCTTCCAAACTGAATCATTCTGTTCTTCTATGAAATCATTTACTCTCATCAATTAGCTAAGATCAAAAATTTCAGCTGCTGATGTCATCTAAGATGCCATTTCTTTTGGTGTTTTGAGATATCTGTGTTGGTAAAATTTGTTTGCATGTAACTTTCACTGAGTAACAGAGATGGTTATATGCTTATTGATAATAATCTCCTATCTGTGAAGAAGAATATTTTTGCATTATGACTTAAGCCTTGTATATACTTGTGTAATTTAGAAAATAAAATTATTATTTAAATATGATGGAACACAAATAATACAAGTTTTCTTTTGATAATTATAGCAAAGATATTTTAGATAAGTTGGATGATGATGTTTGAAATGGACATATAGTGCATTTCAAATATTGTCAAAATATTCTTCATGCAAGTCAACACTGAAATAATTTTGCATTCTTCTGTACTTTTTACCATCAATGTTTGATTGGTACTGGCGGTAGCCTGCACATCTCTTGTACAATTTAGTATGTTACTAATAAGTATATATTCACTGATTATACAAGCTGCTTTTCATGAGCTCTAGGACAGCTTTGAGGGCTGATGATCTAGTGATCTAGTAGTCTCTGAATGTCTTGATTCTTTTTAGTAACAGTTGTTCCACTGTAACTTGTTGGATTAGTGCTCTGGGTTTGTCCAAGCTGTACTCTTTTTACCTAAATTTTAGAATTCTCAGGTTTCCTGGTTTACAAAAAGCATTAACAGTGTGATGAGCCTAGGAGTCATACTGGCCCGCAGTGCATTCTGTACATTAAGCTCATAGAAGCATGTTGTTTCATTAACTTTTATAAATTTGGAGCAGATTTGCGGCATTTTTCTAATATGTTGCATATGAAAGAAAGGATGCTGAAACCAATGATATCAGTCTTGCAGATGGTCATATATGATTGCTTAAAGCATTGAGTGTGGGCAAGATAACTCACATACTTCACTTAATTTAGTATTTGATTGCTTTCCTTATTGTGATCTTTGGTTAACTTTATGCAGAAGAACTTGCTGAGTAAAGAGATTACTTGTTTTATAACTTAGCCTTGTAATCTATTGGATTTTTGTCTGCATTATGTGACCAGGAACTGATGAGACTACGCTGGCCTTCATAAGGTGTCACAACTTTTCTTCCAGTTGTTGGAACTTGTCACACCCAGTGTATGTACCTGGAATTAATGTTTGTGCTAGTTCTCAATCAGAAGACACCAATAAAAGGTGCTAACTGTTGACATTACATCAATTCTGCAATATTTTGTCTTCTTACAAAGCACAAATGACCAGGCTCACTTTGCAAATGTTTTGTTGAGCTCATTCACTCTTTGCATGGGGATATCAATTATACAGCTGTATGGCATAGAGATGGTTAGTGAGCCCTATTGCCTGTTCCGTACTCTGCCTTGAAGTTGTCATCCTGTTTTTGTAATTATCCTCCAATATTGTCAGTTCCTATGGAATGCAGCCAGGTGGGCATGTTAGTTCTGTTTTTTATTCATATTCTTCTCATACCCAACACTCTGCTTTGAGCAACAATTAATGGGCTTACAAATAAATTCTTCATTCAAGAGACAGTGTCCTAGTATCTATTTTCTTTGCTGCAGCACTTCATACTTGTGTATCTGTCTGCAGTTCAGCCAGCACTTCAGAAATCCTTTATCTTTCCAACTTCTTTTTCTGACTGAAGACAGATTTTGCTTTATGTCACTCCACCTGAAGTGTCAGTGATCACTTCTTCTATCACAGCCACATTAAACATGTAAATATGAGAGGGACTGTGAAAATGAATAAAAAGCTCCTCTAATATTCAGTTATGTTTTGTCTTCTTGTAGGATATATTAGAGACAACATCTTCTTTCAAAAGTAGATGTTTTATACTGAAGATTCTGCATTTGAAAGCTATACAGCAATTCTCTGCTAAAGGAATATAGAAGTGTTTGGATGTGTGTAATTGTATCTACCGATTTCATATTTGGTCTTGAAGAAGCACCTTGGTGCTTATAAACAGAACTGAATTCTCTGAGGGAGAAAGGACGGTGACAAAATCCTGACACAAAGCACAGGAGCTCAGAGAGGGGGAAGATACAGGAGTGAAGTCTTCTACATGGAGAAAGATATTTTCTCTAAAACCTCTGCAGGTTGTCCATGAGCAAGAGAGAATATATCTCTATATACATCACTCTATCCCAGGACCATTCTCTGTAAGAAAAAAATATCATTCTGGGGCGTGTTTGGGTGACTGTGAGTAAACTTCATTCAACCGATGAAATGATTTCCTCTAGCTTCAGAAGGCAAAGTTTAAAACTAGAGGACATATGCTTTATATATTTATTTGCTGAAGCCAAATCCTGTAAATCTTAATAACTAGGGACTCTTTGTGTGACAAATTTTTTGCAGGTGTTGAGCCCAATGATCATAATTAAAATGGACAGCTTTGAAACTTTGGTAAACCGTGGACCTGTCTTTCAACCTATCCTGGTGTGGACTGAAATGCCAACTGCAGCCCTGCAATGTAACTTTATGCGAAAGGTAGCATTCTCGTGAGAAACTAAGGTTAAATTACGGTAGATCCCAGGTCTCAAGCTGAAGTCAACAGATATGACTTCACTGAACTTTAGAAATAGCTGTTGTCTAATGTCTTTTGAGCTCAGCTTCAAAGCTCTGCTATGATAGCCCTGGTGAGCCCTAACCAGAAGGTCTTTTTTCCTTGAGACATGAAAATCTCGCTTCCATTCCTCTTGCCTGTAATTGCCACACCAGCAAAGCTCCTACTATAGATGCAGCTGACAAACCGAGTTTTTGTTGGCCTGATTTATTTCCCCTGGAGAGTTTATCTAATATACGGATACAAAAATGCCTTAATAAAAATTGTAACTTGGTAGACCAAGGGCACTTCCAACCTCGTATCTCCTCTTCAACAATGATCAAGAGCAAGTACATAGTGCTAATGCCCTGGTGTGCTTCTGTTCCTTTCCCAGCCTCTAGCAATCTGTGGTGCAAAAATTGTCTTTTTCTGTAACAGTCTCAAAGGATTCTTTTTCACAAATTTATTCAGTGTATTTAATCTAGCTGATGTTGCCACTGAACTGTTTCCAATCCTAGACTATGGACCTGTTCTCTCTGTGCTATTAGAAAGTTCAGAAACCATCACTGTGTTCGTGCATTACTTTACATTTGTTTTTTTCTGAAAGTCACCCAGCTTATTCTTCAGTCACTCAGTGTCCTCTTTTCCTTCTGCAACATTATCTCCAGTTAGTGTATTCAGCAGGCCTATACAGCAGCAGAGGCTCACTACGTGTGCAGGGGCTTCATGAAAATTAGCATTTTTCACTAAATTAATTAATATGAAGTGATGCAATTTCACTTAATCTACAACCCATAACAAAAATGTAGTCAAAAGCCGCACAACTTCTAGGCCACTGAGATGCTGTTTGCTGACTCAGAGAGACATCAAACTCCTACCAGGTAGGCTCCATAGCAGCCCTGAATGGGGACATGCTCTCAGCAAAGGTTTTAGAGTGCTCTGCCCAGCATGGAGCTGAACAGGGAAACATTGCTGTAGAGCAGCAGGGAATCACAGAGCTAGTGTCCCAGGGACTGTATCTGTGGTTTATACTACTGATGGGCAGTATAAGGATCATCTATGTCCTTACCACTTACTAAAATTGAATCTAAAGCAGCATTCTGTCTTGTTGCTATTGATCAGAGAAATCCGTGGTCTATCACACTCTGGATGTTTCAGATTTACATGTGCATTGTTTTTGTTCTTTGACATATATCAGGAATTTTTTGGTCTCATATAATTTAATTCCCATAGTATCTCTTCACTTCCAACACATGGATCTCTGTTCCTCTTGATATCTGATGGTAAAAGATCAAATCTTTAATTTGTCTTAACATATTTTTTTTTGCCTTCTTTACCAAAGTGATTGACCAAAACAGACTTTGTTTTATCCACAGTACCTAACCTGCAACTGTCACATGGCATAGGATCACTCTCTCTTTTAATTTGATACCTTGCAAATGAAGATTGCCTCTTTCAGTTAGACTTTGGCTTGAAACTCTGTCTTTCTCCTGAGTGCTTGCCTTGCGGCGTGGATCATAAACATCCGTTCTGATATGGGCACTAGCTCCTCAATAAGAAAAGCTCTCTAAACATTACAACCTGTCTACTTAAAGTATAGTTCAAGGAAACAAATGATAAAGAATTCTAGTAAGTAGTCTGAATGCCATTTTCTTTGGCAAGAAATGCATCTCTTCTTTCATGCACATAATTGAATTCTAAACTACACCATCTTACACCACTAAAAATTTCAGAGGAAGATATTCCCGTGAGTCCTCTCCTAATAATTTTTTTTTTCAACTAAAGACTTACTTATTAATCAAAGCTCAGAGAGTATGAAACTGCGGAAGCCCTAAGCGCTGAAAGACAGAGGCTAGTTTTATTTATTTGGAAATATTTTTATTTTTTTCATGATTGGGGATGCAGATGATAATTCTAGTAGAAAATGAAAGTTGAAAGCCAGCTATGTTTGCAGCAATGAAAACTGGGCTTGGGTGCTACTCTTCATTGCAAGAATATATATAGTTTATCGCCTGTCTACACGTATGAGATTTTCCTCCCAATGTGTGTGTGTGAGTACCTATATGCACATTTTCCCTCACTTTTCTTAGCAGATAAAACAGTTCTAGTTCAAGTAGGTAATGTTTTATTGCAAATCACAAACAGGAGCTAGAAAAAATTCAAAATGTGCCATTCACTGAAATAATATTTGCTTTGTAGGTTTGAATAACATCTGCACTTACTGCTTCAATATTTCTACCACCATTTGACCTCCATTTTCTCTCCTATCTCTGCTGATTATGAGTTATTATTCAAGCCCTAAACACAAAAGACTATTATGGTTTTTGACCTTGGTCATTCCTGTATCTTCTATATCAAGGTCTTGCACTTACCTATGCGCTCATAAATTAAACTAGAGTTCATATTTATCAGGTAGTCAGAAATATAACTACAGTACAAGTGGCTCTTGACTTCTGGCAGACATTAAATAATCTATAATGAAAAAGGTAAACTAGTTATACAACTATCAGATACAAGAAAGATATTGTATTTTCACACGATAGAGGCTCTCTGGATTTTACTTATGACTTTTCAGTAGCTTTGTATGAATTTGATGCTGTTTCTCTTGTACTGAGAAAAAGGACACTTCTGCACAAGCAGCATTCTAGTTAAAATATAGAATAGCCAGGTAATCCTCAAAAATCAGGAGGAGGTCTGTGCTATTGGAAGTTAGTTTTCTTGCTGGCATTATTTCTGGACTGGGAAGTACATCTCCAAACAGCAGACATCAGCACTAGAGTTGTATCAAAAGCTATAGCTGTTGTAGCTATTAGAACAGGATAGATCATTTGTGGAGCTGTACGGCAGGAGAGCAAACGAAAGGTCAGGGAAGTTTTCTAAACAGCTCTTTGAGAAGGAAGTGCTGAGGCATTTTTATTTCCTGAGAAAGACTGAGGGAGACGGCCGCTACTGCGGCAGAGGCATCAGAAAGACCAGATCTGCACCAAGATCTTAGTGTGCAAAAACCCACACGTTTTCAGACAGACCTGAGCACACTGGATCTGCACTCCCCACTCCAGATAGCTGGGAAGTTAAGACGCTATCCTGGTAATTGTTGGTTTGATCTCACCTAGAAGAAGGAATCTGAGTCTTCTCCCTTTCTGTCCCAGTGCCCGTAAGGGGCTCTCCTTCTCCTCCCTTCTCCTCCCTTCTCCTCCCTTCGAGTGAGAGAAATGCATCTAATTAATAACAAATCATAAGATCTGGATACTGGCCTTAGTCCCAACCAAAATTTTGCTAGAGATTTTATATAAATGTTTTCACTCTTTGATATATAAAGGAGGTTTGTGTAGTTGTGATCTGTCAGGACAGCAGATAGATGTTCTGTTCTACCTGCGGTGTGCAAATAATCTCCTCATAAAGCTTTATCTCTCAAAAATCATCCCTCCTCTTTCTGAAGTTCCATAGAAACAAGTCTGTAGTGTTCATATGGATGATTGAAAGCCATCTTCTGAGCATGCTAATGTGATTTCATACATTAAATTGTCTCTTAATAGCAGTAAAATTGTGTTTTCTGTCACCCAGGGTTTATACATTTGCTTTAATAATTATAAGAGCAGGCCATTTTCTAGATAATTGCAAACATTGGCAATTCACATTTAAGTTTATGCATAAGGATATTATAGGTACTGTAAATTTTATGCTTTATAAAAGATGCAGGATTAGTCTGATACATATCTTTTATGCACAGCCATTGATTGATGTGCCAGATACTAATAAAATTTGTCTGAAGAGTTTCAGTGCAATCTGATTCTCATTCATTTGCATATGATTTCATTTTCTGAGCAGTAAAAAGAGTGTAACTATTTCTCAGTAGCATTATACTGACCTAAATCAGACAGGGGGAGATTAATACTCGAAGGTGACAGAGCAGAGGTGTTTAAGCACCACTGAGAGTACCTGTAAGACCAAAGCCTACCTGGATGTGGTGCAACTGATTTTGTAGGTAATACAAATGTTCTCCAGAGAATAAGGTCCTCATCATGTTAGGAGTGTAAAATTAGCAAATATTTTTAATGTTAATCACTGAGTGCCGAATTTTTCCAGCTGAAAGTGGGGACTGTAATATGGTTTATGAAGTATCTAGATGCTATAGTAATGATCAACTCAGAAAAATCCACAGGATGACTACTATTTCTGATTTCAAAGAAGAGTTGAACAGAGTATGTTAAATAAATCCTGGAGATACATAGTGTACAATACTGATAAAAGAGATACTGAATAGTTGCCAGTTATGTAAGCACTATAGTAAACAGAAGGATCCCCGAGGGAAAGAAGAAGTGATCACGCAATTAAGACTGTATCATATCATTTATACCTGAATGCCTGAAAAAGATTTTCACCAGAAACCTCAACAGTATTATTTTCTAACTTTTTAATGTTTCGTCCTATGAGCTTAGTAATGGTTTAAAACAAATTTTAGTGTAACTTTTCCAAGGTTTAGGAAAAAGAAAATAACAACTACCTAGCAAAAGCATCTTTCAGACATCTCATTCAAGGGGAATTTCATTAGGCTGCCTCCTGCAGTTAACAGTGAGACAGAGCAAACAAGAGAGTCCTCCAGAATACAATTCAGAGCACTTATGTTAGGCTATAGATATTTAGCAGCTGAAATCTCATCTGTCTCTACTGAGCTTGTTCAAACTTTACTTTTATATTAGTTAACTGTTTCAGCAGATTTTCTCCTCATTGGAAACTGCTCAACTGTATCTGCCATTTTCCAAAAATATTTAATAATACATAGATCCTCCACAAAGGAGAGTAATTATAACATATTATTGTAATATTATTATAATAATGCATAGATATTTGAATAATTATGATAGATACAGTTAAAACTTGATATGAATGGAACTTTAGTATTTTCAAAACAAGAAATTCCTGCTAACTTAAAAAAAGGCCATGCTGCAAATATTGCCATTAATAAATATGAGAAGATGATCAAATGATAAAATTGTCTTTCTAATATCAGTATCTCTTAGGATAGGTCCCACTCCTGGCAGAGAAACTACTAAAATCAAAATCCTGCTTGGTGTCCTGTATAATGAGGCATCTTGAGTGTCAGTGATGAACATAGACAGCAGTAGCAATTATTAGCAGGGGTAGGAAGCCCACTGGTAGAATGATGCTTTTAAATAAAAGAGTTTTCATCTAACTGAATGAGATGGATCTATATCATAAACCTCCAAGTCTTGATCACATTTCCAAAGGGTATATGAATATCCTGTCATATATTTATATTTTTACTCATACATCTACTATTGCAAAGGGGACTACATGCTAATCTGAGCAACTATGTACTCAGCTGTTTCAGACAGCAAGTTTGTCCCTGAATTACTCTGCCATTTCTCTATTTAACTGCCATATGTATTCAAGGCACCTCATTTAACCAGTATGTGCTTTCAGGCAAAGCTGTCTTTCTGACTACTGGCAAATGAATTTAATTTCAAATTTTATTCCATTGATTTCTTTCTTTTTCTTACTAATTTTTATATATAATTTTCCTAAAATTTGGAAAATTCAGTTGACAGATGTAAGTATGACAGCCTAGAAATAAGTCATCTATTCACGCATTGTGAATGTCATCAGGTTATAACTGGCAGTGCTTGGGCAACTACTCCATTTCAGTTTAAAGATCAATTCACCTTTGTCCATCATGATGACCAAGAAATTAGTAAATCTTAATGCATTAGTGTTATATAAGTAAGCTATCTTATTTTATCTGAAATTTAATTTATGTTCACCCTGCTGCAGTTTCATTTGTAATATTATTTGCTTTTGTTCAGGACAGACAGTTGCTGAATGAGTAGCTCATTCTCTTTGTTAGTTCAATTTTGATCTGTAACAAACTCCCACTAGACTTCCCTTTCACCTTGCTAGGTGGTACACTCATTTACGTATGTTCATGAGTCTCCAGTTCTGAAGGAGAGAGAGCAATGTTTAACAAGAAATGTTATTCTCCCTGCCTTGTCCTTCCTAATTTTTTTTTTTAGGAAAAAGAATTCCAGTCTCTCTCTTTTCTTTTCTTTTCTTTTCTTTTCTTTTCTTTTCTTTTCTTTTCTTTTCTTTTCTTTTCTTTTCTTTTCTTTTCTTTTCTTTTCTTTT